>NC_091446.1:85444335-85760780 GCF_964237555.1 Oryctolagus cuniculus | reverse complement strand
TTGCTTGTCACGGACTTCTCACTTGGATCCCATTATGACTGAGAGCTTATTTCCTGTGACTCCTGTTCTTCCTTAGGTGCTGACGTGTGCTTCACAGGCACGGAGGTGGTCAGCATGAACGTCTGTGTGGGCCTGAGAGAGTGTAGAGTCTGCTGCTGTGGGGTGGAGCATCCTCTCCGTGCCCAGTAGATGCACAGGTGATTGATGGTGCGTTTTTATTCAACTGTATCCATACTGCTCTTGTGACTGCTGGTCTGTTCATTTCATCATGTCTTTCATGCTTTGCTTCTTTTTAGCTTTATTTTATTTATTTGAAAGACAGAGTTACAGAGAGAGAGGTCTTCCATCTGCTGGTTCACTCCCCAGATGGGTGCCACAGCTGGAGCTGCTCCAATCTGAAGCCAGGCACCAGGAGCTTATTCTGGGTCTCCCATGCTGGTGGCAGGGGCCCAAGGACTTGGGCCATCTTCTCCTCCTTTCCCAGGCCATAGCAGAGAGCTGGATGGGAAGAGGGAGCAGCCGGGACTAGAATGGGCACCCATATGGGATGCCAGCACTTCAGGCCAGGGCATTAACCCACTGTGCCACAGCGCTGGCCCCTCAAACTTAATTTCACTTCCTTTTTTATTTTGAAACTTAAATAACTTTAAAGACGCACCCAAGAATGATACATCTTTTGGGAGCACTTAGAAATAACTGGAGCTTATGTGATGTCAGAGTATCCTCCTACATATAGGGGATCCAGAATACTCCAATCATCAGAGACTTGGAAGTCATAGAAGAGTTTGGTAAAGTAGCAGAATATAAAATCAACACACAAAAGTCAATAGCCTTTGTATATACAAGCAACGCCACGGGTGAGAAAGAACTTCTAAGATAGGGGGCCGGCGCCGTGGCTCACTTGGTTAATCCTCCACCTGCGGCGCTGGCATCTCATGTGGGTACAGGGTTGTAGTCCTGGTTGCTCCTCTTCCAGTCCAGCTCTCTGCTGTGGCCCACGAGGGCAGTGGAGGATGGCCCAAGTGCTTGGGCCCCTGCACCCGCATGGTAGACCAGGAAGAGGCACCTGGCTCCTGGCTTCGGATCGGCACAGCGCCGGCCGTAGTGGCCATTTGGGGAGTGAACCAACGGAAGGAAGACCTTTCTCTCTGTCTCTCTCTCACTGTCTATAACTCTACCTGTCAAATGAAAAAAAAAAAAAAGAACTTCTAAGATTGATCCCATCCATAACTTCAAAAGTCTTGGAATAAATCTAACCAAGGATGACAAGGATGTCTATGATAAGAATGTCTGTGCTTATTTTTTTTTTAAGATTTATTTTATTTATTTGAAAGAGTTACAGAGAGAGGTAGAGATAGTGAGAAAGAGAGAGATCTTCCATCTACTGGTTCACTCCCCAAATGGCAACAATGGCCAGAGCTGAGCCTATCCAAAGCCAGGTACCAGAAGCTTCTTCCGGGTCTCCCACATGGGTGCAGGTGCCCAAGGACTTGCGCCAACTTTGCTGCTTCCTCAGGTGCATTAACAGGGAGCAGGATTGAGAGTGGAGTAGTTGGGAGACCCGTATGGGATGCACTGTAGGCCTGGACTTGTACCCGCCGAGCCACTGTGCAGGCCCGGAGTCTTTCTGTTTTAATTGGCGTGCTCAGGCTATTGACATGCAGTGTAGTTATCGATGTATTTCCGTTTAACATGTTATTACCTGGTTTTCAGTAGAAGCCCATGATGTGAGTCTGCTCCCCCAACACACAGCAGGCCAGTCGTTGGCACTGGGGTGCTGGTGGGTGTGTGTTTGTAGTGCACAGAGTAAAAAGGCAGCTGTTGCCTGGTTATCAGACTCCCGTAGAGATTAAGGGTGGTGAGTCTTGTAGATGAAAGTTGAACAGTAAAGGACCAGCTCATGCAGGCCTCTCTGGCTTGTCTGCAGTGCTCGTGGCTTTTTGACTGGTCAGCAATGAGATAGCCAGTGTGTTCTGAGGAGGCTGGGATGGCAAAGTGGGCTTCTGAGTGTCTGGGTCTGTGAGGGGGTGGCTGTTGCAAAGCTCACTCAGGACCTGGGCTTCCTGAGAAGCATCTCAGTGGGAGCCAGCAGGAAGATGTTAACCTAGAGAGTCTGGTTGAATTGGGGATTTTGTGATGTGGGCTCGTTGGGGCCAGTCTGGCCTGTGCTGCTCCCGGAATTTAATGAGGTCATGTTCACTAAGGAGTTGACTTCTGCATCAAGGTGAAGACAGAGAGTGCAAGCTAAGGGGAGAGACTGTGGCCTGCGTGAGTCTCTATCAGAGGCATTAGGACCAGGACTCAGATTCAGTGATCGTTGTTCTAGTTTTGTTCCCACATTCCTGCTGTCTGCGTTATTTTGTGTCACTTGGACATTTCTTTGTACCCCATTTTACATATCCCTGCTGAGTGTACCTTCTTCTTTCAAAACTTTTTTGTTTCTTTTTGCAAAAATTTCTTAGCTGTGTCACAGTCTAATTAGAATCATTGTTTCCATCCATTTCACATGAACTATGGAACTCTTAGCACCATGTAAATCCATTTGCTCTGCTCCTTGATGCTGTCATTGTCCTACTTTTCTGTGTTAGGCATGGGAACCCCAGAAGACAGTGTCATCTCTGCACTTCATCTTTCTGGAGACGTGCTGTCAGGCACTTCTATGACCTCCGTGTTCCAGGTCAGTGTCAGTGTCGATGCCTAGAGGAAAACCGCATTGAGGGCCAGAAGCCGATTCCCCTGAGGGACCGGGTGATCACCTGCCTGCCCCTCCTCCATTGGGCACCTCTGACAGCTTGGCTGCCAGAAGTGGTCGTGTGTGAGTTTCCGAGTCCTGCTTCCAGGGCGTGTCCCTCATGGGGTGGATTCCTCCCCAGGGAATGTGTGTGCAACCTCTGTGTTTGAGGTCGTTTTCACGAACGCCTTTGCACATATGCACCACGTGTGGTGGTTCTTCCAGCAGCCGGCCGCTTCCCATTGGTGCTCCATGGAAGCCACCGGGCCCAGCTGTTCTCAGGTCCATGGTCGGCTGCTACCTCTGCCTGAGCCTCGGGCTCTGGGCTGAAGCAGCGTGCGAAGTGGAAAGTCTCGTGGACTTGTTTCTCTGATCCAGCATAGAGACCTTTTAAGGTGAGTGAGGAAGACTTCTAGATTCCTTTTGTGATTCTTCCCTGTCAGCCTGTGCCATGCCATTCTTCTTTGCATATTGCTCTTTGATTCTGCCGCTGTGCTGGGCATGCTGGGAGTTCTACCACTGCTGTGGATTGCTTAGCACTTTTCTGAATGTGAGCTCATGCTAGGGGAGAACAGGGGTGATTCTGCCTCTCCCAGGATGGTTGCTTTTCACTTCCTTTTTTGCCTGCAGTGGCACTGCTGAAGACCATTTTTTTGTTTCTAATGTTTTTTCAAGATTGATTTATTTGAAAGGCAGAGTTAAGACAGACAGAGTTCTTCTATCCACTGGTTCATTCTAAATGGCCACAGTGGCTACTGGGACGGTCAAAGCCAGGAGCTTCATGGAGGTCTCACACACAGGGCAGGGCCCTAAGTACTTGGTCCATCCTCTGCTGTTTCCCAGGCACAGTAGCAGGGAGCCGGATCAGAAGTGGAGCACTTGGACTCAAACCCTTGCCCGCCTGGTATGCAGCCGCCACAAGCAGTGGCTTTACCTCCTATGCCACACACACAGGCCCTGGGACTAAGTTTTGATATTGGGAAATGTGAATCTTCTAACAGTATCTTTCATTTTCAAAGCTGCTTTGCTCCTACTGGGTTCCTTACCTCTCTGTATGAATGTTAGCATCCGTACATCAAGTTTGAAGAAAGGACACTAGAGCTTGGAGGGAATTGTGTGATTTGTGTAGGGAATTTGGGGAGTATTGTTATATTAACAGCACTACAGCATGTTGATCAGAAGTAACAAGAGCAAAACCTTTAGTCTTCTTCCTGATCTAGGAAGAGCGATTCCTGTTTTCTTTTTTAAATTTCTGCCCCCCAGAGTCTTTTAGATTTTCATAGAAAATGTACTGAATATTTTGAATTCTTTGAATATCATTCACCTAGTATGGTTATTATCAATTTGCTTTTTTAAAATAGGTATTTATTTGAAAGAGAGAGGGAGGGAGGGAGGGAGAGAGAGAGACAGAGAGACAGAGAGAGGGAGAGGTCCTCCATCTGCTGGTCCACTCCATAAGTAGCTGCAACAGTCAAAGCCAGACCAATCCGAAGTCAGGAGCCAGGAGCCTCCCCAGGTCCCCCACAGGAATACAAGGACCCAAGCACCCGATACATCCTCCACTGCCCTCCAGGGCAAGGAGGGAGCTGGATTGGAGGCAGAACAGCCAAGACCGGAACCGGTGCCCACATGGGATGCTGGCAGCACAGGTGGCAGCTTTACCCATCATGCCAGAATGCTGGCCCCTATTTGATTTTATGTTTTTAAGGTTATTTGTGTATTTGAATTCAGAGCTACAGATTGGATTGTGTGTGTGTGTGCGTGTGTGTGTGCGTGTGTGTGTGTGTGAGAGAGAGAGAAGCTGTCTTCCTACATCCACTGGTATACTGGTTTCTTCCCCAAATAGTCACATGGCCAGGCCTGGGCCAAGCTGAAAGCTGAGGTCTGGAACTCCATCTGGGCCCAGAGTCTTGGGCCATTTTCTCCTGCTTTTCAGACAGATTCCCAAGGAGCTGAATCAGAAGTTGAGCAGCCAAGTCTCATACCAGTGTCCGTAAGCGACGCCAGCATGGCAGACAGTGGCTTCACCTGCTGTGCCATGATCCCAGCTCCGAGACCAATGAGTTTAAAAGATAAGTTTAGGATGGGCCCTGGCACAGCAGTTACATCTTGGGAAGCCTGCATCCATGTCAGAGTGCCCAGGGTCAATTCCCAGTTCTCCTCCTCTTCCACCTCCTTGGGAGTTTATACCCTGGGGGGCAGCAGATGGCTGGCTCTAGTACTGGAGTCGCTGCCACCAACCTGAGAGATCTAGATGGAGTTCCAGGTCCTGGCTTCAGCCTGACACAGCCCTGGTTATTGCAGACACTGGAGAGTGAAGAAGTGGATGCAGGTCTCTCTCTCTCTGTGTGTGTGTGTGTGTGTGTGTGTGGTGAGCCTTTCAGATGAAAAGCAATAATGAAATAGAGAGATAAGTTTATTTGGTATGAAAAATTTTGAATTCCATGCACAGGTGTTCATTTCTTTATTTTTTTTTAAGTTTTATTTAGTTATTTGGAAGGCAGAGTCTTTATCTGCTGGATCCCTCTCAAATGGCCGCACAAGTCTTCCGGGTCCCATGTGGGTGCAGGGGCCCAAGCCCTTGGGCCATCTCTCACTGCTTTCCCAGGCCATTAGCAGGGAGCTGGATCAGAAGTGGAGCCCTGGGACTCAAACTGGTGCCCATAGGGGATGTAGGCGCCCCAGGTGGAGCCTGAACCTACTACCCCCACGCCAGCCCCTGCAGTGCCACTGCCTCCTCCTCGTGGGCACCACTGGCTTCCGGGAAGTGGCCCTGGGAACTTCCGGTTTCTCCCCTCTCAGGACAGGCGGCCCGGGTGGGTGGAGGCAGCCATTGTGTGTGCTGGGTCTCAGCGCAGGCCACAGCGCCCTCACCACACCGAGGCCACTGGCTTCCCGGGTGCTCCATGGGAACTGCAGGGGGCATCGTGGGTGGAGCAGGGTGCTGGGCGGTGGCTCCCACGGGTGGGCCTAGTGCTCTAGGCCCGAGGCGGCATTGAAGCAAAGGCCTTCTTGGGCCTCTGTCCAGCAAGCACAACGGGGCTCCCTGTGGTGAGTGAGGGGGCGTCCCGGGTTCCTGCTGGGGGCTTCCCTGCTGGCTTGGGCCAGGCCTCTGCACCTTGCCTGTTGCTCTGGGGTCCTGCAGGGAGCAGGGTGTGGGCGGAGTCGTGGTGGTGCTGTGCGGACCCTGGAACTTTGCCCAGTGTGCGAGCAGCTGTGGAGAGCAGAGGTGGCTCTGCCTGCTCCCGGAATGGCCCGTGTTCCCCTTTGTGTCCTTGTTGATGGCCCAGCCGCCCTGCTCTAGACCTCTGAGCCCACTGACCCAGGAGTAGGAGCGAACATGCTCGTCTGTTTCCTGGGCTCCGAGGACGGTTTCTGGTTACTGCATTCGGTGTGTGCTGTGTGCTGTGTGCGTTTTTCATGACAGACCATTGTCCGGCCGAGGTTGGCCTTCGTTCCTAATTAGGTGATTTCTTTACTATCTCAAAGGTAACTAAGTTTTGCGAAATAGGTTTTCTCTGTCTATAGGGGTGCTTTGTGGGCTTTTCCCATGTTGATTCTGTTCTGTGATACATTGATTTTCGTATGGTAGCCATCCTTGCATTCCTGGAGTAACTCCCAGTTGCACAGAGTGTGCAAACCTTTTTTGTACTCCTGGATAGGGTTTGGTAATCTTTTGTTGAGGAATGGGATCTATTCATAATGGATATTTGTGTGCCATTTTCTTTATGATCTGTTTGTGTTGGATGTTGGGCTAATAGTGGTCTGTTGGAATAAAATGGAATGTTTTTACTCTTCTTCTCTTTTTGGAAGGGTTTGCGAATCAAGGACTTTAATTATCCTTTAAATGGGAGTTTTCTCCTGTGGAACCATCTGGACCTGGACTTTTCTTCATGTTTTTTTTTTTATTTTTTTCCTGCTACAGCAATCTCTTTCCAAATTATAAGTATATTCAGACAAGTGAATGGAAGACCTCTCTCTCTGTCCCTACCTCTCTCTATAACTCTGCTTTTAAAATAAATGAAAAAAAGAAAGAGTAAGTATATTCAGAGTTTCTAGTTTTACTGGAGTTTTTAGTGGTTTGTTTCCTTCTGAGAATCAATCCGTTGTATCTATGTTGAACCAATTTTTTTTGAAGATTTACTTGAAAGAGTTACAGAGCGAGGTCGAGACAGAGGTCTTCCAACCACTGGTTCTCTCTCCAGATGGCCGTAATGGCCGGAGCTGTTCCAGTCAAGATCCAGGAGTTTCTTCCGGGTCTCCCACATGGGTGCAGGGCCCTAAGGACCTGGGCCATCTTCTACTGATATCCCAGGCCATAGCGGAGAGCTGTAATGGAAGAGGAGCAGCTGGGACTAGCACCAGCACCCTCTAATTTTTTATTTCACCTTCATTCATGAATTAGAGCTTTGCAAGGTTTAGTATTCTGGGTTGACAACTTTTCTCTTATGGCTTGGAATAGATCTCACCACTTTCTCCTAGCCCATACTGGGTTTCTGATGAGAATTCAGATGTGATTATAATTGGATATCCTCTTAATATAGTCTGATGTTTCTCTTGTGTACACTTTAGAATCTTTGCTTTATGTTTGACTGTGAAGAATTTGACTGAAGTGTTTCATGGTGAAGATCTTTTCTGGTCATGTTTATTAGGAGTTCTATGTGCTTGTGTTTGAGGGGAGAGACATATTCAGTTTTCCCAGATGCCTTTGCTATGTCTCTAAAGGTTATGTGTGTGTCCTTATTCTGTTTATTACATTGATTGCCCTGTCGTGTTTACCATCCTTGCATTCCTGGAATTATGCTCAGTTAATCAGAGTGTGTAAACCTTTTATTACACTGGATTCCGTTTGCTGATAATTTTTGTATATTTGCAGGTGATGCTTGTTTGTAGTTTTCTGTATGATGTAGTTTTATTTTCACATCAGGCTCGTACTGGTGCCCTGACATCAGATGGCAGGTGCTTCTTCTTCTTATCTACTTTTGGAAGGGTTTCTGAATTCTGGTTTTAATCATCCTTTACATCTGTTGGTGGGTGCTCACGGCTGCTGCTCTCCCAGCCCTGACTCAGCCCCCTGGAGGGCACAGGTGAATCTCAGGCATTAGCTTCAGGGTGCTGTGCAGATCTCTGCCTGGGATGGGGGCTGTGGAGCCTCCAACACTCGTCAGAAACACAGAGAAGCCCTGCTGAAGCTGGGCTCTGGGGGTCACAAAACTGGAGCAGACATGTTCCAATCTAACACTTTAGTACATAGAAACAATTTAATACACGTCAGCATCAAGAATAAAGGCCTAAAGGTTCTCCTTGAGGGTGGGGGTGGGGTGGGAACCGTCCAGTAGCTACAGGCACTATGCTATTACCTTCCAGCGATGGAGGTGCCCACAGCAGTCCTGACACCCCTCTGTCCTGGCCCCAGGAAGAGGATGGGGAGGGCCACTGGGTGGGTGGGGGCTCAATCCAGCGTAGAGGACTCTGTGTAGAGAACAGCAGGCTGCTGTCCAGCCTGGGCAGGACACATGGTGGGCATGGCCTCTCTTCCAGGAGGCACCCATCATCCAGGTGCCCCATGGAATAGGAGGCAAGGAGGCCTTGAGCCAGGGAGGGCACCAGGCCTGGTCTCTTAGCACAGGGCTGGCTCTGGCTGGACCAGCCTGTGACTGTCCCCAGAGTGCGAGGGGCTGCCATGCAGGTAGGGAGTCTTCAGCTGTGGCCCCCAGGCTGGGACGGCCTGCATGGGCCCTGGTTCTGCGGGCTCCGAGGCCTGTGGAGGAGCCCACTTCCACAGGCCCTCCTGGCTGCCAGCATCAGAAGAGTCGTCTTCCCTCTGTCCTGCCGGCTCAGGTTAGGGAGACTGGCACACTGGCACAGCCCTCCCCTCCCCCACGAGCTCTCTGGAGTCTCGGAAGGGTGGTAACACGTAGAGACTCCGCGCCCTCACAGCAGAACCTAAGGCCAAGGGGCTCTGGGCTGCCTTCTTCACAGCTCTCTTCCTCCTCCTCCGAGTCTTTCCTCTAAGCCATGTGGAGGCCAAACCTTGGTAGAGCCTGCTTCATCTCTGGGTAGGATACGAGACCCCTGGTCTGCTCCCAGTGCCTGCATGTCCTCAGTGCTGATCTTGGCCTTTGGAGCTGTGGGGGCAGGGATGTGCTACTGGGAGACGCTTTGTAGGATACGTCCTGCTTGGACCTGTGCCCTCCTTGCCTGCCCTGGGACTCAGCCTCAGCTTGGACCAGGCTCCTCAGAGCAGGGCCTGTCTTGTCTGCACAGCAGGGTCCCTCCTTTGTCTGCTGGGGCTGGGGGAGCTCAGCTCTGCTCAGGGCCATATGAAACTAGGACAGGAGAGCCAGACACTGGGACAGGAGCTTCTGTGGGCAGAGATCCCCAGGGGCTCTTACCCCTTCCAGAAGGCACTGAGTAAACCAGTGGGCAGTGAAGTCCCCGAGACACACATCCTCCTTCTAAGAAGAGGCAGAGGCAGGTCAGGGCCCACGGAGCAGGCCTGACTCCCTCTAGTCTGAGCCCCCGGGTGCAGAAGCCCAGCACCAGGTTCACCCCCTCCCCCACAGACATGCAGGTTCCTGAAGGGACACAGTTCCTATCTCCCACTCTTCCCTGGGGACAGCCTCTCCCTTCAATCTACGCAAACTCTGGAAGACCAAGTGCTAGAAAACAAACCAACACCCAAACTGATGCAGATCCTAGTAACCAAGGAAGCCTTGGTGAGGACATGGCCTCCCCTGGCCCAGGAAGGAGACAGGACCCCTTTCTGTCCTCCCCTCCAGGAGCACAGAGCCCCCGGGAGGAGACAAGATGTTTTACTTACCAGGTGTTTCTGCAGGGAGGGGAGTGGGCGATGCATGATATGTTCAAGATGTTGCTGCAGTCTTTCCAGTTTTGGGGAGTGCGGTTTGTAGAAACCTGAGGAGTATCAGCCATGCACCCCACACACAAACACACACACATAGGAAGCTGGAGAACCAAAGACTGGGGTGGGGTGTTTCTGAGCACTGAGGGTCAGGGGCTGCACTAACAGAAGCAGGTGGAAATGAACTTGGCCATGGCAGAGCACCTGCAGAGGGCGGTGGATGCAGGTGGGTGACTGTGCAGCCCAAGCAGGCTGCCCCCTGGAGACTGCTGGGGTGAGTGTAGGCAGACTGGGTGCCTCCTGACCATTCAGACACAGAGCAAGGATGGATGACCCCACAGGGGATGCTGCCTTCTGCATGTTCCCTGGGTGTGGCTCTGTGCTTGAGAGGAAGCAAAGAGTTTGTGAGGCAGAAGGGACACTGGGGACCTGTGTCACGTGGGTTAGCACAGGACCCCTTGTTCTGAAGGTTCCAACACCCAGGATGGCCGTGGCTAGGCTCCAAGGCCTTTGGATGTTAGAGAAGTGGTCTGGTTCAGTCTAGGATTCCTCAGCCAGTCCTGGCTTCTAGGAAGTGCCCCCACAGGGACAGTGTCCTGCACACTCAGGAGCCAGTGAGGGCTGTGCATGGTCTTGCATGCACTGGGCCCCACACGCCACCCACCTACCGTGCATCCTGTGTTTGTGGTTCTCCATGAACTGGATCAGCACCTAGAAAAAATTCCTCACTCATCTATGTCAGCAAGAGCACCGCCACATGGCTCAGGCCCTGGCCGTAGCTCACATCCTGCCAGATCCTGGAATGCCTCTAGCTGACCTCCCCTGGCAAGAATGAACTCTCCTGGGATGGCCCACCTCTCAAGGAGATCAGGGTGGCCCACTGAAGGGCCCAGGAAGATTGAGGAAGCAGCCCCTCCGGCCTCCCCCTCAGCCTGAATCCTGCCACTTGGTGTCGGCATCCTAAGAATTGGAGCCCACGTCTCAGTGTTCCTGGAGAATCCTACAGGGCCTGAGCTCATGCAGCACAGGGGGGAGACCAGAAGCAAGGACACCTTGCACCCCCAAGATGTCAGGATGGGCTGACCTGGGTTGCTGCTCTGGGAATCCAGGCTCCACACCCATGGTAGCTGCTGGATACGTGAGTGCCACAGGTGACCTGTTGGCCCTTTCTCACACAAGGGAGAAGTAAGCCAGGAAGTGCACCAGGCCAGGGCCAGAAAAGGGAAGTGTGCCTCTGTCATGGGTGCAGGCCTGGGCTTCCTGAGTGCCAGGCCCCAGGGCTCCAGGCAGAGTTAGTCAGTGGCAGGTCAGTGGGATGGGGATGCCCAGGCCTTGGTGGATCACCCATGGAGTCCTGCACCTGCTCCCCTCATTGGAAAGGTCTGAGTGGGTGGTTGTGGCAGTGGCACGGTGTGGAGTGGGATTCAGGCCCTTGGCACCTGCCACATGTCTGACAGGTGCAAAGGCATCAGCGGGGCCCAGACTCGACTTTCATAACCACTGCAAAGTCACACAGCTCATGTCCACTCCCACCCTGACCTGTGGGGCACTAGTCCTGGGAGGGGCATCCCACCCCTGCCAAGCTCCTAGGGTCAGGAGATCATCAGAAGGCTGCCCTTCTGTTCACCGAATTGAGTTCTATCGAAGAAGGCCGTGACCCTGGCCTTGGCCTCTCTGTCTCTGAGTTGTGGAGTAGAGAGACTGCTCAGACCAGAAAGGGATCTGTGAGCAGGGGCACCCTGCAGGGACTGCCAGGATAGCACCTGCGATATGATCCCAGAAGACTCAAGTGATTATAAACCGAATAGGCCATGAGCACTTGGAATAAGGCGCGTTGGCTGGAAGAGAGAGGACAGAGGCTGTGCGTCCTGTGCTACCGAGGCTCTCAGTGTGGCTCTGCCTAACAGAGCCTCACAGCCACACAGGGCCTGTGACACTCTGCTCATGAGCAGTGATGTCGTCAGGGCACCTGCGTGTGGTCCACCGTGTGGGTGAGCGCTGCCTGCAATGACATGCACACATCTCAGGGATGCAGTTGTGTGCAGTTTCACTTCCCGAGCTGTGTGTTCAGATTGCACAGGAGAGCGTCCACTGAGGGAGGTACCATCCCGTGGGTCTCACTCCATGGAGAGTCAGCCTCCCATGCACCACTGCAGCCTCGTAGAGAGCACTCCCGTCACCTATGAGCTGCCCACGGGCCCTCAGTGACAAAACTTCCCAAACTCCCCCGCCTTAGGCCAAACTGTCCTCTTCTCTGTCCCAGGGCACGGCCTCTTGCAGATGTCGTATGAGTGGATCACAGCACGTGTAGTCTTAGAGGGACGCTTCCTCTCTTAGCAGAATGCACCCGAGATGCATCCGGGTCAGCCCAGGCCCGAGCCTTGTCCTGCCTCTCACTGAACCCCATTTTAGGATTCAGCAGTAACGCAGGTAACAGGCCTGCACCCGGCATCCTCCGTGATTTCAGATCCCCAGTTCTCACAGCTGTGCATGGTGCCCCACTGTGGTTCAGGTACTAAGCGTGTGTTCATGCGTTGAGGAGGTGAATTGTGTGTGCTTTCATGAAGGGGTCCTATGAGCCCGTGTCCCCGGGGCGCCGGGAGGCTGTGCACTGCTTCCTCGTTAGTGAGTTGAAGGGCTCTCTGAATGGTCTGGAAATAATACCTTTATTAGATAGATTGCTAATGCTGTCTCCTCTTGTGTGTGTTCATTTCATCCTCTCCCACAGTGTCTTTTGGAAAGTTTATATGATATAAAAAAGGCCCATGGCCCCATTTTTTTTTCCAAAAGGGATTTTTGCTCTAGGTTTGTATGTGAGTCTCTCCTAGGAACCCCAGTTGTCCCAGGGACCCTTGCTCACCCCACCCCCGAGGCCCTGAGGCCCCGAGGCCTCACTTGATTCCATATCGTTCTCTGAGCATCAGGTGACTTCTTGAAGTCCCCGTAACAGTGGAGTGGATCTGCTGGAATTGGTTTGGGTACAGCCTGTCCTGTTCTTTCATCTCCTGCAGGGCGGGGCAAGGGGGAGGGGCCTGCCTCAGGAGCAGCAAAGCCCCATTGCCACAAATTTCTCCAATCCACAGCAGCTCTTCTGGCTGACGTCCCCCCCAGTGCCCAGGATCCCTGCAGAAGGGGCCACTGAGACCCCGAATTGTCTGCATGAGACAGGGGCTCTGAAGGTCCCTGTGCACTCCCCCTGCCTGCCCCCAGCACTTCTCAGCAGAGAATCAGTCTGCACCCCAGCCAGGCTTCAGATCCTCCCTGCATCTCAGGCCCTGCTGCACCCAGACCAGTGGTGAATGCTGCCCCCTGCTGGAGGGGCCCATCAATAGCAAGACATTGGAAACCGCCCTTGGCTTTGAGTTGCCCCTGGGCAATGACTGTCCTCAGGCCCAGCTCCCAGGGCCAGCCCCAATCTCAAGACTTCGGGGAGCACAGGGTTGGCCACACAGCTGGGCCCTGCTCCCTGATGGCAGCCGGCGTCATGAGAGCCATCTGCATTGCCAGAAGCAGCTGAGAGCTGAGTGTGACCGTTAGACAAGCCACTCCAGGCAAGGGCAAGGCCAGGGGGAGCAAGTCAGGTGAAAGCAGCGGCAGATGTGGGAGGGCCTGTGAGCACGGAGCCTGTAGAGAGTCACTTCAACACAGCATTGTGATCTCAAATTGGGAGACGCCACCCATCATGGACCAGCAATTCCTGTGTGCTGTTCTTGTGGCAAGCTGCCCAGCTGAGCTCAGCAGAGAGAAGGAAGGGCCAGTCCCCAGGCAGGGAGCCTAGATGGCCCAGCTGGGTCTGGGGAGACGTGGAGAAGGCCCTGAGGAGGACCCGGGGAGAGGAAGGCAGGATAGGGAGGAGGTTCCTGAGGGCCCAGTGACCAGACCACGGAGGCTCAGGCTCCTGACCAGGCCTGAGCAGGCCGGGCCCCCTTGGGCTGAGTGTAGAGCTGTACGTTTATTTGCCCGGATTCTCGGCCTGCTTGTTGTGGGTGACCAGCATCAGGGCCCACACCTTCCCACGCACCTGGGCAGGGATTCCTTTATAGCCTCTTCGATGAAACTGCAGGAAAGAGGAGCCTCCAGTGAGCGGTGCACGTGGCCACTCGGGGAGGGAGAAGCCAGGGGCTCCGTGTGTATTGGCAGAGGGAGGATCTGCCCAGATGGGGGCCTTATGACCTACAGTGACTGGGGGCCAAGGGCTCAGGGGCACTGGCTCTACCCTGCACTGACTGCCCCCTACAGGGCTCCTGGGACCACGCCTGCCCTGCATCCGGGATTGTCTTCAGCAGTGACTTCAGATTTTCTACCAGGACAGTGTCCTGCGTGTATGGGGAAGGGGTGCACATGACCTGTGTCCCTGGGGGCTGGACAGTTGCCCCTGGGCATCTGAGAGGCAGGCGGTGCCTGGCACAGGAATGGGCACTGCTCAAACCCCAACTCAGCTCTCAGTGTTCCCGAGGGGCTCTCAGCTCCACGGTACCTTCTCGCTGCCGCGGTATTTGCTATGATTCTTTATCATTTTCACCCATTTCTGGATCCTGTGCACCTGTTTATGCTGGAAAACAAGACAGGATGGTGTGAGCCCAGCTTCAGGCTCTGAGAGTGGCCCTCAGATGGAGCTCCGGAGCTCTGTGTGCACTCAAAGGAAGGAACCAGAAAAGACACAGACTGCGAGCCCCAGGTCTTCTGTCTGGGGAGCGTCGGTGGCCTGGCCTCTGACCCAAGCTGCCCCGTCCTCAAGGCAGAGCCCCTGAGCTCCAGCCAGGTCACTCCCAACCATGCCAATGAGTCATGGCGGCCGACAGGCAGATGCCCCTGAGCTGCAGCTCAGTTCTGGGACAGGTGAGTGTGTTCAGGTGTCAGCAGGTGCCGTGTAAGTACCGCATCGCAGGACCTTATGGGGTTCCAGTAACCACTGCTGAGCCCCACATGCCCCCTCCACCCAGCTCTGCTTCCCAGATGACTGGTCCATGGCCAAGGGCTTGTCTTTACCTTTGCCCCCGGGGTGCTGTCTTGGGGTATCTTCTGCTCACTGGAAAGCAAGGGAAGCGGAGAGGTGTGGACAGGTCCCTGATCAGACACTTCTGCCTCCCTAGTGGGCCAGGGAGGAACCAGTTTCATTATCTGTGGGTGATTGTATGCCTAGCTTTTGGATTGTCTGCCTAGCTTGTGCAGGAGGTTAGCCAGACTGCTGGCAGGTGGCAGGAGCCACAGGCACATTTCCCCGCCCCTGCTGCCTGGTATAGGGCCCTGTCATTGCCCATCAGGGAAACTGCTCCCGGGTGTGGCCCTGGCCCATGAAGAAGGCTCTAGCCTATGTGACCTTCACACTGATTGGAGGAGCCTAGCAGAGCCAACATCGGCTCTAGCCTATCAATTAGTGTTGCCCTGAACTAGCTATGCCCTTTCTGCTTGCACTTTAAGAGGTGTGCTTGATCATTAATAAAACGGGCACGATCGCCAATCTTGTCTCTGGTGCCTCTGGAAGAACGCTGTTGCCCCACCATCCCACAGTGTGTGGCCTCACAGGACGAGCCCGCAGCTGGTGCCCAAACAGGGACCTCAACGTATACGGTGAGCGAGGGTGGGGCCCTCCCTGCTAGATGAGGAGGCATCGTCTGTGGTCAGGCCCCCAGTCCCTCTCTGCTAGTTGAAGAGGGTACACTCGTCCCATTCTAGGGCCCCTCACCGTGTACCAGCCCCAGGCCCCCTCTGCTAGGAGAGAGGAAATACCGTCCCATTCTAGGGAGGTCTGCCCACATGTTCTAACGTTGCTTATCTGTCCATCTTTCACCCTGTCCCTTATCTGCGCTCCATGCTGGGATCGTGACTGGGGGCGGGAGCTCTGATGGGGAAGTGCGGCTGCCCTGGGTGCCTGGTCCCAGCTGGGAGACACAGGGTGTGGGGCAAGGGGTGGAGAGCACGTGCTGCTACAGCACTGCGGGCTGGGCCTTCTGGCGCTCCAGGGAAGCCCAAGTTGGGCGCCCTGGCATATATGCACCGGGGGGAGTGGTGGAGAGTGAGGAAGCAGAGGTGGGATCCCAAACCCTGGACCCTCCTCTCCCCAGGTTCGACCCGCTCGGGTGCATGCAGCGACCAAGCAAGTCCCAGAACGCCTGTTAGAACTCATATGGTCTCCCCCCATCCAGGCGCATTTCCCGAGGGAGGAGGAAGCCCTGCCTGGGCAGTGACTAAGCCACGGGTACTCCATGGCTTGTAGAATTTGTATTCAAAACAGAAACAGGAGAACTCAGATGCTTACAAAGGTTCTGAGAATTTCAGCTCTGTTCCTGGGCTTTTGATTTTCAAATCGAGCTTGCTTTCAGTTATTCCAGGTTGGAGAACTGATTTGGTTGCCTGGAAACATGTTAGCATCAGGGAGGCGGAGCATCAAACATGGCAGATGCTCCACCCCAGCATGAAGAAGATGGGCAACAGACTCTGCCCCACGTTGGTGGCCCTCAGGGTCTGGCATATAATGAACACCTGATTGTTAGAGTGATCTATATAGAAATCCGTAGTATCTGTATTACAGAACAAACATCGCTTGGTCCAGTGTTAAAGGAATTCTAACTAATGCAATGCATCCAAGTCAAATGCTTAAGGATAATTAAGCTCGCAGAGAGCTGTGTCTGTTTATGTCTTCTCAGGTCCTACAAAGGAACTGTAAAGCTGTGTATTCCTGCGTGGATTCCTGCGGACCTCCTTCTAAGGGTACAGTTTTAAACCTAGCAGTGGGGTCCCAAATCCCCTTGGGCTAGATGGCAAAAGTGACAAAGTGATCCTGTCAGTAGGATTAAGTATTTACTGCTATTAATGAATAGGATTAAAGAGGAGTAAATGCTCCAACATGGGAAGGAGTCTGTCCCACAGACTCCTAGAGTGGCAGGTGCTGGAAGTAGCGCTCACTGACCCCCTAGTCAGCCCTCGAGGCATCCTGGTCTGGCTGAAAAGGCCAGGAGAGCAGTTCAGGCATGGAAACCCAGGACACTCGCGCAGAAAGCATTCCTACATGTGGGACCTCCCTGGGCGAGACCCCAGTGGAAAGAAGTGGTCATCAAAGAAGGCTGTACTTTTCTCTGAAGGGAGGAGAGAACTTCCACTCTGCTTGTGGCCTTGTCTGAATGTTGACAGAGTTTGAGGACTCAAAAGGCTTCCATAGCCTAGGAAGCTCATGTAGGAGCCTGGGTGCTCACTGATTCCTGCATTAGAGTGTTAATTGTTATATCAACAGCAGGGGTCACTGTGTGCTAACTTCCCCTGCAGGACCTCTGTCCTCAGAGAGCTACAGCATTAGCATTAATGGTAAAACTCGTTCCCAAAGATTTCCCTTGTGTAGTGTGTTACACTCTCGGTGTCATGGGTTCTATTTATGTCTAAGTGCTAAATGCCATTGCCTGTATTCTTAGGCAATTCCTTAAAGTTTATTAAGTGTCTCCAATGTGAACTCTTCGACCCATGTCTCTCTCTCATAGTCCTGTCTTGTATGTATAACATAGGGTGGAATACAGAGTACTGAGTGGTTAAAGGCCTCAGGGATACGGAGAAGACGGCCGTTTCAATGCATCTTGCTGTGTTGCTAAACTTTGCGTATGGGACAGTTTCTTCTGTATCCCACTCAACTCAAAATCTGGGCTAGTGAGGATCCAGAACTTCAAACAAAGCTCAGGGATCTAAACTGGAGGTAGATTCCCCAGCATGTGTTCTAACTGCACAAAGCTGTGCTCTCTCAGTCAAAGAGGGGAAGCTATGTTACATATGTTTGACCTTCGCAGACTCACAAAACAGCTGAGAATATTTCTGGGAATGGCAAGATTCTGTAGAGTACGGATCCCGTGATGTGGACTCCACGCTTCTGTAGATGGCTTTAAAAGGCCCTGAGGCAGACACACTGTGCTGGACGGGGAGCTGCAAAAGGAGTTCCAAGGAACGAAGGCACTGCTAACAAAATTCCAACATTAGGAATTCCTGAGGAGGGCACTCATGGAAGGATCCTCTTCAGATCAGTTATAGCTTACATGGAAGGGACTTCACCAGGCGCTACTGAGCACGCCCACCCCAGTGAGGTTAGGATGAAACTTCTACCTCTTAAGTCTTCTCAGGAGAATTCCAAGACACACCTGATTATTCCTGTAAGCCAAGTAGAGGCCTTCAGCAAAGAGAGTAAAGCTTTGACAGTCCTCACATCAAGAGTGCTGCTGTCCCTTCAGACACCTGTGCCTGCCTCTCTCAAGTCTCTCTGGGAGCTGCTACTGACATGCAAGTCCTCACGTGTTTTTCTATTGTAATCCTCTATGCTCAAGTGAAATGGGTTTATAATCTGTCACCACCCACTATGTGGGAGTCTGTGCGGTACATTCTTTCCACCTTATGGGGCACTGGACTTTTGTTCACTTCTTGGTCCTGTTCCACTTCTGTGATGCTACTTAACAAGCTTATCTGTTTCAGAACTTAACTTCTGGGAGTAGCTGACCATGCAGGGGACACAGACATTGGCAGGGACCGAGACCGCTCCAGCTCACAAAGCAAACTTGTTCGATGAGCTAGGCAGAGACTCCCAGCCCCAGCAAGGCAGGGCCTGCACTACGCCCCTCATAAGCAGGAAGCAGCTATAGAAGATGTGATGATTCTACAGCCTTCAGCATCCCTTAGGATTAAGGGACTGGAGTCTCTGAAGGGGCTGTGATGTAGGCGGGCATATAGGATTAGGTTTGTGAGCTGGAAGACCACGCCCTCATGCCCCTACCTGACCACATCTGTACGCCCACCTGCCAGTCAGACTAAGCTCTCCTCTTTGGAAGTGGATTAAAGGCCTGGGGTCTGATGGCCTGGCCGAGTGAAAGGCTACACTACTGGCAGAGATTTTGTCCATACAGACAGGGTGATGTGGGTGATTCTGCCCCTAGCTGGGGGATTGCCTGCCCAGCCCATGCAGGAGATGAGCCTGACTGCTGGCAGGCAGCAGAAGCCACAGGCACATTTCCCCCACCCTGCTGCCTGTTAGAGGGCCCTGTCATTGCCCATCAGGGAAATACTTCCGGGTGTGGCCCAGGCCCATCAGGAAGGCTCCAGTCTATGTGACCTTCAAGCTGATGGAGGAGCCTAGCAGGGCCAATATTGGCTCTATCCTATAGACTTAGTGTTGCCCTGAATTAGCTACGCCCCTTCTGTCTGCCCTTTAAGAGGTGTGCCTGATCATTAATAAAATGGGTATGTTCACTGAAACTTGTTTCCAGTGCTTCTTGTCAAAGAACGCTGTCGCCCCATAACCCACAAAGCCCAGGCCTCACAGGATGATCCCACAACCATCTCAGCCCAGGGCACTGAGATGGGAAGGGAAGGGCTGGTGTCCGTGAGAACAGGGAGCCCAGGGCCAGGAAGGGGCCCTTGGTGCCAGTGGGGGCACTAGGCCTTCAGGGGTCCACCATCTGGGTGTGTGGCAGCACCCCCACATCGGTTGGGGGTTGCTGTCTTGAGTAGGGCCAGGCTGCCCAGGGCTGAGGGAGCTGTGTCCCGACACCAGCTCTCCCCAAGAAGTCACCCTGGAACTGAACGAGTCCGGTGGCCTGCCTGAGAGATGCTCAGTGCTGAGTGCACCTGGGGCTGAGGCACCTGGGACCATCACAACCCCCACGTCCCCCTGCCTATCCTCTTCCCTGTGCACTGGCTGCCTTAGGTGCCACGAGGCCTCTCTCCCTGACATCTGTGGGTACAGCCTCCACGTGTGACTCCTGCCCATAGGCCCCACTCCTCCCAGCACAGACCCTGGAGCAGGGCCCTCAGCTGCATAACCCCCCCCCCACCGGGGTCAGTACTTTGCATGCCCGCAGGCAGGTCCAGAGCCCTAGATGCCACACCCCTGGCCTTCCCTCAGGCTAGGTCTTAGTAAGCGTCAGGCCTGGCCCCAGAGACCCAGGCACCTGCTGGAAACTGCTCCCCTGCTCGGCTGGTGCCTAGATCCTATGGACACAGCTCAAGTGCTGTTCATGCAAACGTGAACCCGCACAGTGGAGCCCTCAGGAACTGCTGCCCAGAGGTCTGTCCCCCGATCAGAACAGGGACAGCCCCACATCCAGGCGTGTGGGCACCTGGTGGCCGGGTCCCAGGAGTTGACTCGAGAACACAGGGACTAGGGACAGTTGGGCAGGGATAGCCCCTGGCTGCCTCCCCTGCCCTCGGCAAGGAAGCTCCTCCCTGAGCCTGGCATTCATGTGTCCAAGGAGCACCACAGCCCAAGCCAAGGACTCTCCATGTACTACTTCCCCCTCCACAATTCTGGGGCTCCCCATAGACAGCTCTCACTTCATGTGCTGATGCCCAGGATGGCCTCAGTTCCAGGGCAGGGGTGTGGCCTGAAGTCTCTGCACACTGGGCAGAGCCGGCACATGGTAAGGTTGGAATCAATAAGCAGCCGGGAACTCTGCCACTCCCAACAGGCTGGGGACACTGAGGTCAACACACAGGCGTCCCCACACCATGAGCTCCACAGGTATCAAGGGCATGGGATGAGATAGCAGGGTCAGAAGGGTGGCTGGGCTCTCAGCAAGGACCTCCGACACCCAGGCCTCCTGACTGGGTGTCAGGACAGTGGGTGTGCACTGCTCACCCATTTTGGGGAGCAGGGGCCCCTATGTTCTATCAGAAGACATGGCCACCTGGATACCACATGGATGCCCTGAGCCTGGCCAACCACTGAGGGACTTGGGACAGTGGCATCCAGTCAGAGCTGGGCTCCTCTGTCCCTATCTACCTTTCCCTCCTTGGACACCTGCTCCTCATATTGACAGCACTTCCTATCTGCTAGAGGTGTCCTGGAGGCCCTGGGATGCACAGGGCCATCACAGCCTCATGCCAGGGCCTGGGGACTCTGTCCCCCCTGGTGCCCATGCTGCTGGCCCTGGGCCAGGACATCTGGGACCCTCTCCTGAGGTCTCTGCTGGCACAGAAATGTCCAGGGGTCCTCATCATGACCTGGCCATTCTGCGCAGTGGTCTGCTCTGGTAGTGCCACAGTCTCAGCTGCTGGAACATTCTGTACCTGGGGCCACCATTTAGCTGCCCGTGCCCAGGACCAGCTGCTGAGGCCGAACCATCTGTGGGGCTCCAGTTTCACCTCCTGCTTTGGGACCAAGACCTCCTCCTCCATCAGGTCTTCCCTGAGCCTTCTGGTCAAGTGATGGTGACCAGCAAGCTCTGGAGTCTGGTGTTTGGGGAGGGGAATCCTATGTCTGTATGTGCACATTTCTGTACTCACGTGTGAATACATGTGTATATTCATGTATATACCTCTACATATGTGTGAATATATATACCTATTTATTTATTATTCCTAGCAAAAAAGTTTCTATACCAACTTTCCTGGAGTACATTTTTAAAAATACAATATGTAACTTTTTAATATACATTAAAAAATCCTTAATTTTAGAAATTTCCAACTGTCTAAATATCCAAAGAATCCCACCTTCCGGTATAACCATGAATCAGTTAAATCAGCAAAATTAAAATTAACCCGTATTCTGACATTGAGAAATGACATAAAAATACCAACAATATAACGTCCACATAGAAAATGTCAACAGTGAACCCCAATTGCTACCTTTATGTATTTTGTCTTGTTTGTGGGACACAGGATTTGTCCTTTTTAAAACATGAACCCTATGTTAAATGCAGGGCTAGGCTATGGAGGGCAGACCTGTGTTCACGGGTATGTCTAGTCCTTGTGTAAGTGGGTACATAAGTGTCTGAATAAGTAGATGACAAAGATTACTTCATGTGTAAGTCAGAAATAATCCCACACAGCACGTTTGTAAGGAAGAAGAGAATGTACAGGTACCAAAATGTTTTTTTTTCTTTTTTTTTTCTTTTGACAGGCAGAGTGGACAGTGAGAGAGAGAGACAGAGAAAGGTCTTCCTTTTGCCGTTGGTTCACCCTCCAATGGCCGGCGTGGCCGGCGCGCTGCTGCTGGTGCACCGCACTGATCTGATGGCAGGAGCCAGGTACTTATCCTGGTCTCCCATGGGGTGCAGGGCACAAGCACTGGGGCCATCCTCCACTGCACTCCCTGGCCACAGCAGAGAGCTGGCCTGGAAGAGGGGCAACCGGGACAGAATCTGGCGCCCTGACCGGGACTAGAACCTGGTGTGCCGGCACCAAAAGGCGGAGGATTAGCCTGTTGAGCCACGGTGCCGGCCTCCAAAATGTTTTTAAAGACTGAGTTAAATTCTTTTTAAAAGTCTGTGTTAATAGTGTGTTATGTATACTATATATGTATATAGTATCCAATTTTAAATACACTGTAGTAGTTGGCCTTGATGTAGTATTTAATTTAGCTATGTCTTCCTTTTTACTTTTATTAAAAAGGATTTAATTATGTATTTGACATTCAGAGTTACACACAGAGAGGCGGAGAAGCAGAGAGAGGGAGAGGTCTTCCATCTGCTGGCCCACTCCCCAATAGGCCGCAGCAGCCGGAGGTGAGCAGATCCGAAGCCAGGAGCCTCCCGGGGCCTCCTGAGTGGGTGCAGGGCCCAAGGACTAGGGCCATCTTGTGCTGCTTTTCCAGGCCATAGCAGAGCGCGGCATCGGAGGTGGAGCAGCCGGGACTCACACAGGCGCCTATATGGGAGGCCGGCCCTGCAGGCGGGGGCTTTACCCGCTACCCCACAGCCCGGCCCTCCCCGAAGCCATTCCCCTTGGGATCCCGCCTGGGAAAGCAGAGGAGACGGCCCAGGACTTAGGCCTCTGACCCCACCCTGGAGTACTGGGTAAAAGCCCTGATTCTGCTTCGGCCTGGCCCAGCCCTGGCCTTTGTAGCCCCCTGGGGAGGAGGACCCAGACGGACGCCCTCTCAGAGAGAGAAAGAGGCTGGCGACCTCACGCACTGCTCCTCTGCCACGCGGCTGCCATGGCCAGCGCTGGGCCAGGCAGAAGCCAGGCGGCAGGAGCTCCATCAGGACTCGTACGAGGGAGGGAGGCCGGGTCCCAGGGACCTGGGCCCTCAGCGGCTCCTCCCTGGGTCACAGCCTGGAGCAGCGGGACTGGACGCGGCCCTGGGCATCAGATGCCTGATGCGGCAGCGTGCAGATGCGTCACGTGACCCCATGGGGGCCGCCCGTGTGCAGTGCGCCTGCGCCAGGCGCTGGACCCGGAAGTGCATCTGCACGCATGGCCGCTCTGCCCCGCCGGTGCTCAGGTGGGAGTGAGCGCCCTGTCCGCTCCTGCCCAGAGCCAGCGCAGGCCCTGAGGAGCCGTCCTGGACGCTGCTGGCCGAGCCTGAGGGGGACCCAGCGCCCCCGGGTCAGGCCGGGGCCAGGTAGGCTGCGGCTGAGGCGGCCGTTACCCTCAGGACTCCATGCCTGCCCTGAGGAACAGCGAGGTCCTCTCTGGGGGAGCTGGGCGCGGGGTGTGGTCAGCTGAGGAGGCCTTGCTGTCACCGGGTAGGCAGGGCCGGGGGCTGGGCTCGCGCGGGAGGAGGCCGGGCCGGGGGTGGGGGGCAGAGAGCGGGCAGGGGTGTGCGCGGGAGGAGGCGGGGACAGGAGGGGAGGGGGGCAGAGAGCGGGCAGGGGTGTGCGTGGGAGGAGGCCGGGCCGGGGGTGGGGGCAGAGAGCAGGCAGGGGTGTGTGTGGGAGGGGCGGGGACAGGAGGGGAGGGGCAGAGAGCGGGCAGGGGTGTGTGTGGGAGGGGGCGGGGACAGGAGGGGAGGGGAGGGGCAGAATGAGAAGGGGACGCGGAGGTGGGGAGGGAGGGGGGAAGCCGTGCGCGTGGGAGAGGGAGGAGGAGAGTGACGGGTACGGGGCGGGGCGGCGGTTGGAGAGCAAGAACCTGCCCAGCCCGGTTCCGGTTTTGGGTTTCCCGTCCCCGGCCGGAAGTAGCCTGGGCCGCGTCCGTGCAGGAGCCCGGTCGGCCTCTCTGGGCCGGCTGCTCTAGGTGTGACGTGTGTGCAGGACACGGCCCGGCGCCCGAGTGAATGCGCAGGGCCTCTGGTGCGTTTACACCGCCTTCACCCGGGAGACGCGCACTCAGAGAAAGGCGGGAACCCCTCTGCTCGGGTCCATCCTGCCCCGGGCTCTGCCGCCTCAGAGGAAGTAGTAGTGTTTTTTTTTGTGTTTTTTTTGTTTTTTTGTTTTGTTTTGTTTTTAATTTAGAGCTTTGTGTGAAAGGCAGAGTTACTGGTGGGGGTGGGGCCGGTCTCCCATCTGCTGGTTCACTCCCTGATGGCTACAATGGCCAGGGCTGGGCCAGGCGGAAGCAGAACCAGGCATTCATCCAGTGCTGCAGCCTGGTTGCAGGGGACTTGGCCTTCTTCCTGTGCTTCCCTAGGCATAGTAGCCGAGAGCTGGATCAGAAGCGGAGCACCCTGGAATACAGCCTGCACCTGCCTGGGATGGCAGCGTGCTAGGCAGCAGGGTCGCCTGCTGTGCCACAGCCCAGGTTCCAGTAAATACCTTTCTGCCCACTGCTTCATTTCACTGGCGTGGTAACGGGATCCATGCGTCTGGTTTTGTGGGTCAGCATTATCGTTGTGAGTCTCCACGTTCTTTCAGGTCTTTGTCGAGGGCTCATTGCCAGTGCATTGTAGTCTCTGGCTGCATTCTTGATGCATTGGAGTAGCTGTGCCATGTGCATTGAAGTCCAGATTCTCTGTGACTGACTGTACACTGGAATGCTGACCGCAGCACCTGACCCTCCCCCCCCCATTCTTCTCTTGGAAGTGCACCTGGAGCTGCAGGGACTGTGGCATCGGCTGCACGTGTTCATCTCTGGTGCTGCTTTCTCAGGCATGGGTGCTGCTGTGTTTCCCCATCAGTACTGTGTGCGTCCTGATGCTTCCTGTCCACAAGAGCTGGCCCTGGCTGTCCATGGCCTTTCCGCCCTGCCAGTGAGTTGTCATGGAAGCCACTGGTAGTTGTCACACAGCCACTGTGTCAGTGGATGCTTTATTCTTTAAAATCTTGTGGTGTAATTTAGATGCAGTGACGTGCACAGATCTGAAGTCCGGTTTGAAGAGTTTGACCAATACGTGCAGCCACAGAACCCTCTCCTGTTGGGATCCAAGCTATTCCTGGGGCCTGTCAAGTGGCAGCTCTTTTCTTGTGCCATTCTAGAAATGGGCCTGTGTGTGACCAGGGACCTCCCTTATTTGGGTCACCCACCTATTCTCTTCAACGTTAGAGTCTTTGTGGGGGTCATATATGTTTCCTTGATGCTTGGAATGCTTGCTCTCCCTGGTCTTATATGGTGCTAAGTTCTACCATTAAGCACAATGTTTCTCCAAGTTTCACAATTTTGATGGCCCCAGAACTTCTCCTCTGTCCATTTGCAGTCCATTGTGATGCTTCAAAAATTTTCTAGAAGCATTACTTAAAATTTAAATTTATTAGGGATGTGAAACAACTTCGCATTCTCCGCATGGTTTTTCCCATTCTCCACATTGTGAAGTGGGTTTAGCTGTTCTGAAGCTTCCCCAAATGGAATGTTGTTTCCAGAGCCTGTGGCTCAGCATCCACGCTGCCGCACAGATCTCTGAGCACTCCCCTTTACAGCCAAACACCCACAGCGCATGAGTAGAACCCTGTTGGTGACCACTTGTTCTTTTTTTTTTAGGCTTTATTTATCAGAAAGGCAGTGTTACAGAGAGGCAGTGGGGGAGGAGGGAGAGAGATTTTCCATCTGCTGGTTCACTCCCCCAAATGGCTGCAATGCCTGGCACTGTGCTGATCTGAAGCCGTGAGCCAAAAACTTCTTCCTGGTCTCCCATGTGGGTGCAGGGACCCAAGGACTTGGGCCATCTTCTGTTTCTTTCCCAGGCCATAGCAGAGTGCTGAATGGGAAGAGGCCAGCAGTGTGGGATGCCTGTGTCACAGGCAGAGGCTTAGCACCCTGTGCCACAGCGTCGGCCCTGTTACCCCCTCTTGGGTATTCTATTGGCCCTCCGCGTCATTTCTAGTTTTTGGCTGTTACAAGCAAAGCTGCTGTGAAGTGTGTTCTTGTCCCAGTCTGCCTGTACACGCATATTTTCATTGTTCTAGAGGAAGCATACCTAGCTGTGCAATAGTGGCTTCTGAAGGGAGTGTATGCTTACCTGGCGAAGAACTTGCCAAAGGATTTTACAATGTTTGCACCATTTTACACTCTGTCCAGCCATTGCTTGCTAATTCCAGCTTCTCCTTCTCATTGTCCACTTTCACTGCCGTCAGTCTTTCTTCACATTAAGGATTTTAGGGTGTAGGTGCACCCCACATGGTCTTCATTTGTGTGTTCCCTACGACTCTTCATGGTGAGCACTTTCTCTCGTGCTGCTTGGCTGTTCACAACAGCACTCCATCATGTAATGCCCAAGACATTGCTCATTTTTCAAATTTTTAGAATTTTGAAGAACTCATTGATGTAACACTTGTCTTTGTGGGATTTGGTATTATAATTCCGTGGTTGTGTACAGTTGTCATGATCAATCAGGGTAATGAACACGTCCATCTCTTATATTTCTGTATATCAGAGCCTCGGCGCTCCTGTCTTCCAGGTCTTCTCAGAAACATGGTGGGTTTCTGTGCGTGGTGATTGCTCCCTGTGCTTTAGGACGCTGGGAATGCGTCAAATTGTAACTTTGGTGTGTGTCACTCAGCCTTCCCTGCCCTCTCCCGCCTACCCTTCCCAGCAGGCAGTATTCACTGCTCCCTGTTGAAGGCTGTCTGGGCCTTTCCTGGCTTTGAAGATCACGTGTAAAGCACTGTGAATTGTAACTGCTAGTTTTTCTGTGACTGTGGTTTCATTTCCCTTGAGTAAATGTATAGGGATGGAATTGCAGGGTCGCCTGCTCACGGGATGTTTCACTTTAAGGAAATGGTCAAATGGTCAAAGCACTTTATATGAGAGGTGGGGGGGAGGGAAGGTCTTCCATCTACTGGTTCACTCCCCAAATGGCAAGCAGTTGGAAGACTTCTCTCTCTCTCTCTCTCTCTCTGCCTCCCTGTGTGTAACTCTGAATTTCAAATAAATAATTAAATCCTTTTTAATAAAAGTGAAAAATAAAAAAGGAAGACATAGCTATAAATAAAACACTTCATCAAGGCCAACTACCAGAGTGTATTTAAAATTGGATACTATATACATATATAATATACATAACACACTATTAACACAGACTTTTAAAAAGAATTTAACTCAGTCTTTAAAAACATTTTGGTGTGGGGGGTGGGGGTTATGCAGCTGAGGGCCCTGCTCCAGGGTCTGTGCTGGGAGGAGTGGGGCCTATGGGCAGGAGTCACACGTGGAGGCTGTACCCACAGATGTCAGGGAGAGAGGCCTCGTGGCACCTAAGGCAGCCAGTGCACAGGGAAGAGGATAGGCAGGGGGACGTGGGGGTTGTGATGGTCCCAGGTGCACTCAGCACTGAGCATCTCTCAGGCAGGCCACCGGACTCGTTCAGTTCCAGGGTGACTTCTTGGGGAGAGCTGGTGTCGGGACACAGCTCCCTCAGCCCTGGGCAGCCTGGCCCTGCTCAGGACAGCAACCCCCCCAACCGATGTAGGGGTGCTGCCACACACCCAGATGGTGGACCCCTGAAGGCCTAGTGCCCCCACTGGCACCAAGGGCCCCTTCCTGGCCTGGGCTCCCTATGCTTACGGTCACCAGCCCCTCCCTTCCCGTCTCAGTGCCCTGGGCTGAGATGGTTGTGGGATCATCCTGTGAGGCCTGGGCTTTGTGGGTTATGGGGCGACAGCGTTCTTCGACAAGAAGCACTGGAGACAAGTTTCAGTGAACATACCCATTTTATTAATGATCAGGCACACCTCTTAAAGGGCAGACAGAAGGGGCGTAGCTAATTCAGGGCAACACTAAGTCTATAGGATAGAGCCAATATTGGCCCTGCTAGGCTCCTCCATCAGCTTGAAGGTCACATAGACTGGAGCCTTCCCGATGGGCCTGGGCCACACCCGGAAGTATTTCCCTGATGGGCAATGACAGGGCCCTCTAACAGGCAGCAGGGTGGGGGAAATGTGCCTGTGGCTTCTGCTGCCTGCCAGCAGTCAGGCTCATCTCCTGCATGGGCTGGGCAGGCAATCCCCCAGCTAGGGGCAGAATCACCCACATCACCCTGTCTGAACAAAATCAGCCAGTGGTGTAGCCTTTCACTCGGCCAGGCCATCAGACCCCAGGCCTTTAATCCATTCCCAAAGAGGAGAGCTTAGTCTGACTGGCAGGTGGGCGTACAGATGTGGTCAGGTAGGGGCATGAGGGCGTGGTTTTCCAGCTCACAAACCTAATCCTATATGCCCACCTACATCACAGCCCCTTCAGAGACTCCAGTCCCTTAATCCTAAGGGATGCTGAAGGCTGTAGAATCATCACATCTTCTATAGCTGCTTCCTGCTTATGAGGGGCGTAGTGCAGGCCCTGCCTTGCTGGGGCTGGGAGTCTCTGCCTAGCTCATCGAACAAGTTTGCTTTGTGAGCTGGAGCGGTCTCGGTCCCTGCCAATGTCTGTGTCCCCTGCATGGTCAGCTACTCCCAGAAGTTAAGTTCTGAAACAGATAAGCTTGTTAAGTAGCATCACAGAAGTGGAACAGGACCAATTGCGAGTCCAGTGCCCCGTAAGATGGAAAGAATGTACCATACAGACTCCCACATAGTGGGTGGTGACAGATTATAAACCCATTTCACTTGAGCATAGAGGATTACAATAGAAAAACACATGAGGACTTGCATGTCAGTAGCAGCTCCCAGAGAGACTTGAGAGAGGCAGGCACAGGTGTCTGAAGGGACAGCAGCACTCTTGATGTGAGGACTGTCAAAGCTTTACTCTCTTTGCTGAAGGCCTCTACTTGGCTTACAGGAATAATCAGCTGTGTCTTGGAATTCTCCTGAGAAGACTTAAGAGGTAGAAGTTTCATCCTAACCTCACTGGGGTGGGCGTGCTCAGTAGCGCCTGGTGAAGTCCCTTCCATGTAAGCTATAACTGACCTGAAGAAGATCTTTCCAGGAATGCCCTCCTCAAGAATTCCTGATGTTGGAATTTTGTTAGCAGTGCCTTCGTTCCTTGGAACTCCTTTTGCAGCTCCCCGTCCAGCACAGTGTGTCTGCCTCAGGGCCTTTTAAAGCCATCTACAGAAGCGTGGAGTCCACATCACGGGATCCGTACTCTACAGAATCTTGCCATTCCCAGAAATATTCTCAGCTGTTTTGTGAGTCTGCGAAGGTCAAACATATGTAACATAGCTTCCCCTCTTTGACTGAGAGAGCACAGCTTTTTGCAGTCAGATCACATGCTGGGGAATCTACCTCCAGTTTAGATCCCTGAGATTTGGGAAGTTCTGGATCCTCACTAGCCCAGACTTTGAGTTGAGTGGGATACAGAAGAAACTGTCCCATACGCAAAGGTTTAGCAACACAGCAAGATGCATTGAAACGGCCGTCTTCTCCGTATCCCTGAGGCCTTTAACCACTCAGTACTCTGTATTCCACCCTATGTTATACATACAAGACAGGACTATGAGAGAGAGACATGGGTCGAAGAGTTCACATTGGAGACACTTAATAAACTTTAAGGAATTGCCTAAGAATACAGGCAATGGCATTTAGCACTTAGACATAAATAGAACCCATGACACCTAAGAGTGTAACACACTACACAAGGGAAATCTTTGGGAACGAGTTTTACCATTAATGCTAATGCTGTAGCTCTCTGAGGACAGAGGTCCTGCAGGGGAAGTTAGCACACAGTGACCCCTGCTGTTGATATAACAATTAACACTCTAATGCAGGAATCAGTGAGCACCCAGGCTCCTACATGAGCTTCCTAGGCTATGGAAGCCTTTTGAGTCCTCAAACTCTGTCAACATTCAGACAAGGCCACAAGCAGAGTGGAAGTTCTCTCCTCCCTTCAGAGAAAAGTACAGCCTTCTTTGATGACCACTTCTTTCCACTGGGGTCTCGCCCAGGGAGGTCCCGCATGTAGGAATGCTTTCTGCGCGAGTGTCCCGGGTTTCCATGCCTGAACTGCTCTCCTGGCCTTTTCAGCCAGACCAGGATGCCTCGAGGGCTGACTAGGGGGTCAGTGAGCGCTACTTCCAGCACCTGCCACTCTAGGAGTCTGTGGGACAGACTCCTTCCCACGTTGGAGCATTTACTCCTCTTTAATCCTATTCATTAATAGCAGTAAATACTTAATCCTACTGACAGGATCACTTTGTCACTTTTGCCATCTAGCCCAAGGGGATTTGGGATCCCACTGCTAGGTTTAAAACTGTACCCTTAGAAGGAGGTCCGCAGGAATCCACGCAGGAATCCACAGCTTTACAGTTCCTTTGTAGGACCTGAGAAGACATAAACAGACACAGCTCTCTGCGAGCTTAATTATCCTTAAGCATTTGACTTGGATGCATTGCATTAGTTAGAATTCCTTTAACACTGGACCAAGCGATGTTTGTTCTGTAATACAGATACTACGGATTTCTATATAGATCACTCTAACAATCAGGTGTTCATTATATGCCAGACCCTGAGGGCCACCAACGTGGGGCAGAGTCTGTTGCCCATCTTCTTCATGCTGGGGTGGAGCATCTGCCATTTTTGATGCTCCGCGTCCCTGATGCTAACATGTTTCCAGGCAACCAAATCAGTTCTCCAACCTGGAATAACTGAAAGCAAGCTCGATTTGAAAATCAAAAGCCCAGGAACAGAGCTGAAATTCTCAGAACCTTTGTAAGCATCTGAGTTCTCCTGTTTCTGTTTTGAATACAAATTCTACAAGCCATGGAGTACCTGTGGCTTAGTCACTGCCCAGGCAGGGCTTCCTCCTCCCTCGGGAAATGCGCCTGGATGGGGGGAGACCATATGAGTTCTAACAGGCGTTCTGGGACTTGCTTGGTCGCTGCATGCACCCGAGCGGGTCGAACCTGGGGAGAGGAGGGTCCAGGGTTTGGGATCCCACCTCTGCTTCCTCACTCTCCACCACTCCCCCCGGTGCATATATGCCAGGGCGCCCAACTTGGGCTTCCCTGGAGCGCCAGAAGGCCCAGCCCGCAGTGCTGTAGCAGCACGTGCTCTCCACCCCTTGCCCCACACCCTGTGTCTCCCAGCTGGGACCAGGCACCCAGGGCAGCTGCACTTCCCCATCAGAGCTCCCGCCCCCAGTCACGATCCCAGCATGGAGCACAGATAATGGACAGGGTGAAAGATGGACAGATAAGCAACGTTAGAACATGTGGGCAGACCTCCCTAGAATGGGACGGTATTACCTCTCTCCTAGCAGAGGGGGCCTGGGGCTGGTACACGGTGAGGGGCCCTAGAATGGGATGAGTGTACCCTCTTCAACTAGCAGAGAGGGACTGGGGGCCTGACCACAGACGATGCCTCCTCATCTAGCAGGGAGGGCCCCACCCTCGCTCACCGTATACGTTGAGGTCCCTGTTTGGGCACCAGCTGCGGGCTTGTCCTGTGAGGCCACACACTGTGGGATGGTGGGGCAACAGCGTTCTTCCACAAGCACCAGAGACAAGATTGGCGACCATGCCCGTTTTATTAATGATCAAGCACACCTCTTAAAGTGCAAGCAGAAAGGGCATAGCTAGTTCAGGGCAACACTAATTGATAGGCTAGAGCCGATGTTGGCTCTGCTAGGCTCCTCCAATCAGTGTGAAGGTCACATAGGCTAGAGCCTTCTTCATGGGCCAGGGCCACACCCGGGAGCAGTTTCCCTGATGGGCAATGACAGGGCCCTATACCAGGCAGCAGGGGCGGGGAAATGTGCCTGTGGCTCCTGCCACCTGCCAGCAGTCTGGCTAACCTCCTGCACAAGCTAGGCAGACAATCCAAAAGCTAGGCATACAATCACCCACAGATAATGAAACTGGTTCCTCCCTGGCCCACTAGGGAGGCAGAAGTGTCTGATCAGGAACCTGTCCACACCTCTCCGCTTCCCTTGCTTTCCAGTGAGCAGAAGATACCCCAAGACAGCACCCCGGGGGCAAAGGTAAAGACAAGCCCTTGGCCATGGGCCAGTCATCTGGGAAGCAGAGCTGGGTGGAGGGGGCATGTGGGGCTCAGCAGTGGTTACTGGGAACGCCATAAGGTCCTGCGATGCAGTACTTACACGGCACCTGCTGACACCTGAACACACTCACCTGTCCCAGAACTGAGCCACAGCTCAGGGGCATCTGCCTGTCGGCCGCCATGACTCATTGGCATGGTTGGGAGTGACCTGGCTGGAGCTCAGGGGCTCTGCCTTGAGGCAGGGGCAGCTTGGGTCAGAGGCCAGGCCACCGACGCTCCCCAGACAGAAGACCTGGGGCTCACGGTCTGTGTCTTTTCTGGTTCCTTCCTTTGAGTGCACACAGAGCTCCGGAGCTCCATCTGAGGGCCACTCTCAGAGCCTGAAGCTGGGCTCACACCATCCTGTCTTGTTTTCCAGCACAAACAGGTGCACAGGATCCAGAAGTGGGTGAAAATGATAAAGAATCATAGCAAATACCGCGGCAGCAAGAAGGTACCGTGGAGCTGAGGGCCCCTCGGGAACACTGAGAGCTGAGTTGGGGTTTGAGCAGTGCCCATTCCCGTGCCAGGCACCGCCTGCCTCTCAGATGCCCAGGGGCAACTGTCCAGCCCCCAGGGACACAGGTCATGTGCACCCCTTCCCCATACACGCAGGACACTGTCCTGGTAGAAAATCTGAAGTCACTGCTGAAGACAATCCCGGATGCAGGGCAGGTGTGGTTCCAGGAGCCCTGTAGGGGGCAGTCAGTGCATGCCAGAGCCAGTGCCCCTGAGCCCTTGGCCCCCAGTCACTGTGGGTCATAAGGCCCCATCTGGGCAGATCCTCCCTCTGCCAATACACACGGAGCCCCTGGCTTCTCCCTCCCCGAGTGGCCACGTGCACCACTCACTGGAGGCTCCTCTTTCCTGCAGTTTCATCGAAGAGGCTGTAAAGGAATCCCTGCCCAGGTGCGTGGGAAGGTGTGGGCCCTGATGCTGGTCACCCACAACAAGAAGGCCGAGAATCCGGGCAAATAAAGGTACAGCTCTACACTCAGCCCAAGGGGGCCCGGCCTGCTCGGGCCTGGTCAGGAGCCTGAGCCTCCGTGGTCTGGTCACTGGGCCCTCAGGAACCTCCTCCCTATCCTGCCTTCCTCTCCCCGGGTCCTCCTCAGGGCCTTCTCCACGTCTCCCCAGACCCAGCTGGGCCATCTAGGCTCCCTGCCTGGGGACTGGCCCTTCTCTCTGCTGAGCTCAGCTGGGCAGCTTGCCACAAGAACAGCACACAGGAATTGCTGGTCCTTGATGGGTGGCGTCTCCCAATTTGAGATCACAATGGTGTGTTGAAGTGACTCTCTACAGGCTCCGTGCTCACAGGCCCTCCCACATCTGCCGCTGCTTTCACCTGACTTGCTCCCCCTGGCCTTGCCCTTGCCTGGAGTGGCTTGTCTAACGGTCACACTCAGCTCTCAGCTGCTTCTGGCAATGCAGATGGCTCTCATGACGCCGGCTGCCATCAGGGAGCAGGGCCCAGCTGTGTGGCCAACCCTGTGCTCCCCGAAGTCTTGAGATTGGGGCTGGCCCTGGGAGCTGGGCCTGAGGACAGTCATTGCCCAGGGGCAACTCAAACCCAAGGGCGCTTTCCAATGTCTTGCTATTGATGGGCCCCTCCCGCAGGGGGCAGCATTCACCACTGGTCTGGGTGTAGCAGGGCCTGAGATGCAGGGAGGAGGATCTGAAGCCTGGCTGGGGTGCAGACTGATTCTCTGCTGAGAAGTGCTGGGGGCAGGCAGGGGGAGTGCACAGGGACCTTCAGAGCCCCTGTCTCATGCAGACAATTCGGGGTCTCAGTGGCCCCTTCTGCAGGGATCCTGGGCACTGGGGGGGACGTCAGCCAGAAGAGCTGCTGTGGATTGGAGAAATTTGTGGCAATGGGGCTTTGCTGCTCCTGAGGCAGGCCCCTCCCCCTTGCCCCCGCCCTGCAGGAGATGAAAAAACAGGACAGGCTGTACCCAAACCAATTCCAGCAGATCCACTCCACTGTTACGGGGACTTTAAGAAGTCACCTGATGCTCAGAGAACGATATGGAATCAAGTGAGGCCTCGGGGCCTCAGGGCCTCAGGGCCTCAGGGGTGGGGTGAGCAAGGGTCCCTGGGACAACTGGGGTTCCTAGGAGAGACTCACATACAAACCTAGAGCAAAAATCCCTTTTGGGAAAAAAAAATGGGGCCATGGGCCTTTTTTATATCATATAAACTTTCCAAAAGACACTGTGGGAGAGGATGAAATGAACACACACAAGAGGAGACAACATTAGCAATCTATCTAATGAAGGTATTATTTCCAGACCATTCAGAGAGCCCTTCAACTCACTAACGAGGAAGCAGTGCACAGCCTCCCGGGGACACGGGCTCATAGGACCCCTTCATGAAAGCACACACAATTCACCTCCTCAACGCGTGAACACACGCTTAGTACCTGAACCACAGTGGGGCACCATGCACAGCTGTGAGAACTGGGGATCTGAAATCACGGAGGATGCTGGGTGCAGGCGTGTTACCTGTGTTACTGCTGAATCCTAAAATGGGATTCAGCGAGAGGCAGGACAAGGCTCGGGCCTGGGCTGACCCGGATGCATCTCGGGTGCATTCTGCTGAGAGGAAGCGTCCCTCTAAGACTACACGTGCTGTGATCCACTCATACGACATCTGCAAGAGGCCGTGCCCTGGGACAGAGAAGAGGACAGTTTGGCCTAAGGAGGGGGAGTTTGGGAAGTTTTGTCACTGAGGGCCCGTGGGCAGCTCATAGGTGACGGGATTGCTCCCTACGAGGCTGCAGTGGTGCATGGGAGGCTGACTCTCCATGGAGTGAGACCCACGGGATGGTACCTGCCTCAGTGGACGCCCTCCTGTGCAATCTGAACACACAGCTCGGGAAGTGAAACTGCACACAACTGCATCCCTGAGATGTGTGCATGTCATTGCAGGCAGCGCTCACCCACACGGTGGACCACACGCAGGTGCCCTGACGACATCACTGCTCATGAGCAGAGTGTCACAGGCCCTGTGTGTGGCTGTGAGGCTCTGTTAGGCAGAGCCACACTGAGCCTCGGCAGCACAGGACGCACAGCCTCTGTCCTCTCTCTTCCAGCCAACGCGCCTTATTCCAAGTGCTCATGGCCTATTCTGTTCATAATCACTTGAGTCTTCTGGGATCTTATCACAGGTGCTATCCTGGCAGTCCCTGCAGGGTGTCCTGCTCACAGAGATCCCTTTCTGGTCTGAGCAGTCTCTCTATTCCACAACTCAGAGACAGAGAGGCAGAGGCCAGGGTTACGCCCTTCTTCGATAGAACTCAATTCGGTGAACAGAAGGGCAGCCTTCTGATGATCTCCCAACCCTAGGAGCTTGGCAGGGGTGGGATGCCCCTCCCAGGACTAGTGCCCCACCAGTCAGGTGGGAGTGGACATGAGCTGTGTGACTTTGCAGTGGTTATGAAAGTCAAGTCTGGGCCCCGCTGATGCCTTTGCACCTGTCAGACATGCGGCAGGTGCCAAGGGCCTGAATCCCACTCCACACCGTGCCACTGCCACAACCACCCACTCAGACCTTTCCAATGAGGGGAGCAGGTGCAGGACTCCATGGGTGATCCTCCAAGGCCTGGGCATCCCCATCCCCCTGACCTGCCACTGACCAACTCTGCCTGGAGCCCTGGGGCCTGGCACTCAGGAAGCCCAGCCTGCACCCATGACAGAGGCACACTTCCCTGTTCCGGCCCTGGCCTGGTGCACTTCCTGGCTTACTTCTCCCTCATGTGAGAAAGGGCCAACAGGTCACCTGTGGCACTCACGTATCCAGCAGCTACCATGGGTGTGGAGCCTGGATTCTTACAGCAGCCTGGCCCATCCTGACATCTTGGGGGTACAAGGTGTCCTTGCTTCTGGTCTCCCCCCTGTGCTGCATGAGCTCAGGCCCTGTAGGATTCTCCAGGAACACTGAGACGTGGGCTCCAATTCTTAGGATGCCGACACCAAGTGGCAGGATTCAGGCTGAGGGGGAGGCCGGAGGGGCTGCTTCCTCAATCTTCCTGGGCCCTTCAGTGGGCGACCCTGATCTCCTTGAGAAGTGGGCCATCCCAGGAGAGTTCATTTTGCCAGGGGAGGTCAGCTAGAGGCATTCTGGGATCTGGCAGGAGGTGAGCTACGGCCAGGACCTGAGGCATGTGGCGGTGCTCTTGCTGACATAGATGAGTGAGGAATTTTTTCTAGGTGCTGATCCAGTTCATGGAGAACCACAAACACGGGATGCACAGTAGGTGGGTGGCGTGTGGGGCCCAGTGCATGCAAGACCATGCACGGCCCTCACTGGCTCCTGAGTGTGCAGGACACTGTCCCTGTGGGGGGGCTTCCTAGAAGCCAGGACTGACTGAGGAATCCTAGACTGAACCAGACCACTTCTCTAACATCCAAAGGCCTTGGAGCCTAGCCACGGCCATCCTGGGTGTTGGAACCTTCAGAACAAGGGGTCCTGTGCTAACCCACGTGACACAGGTCCCCAGTGTCCCTTCTGCCTCACAAACTCTTTGCTTCCTCTCAAGCACAGAGCCACACCCAGGGAACATGCAGAAGGCAGCATCCCCTGTGGGGTCATCCATCCTTGCTCTGTGTCTGAATGGTCAGGAGGCACCCAGTCTGCCTACACTCACCCCAGCAGTCTCCAGGGGGAAGCCTGCTTGGGCTGCACACAGTCACCCACCTGCACCCACCGCCCTCTGCAGGTGCTCTGCCATGGCCAAGTTCATTTCCACCTGCTTCTGTTAGTGCAGCCCCTGACCCTCAGTGCTCAGAAACACCCCACCCCAGTCTTTGGTTCTCCAGCTTCCTATGTGTGTGTGTTTGTGTGTGGGGTGCATGGCTGATACTCCTCAGGTTTCTACAAACCGCACTCCCCAAAACTGGAAAGACTGCAGCAACATCTTGAACATATCATGCATCGCCCACTCCCCTCCCTGCAGAAACACCTGGTAAGTAAAACATCTTGTCTCCTCCCGGGGGCTCTGTGCTCATGGAGGGGAGGACAGAAAGGGGTCCTGTCTCCTTCCTGGGCCAGGGGAGGCCATGTCCTCACCAAGGCTTCCTTGGTTACTGGGGTCTGCATCAGTTTGGGTGTTGGTTTGTTTTCTAGCACTTGGTCTTCCAGAGTTTGCGTAGATTGAAGGGAGATGCTGTCCCCAGGGAAGAGTGGGAGATAGGAACTGTGTCCCTTCAGGAACCTGCATGTCTGTGGGGGAGGGGGTGAACCTGGTGCTGGGCTTCTGCACCCGGGGGCTCAGACTAGAGGGAGTCAGGCCTGCTCCGTGGGCCCTGACCTCCCCCTGCCTCTTCTTAGGAGGAGGATGTGTGTCTCGGGGACTTCACGGCCCACTGGTTTACTCAGTGCTTTCTGGAAGGGGTAAGAGCCCCTGGGGATCTCTGCCCACAGAAGCTCCTGTCCCAGTGTCTGGCTATCCTGTCCTAGTTTCATGTGGCCCTGAGCAGAGCTGAGCTCCCCCAGCCCCAGCAGACAAAGGAGGGACCCTGCTGTGCAGACAAGACAGGCCCTGCTCTGAGGAGCCTGGTCCAAGCAGGCAACGAGGGGACAGGTCCAAGCAGGACGTATCCTGCAAAGCGTCTCCCAGTAGCACATCCCTGCCCCCACAGCTCCAAAGGCCAAGATCAGCACTGAGGACATGCAGGCACTGGGAGCAGACCAGGGGTCTCGTATCCTACCCAGAGATGAAGCAGGCTCTACCAAGGTTTGGCCTCCACATGGCTCTGAGGAAAGACATGGAGGAGGAGGAGAACTGTGAAGAAGGCAGCCCAGAGCCCCTCGGCCTTAGGTTCTGCTGTGAGGGCGCAGAGTCTCCACGTGTTACCACCCTTCCGAGACTCCAGAGAGCTTGTGGGGGAGGGGAGGGCTGTGCCAGTGTGCCAGTTTCCCTAACCTGAGCTGGCAGGACAGAGGGAAGACGACTCTTCTGATGCTGGCAGCCGGGAGGGCCTGTGGATGTGGGCTCCTCCACAGGCTTCGGAGCCCCCAGAACCAGGGCCCATGCAGGCCGTCCCAGCCTGGGGGCCACAGCTGAAGACTCCCTACCTGCATGGCAGCCCCTCGCACTCTGGGGACAGTCACGGGCTGGAGCCGGCCAGAGCCAGCCCTGTGCTGCGAGACCAGGCCTGGTGCCCTCCCTGGCCCGAGGCCTCCTTACCTCCTACTCCATGGGGCACCTGGATGATGGGTGCCTCCTGGAAGAGAGGCCATGCCCACCATGTGTCCTGCCCAGGCTGGACAGCAGCCTGCCGTTCTTTACACAGAGTCCTCTACGCTGGATTGAGCCCCCACCCACCCAGTGGCCCTCCCCCGCCTCTTCCTGGGGCCAGGACAGAGGGGTGTCAGGACTGCTGTGGGCACCTCCATCGCTGGAAGGTGATAGCATAGTGCCTATAGCTACTGGACTGTTCCCACCCCCACCCTCAAGGAGAACCTTTAGGCCTTTATTCTTGATGCTGACGTGTATTCAATTGTTCCTATGTATTAAAGTGTTAGATTGGAACATGTCTGCTCCAGTTTTGTGACCCCCAGAGCCCAGCTTCAGCAGGGCTTCTCTGTGTTTCTGACGAGCTTTGGAGGCTCCACAGCCCCCACCCCAGGCAGAGATCTGCACAGCACCCTGAAGCTAATGCCTGAGATTCACCTGTGCCCTCCAGGGGGCTGAGTCAGGGCTGGGAGAGCAGCAGCCGTGAGCACCCACCAACAGATGTAAAGGATGATTAAAACCAGAATTCAGAAACCCTTCCAAAAGTAGATAAGAAGAAGCACCTGCCATCTGATGTCAGGGCACCAGTACGAGCCTGATGTGAAAATAAGACTACATCATACAGAAAACTACAAACAAGCATCACCTGCAAATATACAAAAATTATCAGCAAACGGAATCCAGCGTAATAAAAGGTTTACACACTCTGATTAACTGAGCATAATTCCAGGAATGCAAGGATGGTAAACACGACAGGGCAATCAATGTAATAAACAGAATAAGGACACACACATAAGCCTTTAGAGACATAGCAAATGCATCTGAGAAAACTGAATATGTCTCTCCCCTCAAACACAAGCACATAGAACTCCTAATAAACATGACCAGAAAAGATCTTCACCATGAAACACTTCAGTCAAATTCTTCACAGTCAAACATAAAGCAAAGATTCTAAAGTGTACACAAGAGAAACATCAGACTATATTAAGAGGATCTCCAATTATAATCACATCTGAATTCTCATCAGAAACCCAGTATGGGCTAGGAGAAAGTGGTGAGATCTATTCCAAGCCATAAGAGAAAAGTTGTCAACCCAGAATACTAAACCTTGCAAAGCTCTAATTCATGAATGAAGGTGAAATAAAAAATTAGAGGGTGCTGGTGCTAGTCCCAGCTGCTCCTCTTCCATTACAGCTCTCCGCTATAGCCTGGGATATCAGTAGAAGATGGCCCAGGTCCTTGGGCCCCTGCACCCATGTGGGAGACCCGGAAGAAACTCCTGGATCTTGACTGGAACAGCTCCGGCCATTAGGGCCATCTGGAGAGAGAACCAGTGGTTGGAAGACCTCTGTCTCGACCTCTCTCTGTAACTCTTTCAAATAAATCTTCAAAAAAAATTGGTTCAACGTAGATACAATGGATTGATTCTCAGAAAGAAACAAACCGCTAAAAAACTCCAGTAAAACTAGAAACTCTGAATATACTTACTCTTTCTTTTTTTCATTTATTTTAAAAACAGAGTTACAGAGAGAGGTAGGGACAGAGAGAGGTCTTCCATTCGCTTGTCTGAATATACTTATAATTTGGAAAGAGATTGCTGTAGCAGGAAAAAAATTTAAAAAAAAAAACATGAAGAAAAGTCCAGGTCCAGATGGTTCCACAGGAGAAAACTCCCATTTAAAGGATAATTAAAGTCCTTGATTCGCAAACCCTTCCAAAAAGAGATGAAGAGGAAAAACATTCCATTTTATTCCAACAGACCACCATTAGCCCAAAATCCAACACAAACAGATCATAAAGAAAATGGCACACAAATATCCATTATGAATATATCCCATTCCTCAACAAAAGATTACCAAACCCTATCCAGGAGTACAAAAAAGGTTTGCATACTCTGTGCAACTGGGAGTTACTCCAGGAATGCAAGGATGGCTTCCATATGAAAATCAATGTATCATAGAACAGAATCAACATGGGAAAAGCCCACAAAGCACCCCTATAGACAGAGAAAACCTATTTCACAAAACTTAGTTACCTTGAGATAGTAAAGAAATCATCTAATTAGGAACGAAGGCCAACCTTGGCCGGACAATGGTCTGTCATGAAAAACGCACACAGCACAGCATCACACCGAATGCAGTAACCAGAAACCGTCCTCGGAGCCCAGGAAACAGACAAGCATGTTCGCTCCTACTCCTGGGTCAGGGGGCTCAGAGGTCTAGAGCAGGGTGGCTGGGCCATCAACAAGGACACAAAGGGGAACACGGGCCGTTCTGGGAGCAGGCAGAGCCACCTCTGCTCTCCACAGCTGCTCGCACACTGGGCAAAGTACAAGGGTCCGCACAGCACCACCGCGACTCCACCCATGCCCTGCTCCCTGCAGGACCCCAGAGCAACAGGCAAGGTGCAGAGGCCTGGCCCAAGCCAGCAGGGAAGCCCCCAGCAGGAACCCGGGATGCCCCCCTCACTCACCACAGGGAGCCCCGTTGTGCTTGCTGGACAGAGGCCCGCGAAGGCCTTTGCTTCAACGCCGCCTCGGGCCTAGAGCACTAGGCTCACCCGTGGGAGCCGCCGCCCAGCGCCCTGCTCCACCCACGATGCCCCCTGCAGTTCCCATGGAGCACCCAGGAAGCCAGTGGCCTCGGTGTGGTGAGGGCGCTGTGGCCTGCGCTGAGACCCAGCACACACAATGGCTGCCTCCACCCACCCGGGCAGCCTGTCCTGAAAGGGGAGAAACCGGAAGTTCCCAGGGCCACTTCCCGGAAGCCAGTGGGGCCCACGAGGGAGGAGGAGGCAGTGGCACTGCAGGGGCTGGCGTGGGGGTAGTAGGTTCAGGCTCCACCTGGGGCGCCTACATCCCCTATGGGCACCAGTTTGAGTCCCAGGGCTCCACTTCTGATCCAGCTCCCTGCTAATGGCCTGGGAAAGCAGTGAGAGATGGCCCAAGGGCTTGGGCCCCTGCACCCACATGGGACCTGGAAGACTTGTGCGGCCATTTGAGAGGGATCCAGCAGATAAAGACTCTGCCTTCCAAATAACTAAGTGAAACTTAAAAAAAAATAAAGAAATGAACACCTGTGCATGGAATTCAAAATTTTTCATACCAAATAAACTTATCTCTCTATTTCATTACTGCTTTTCATCTGAAAGGCTCACCACACACACACACACACACACACACAGACTTGCATCCACTTCACTCTCCAGTGTCTGCAATAACCAGGGCTGTGTCAGGCCGAAGCCAGGACCTGGAACTCCATCTAGATCTCTCAGATTGGTGGCAGTGACTCCAGTACTAGAGCCAGCCATCTGCTGCCCCCCAGGGTATAAACTCCCAAGGAGGTGGAAGAGGAGGAGAACTGGGAATTGACCCTGGGCACTCTGACATGGATGCAGGCTTCCCAAGATGTAACTGCTGTGCCAGGGCCCATCCTAAACTTCTCTTTTAAATTCATTGGTCTCGGGGCTGGGATCATGGCACAGCAGGTGAAGCCACTGTCTGCCATGCTGGCATCCCTTACGGACACTGGTATGAGACTTGGCTGCTCAACTTCTGATTCAGCTCCTTGGGAATCTGTCTGAAAAGCAGGAGAAAATGGCCCAAGACTCTGGGCCCAGATGGAGTTCCAGACCTCAGGTTTCAGCTTGGCCCAGGCCTGGCCATGTGACTATTTGGGGAGGAAACCAGTATACCAGTGGATGTAGGAAGACAGTTTCTCTCTCTCTCACACACACGCACACGCACACACACACGAACACACACACACACACAATCCAATCTGTAGCTCTGAATTCAAATACACAAATAACCTTAAAAACATAAAATCAAATAGGGGCCAGCATTCTGGCATGATGGGTAAAGCTGCCGCCTGTGGTGCCAGCATCCCATGTGGGCACCGGTTCCAGTCTTGGCTATTCTGCTTCCAATCCAGCTCCCTCCTTGCCCTGGAGAGCAGTGGAGGATGTCTCGGGTGCTTGGGTCCTTGTATTCCTGTGGGGGACCTGGGGAGGCTCCTGGCTCCTGACTTCGGATTGGTCTGGCTTTGACTGTTGCAGCTACTTATGGAGTGGACCAGCAGATGGAGGACCTCTCCCTCTCTCTCTCTCTCTGTCTCTCTCCCTCCCTCACTCCCTCTCTCTTTCAAATAAATACCTATTTTAAAAAAGCAAATTGATAATAACATTACTAGGTGAATGATATTCAAAGAATTCAAAATATTCAGTACATTTTCTATGAAAATCTAAAAGACTCTGGGGTGCAGAAATTTAAAAAAGAAAACAGGAATCGCTCTTCCTAGATCAGGAAGAAGACTAACGGTTTTGCTCTTGTTACTTCTGATCAACATGCTGTAGTGCTGTTAATATAACAATACTCCCCGAATTCCCTACACAAATCACACAATTCCTTCCAAGCTCTAGTGCCCTTTCTTCAAACTTGATGTACGGATGCCAAAATTCATACAGAGAGGTAAGGAACCCAGTAGGAGCAAAGCAGCTTTGAAAATAAAAGATACTGTTAGAAGATCACATTTCCCAATATTAAAACTTAGTCCCAGGGCCTGTGCGTGTGGCATAGGAGGTAAAGCCGCTGCTTGCGGCGGCTGCATACCAGGCGGGCAAGGGTTTGAGTCCAAGTGCTCCACTTCTGATGCGGCTCCCGGCTACTGTGCCTGGGAAACAGCAGAGGATGGCCCAAGTATTTAGGGCCCTGCCCTATGTGTGAGACCTCCATGAAGCTCCTGGCTTTGACCGTCCCAGTAGCCACTGTGGCCATTTGGAATGAACCAGTGGATAGAAGAACTCTGTCTGTCTTAACTCTGCCTTTCAAATTGTCGCTCCCCCTCTTCCTGGAGGAATGACACAGGACCCTGCGTTGTTCTTTTCTCTGCTCGGCCCTTCCCGGGTTTGCTGCTGGTTCTTCCCGGGTTGGCTGCCGTCCCTTCCACCTCCGTGGAAGGGCAGTTCCCCCTGCCACATTCCCCACTTCCACGGGGGAGCAGCACACCGCCGGCCGGCTCTCTCGGGGGCTGCACAGGTGTTCCTTCAGATAGATGTTCCTGGTGCATGTTGTCTCTCTCCTCCTTTATAGTCCTCTTCCACCAATCCCAACTCTGCTGCCCACACACCGAGTACGCTGCTCTCCTCCAATCAGGAGCAGTTCCTACAGTATTTTGGTTGAACTGGAGGCAGCTGTGTAGAAGCTGTTTCTCCCTTCTCAGCGCCATATTGTGGGAGAGCAGATGCATAGAATAAGTCTTAATTCCAGTAACTTAGTCTAGTCCGGGTTGCTCCCCACACAAATAAATCAATCTTTAAAAAACATTAGAAACAAAAAAATGGTCTTCAGCAGTGCCACTGCAGGCAAAAAAGGAAGTGAAAAGCAACCATCCTGGGAGAGGCAGAATCACCCCTGTTCTCCCCTAGCGTGAGCTCACATTCAGAAAAGTGCTAAGCAATCCACAGCAGTGGTAGAACTCCCAGCATGCCCAGCACAGCAGCAGAATCAAAGAGCAATATGCAAAGAAGAATGGCATGGCACAGGCTGACAGGGAGGAATCACAAACGGAAACTAGAAGTCTTCCTCACTCACCTTAAAAGGTCTCTATGCTGGATCAGAGAAACAAGTCCACGATTTTCCACTTCGCACGCTGCTTCAGCCCAGAGCCCGAGGCTCAGGCAGAGGTAGCAGCCGACCATGGACCTGAGAGCAGCTGGGCCCGGTGGCTTCCATGGAGCACCAATGGGAAGCAGCCGGCTGCTGGAAGAACCACCACACGTGGTGCTAGGTGCAAAGGCCTTGGTGAAATCCACCTCAAACACAGAGGCTGCACACACATTCCCTGGGGAGGAATCCACCCCATGAGGGACACGCCCTGGAAGCAGGACTCGGAAGCTCACACACGACCACTTCTGGCAGCCAAGCTGTCAGAGGTGCCCAATGGAGGAGGGGCAGGCAGGTGACCACCCGGTCCCTCAGGGAATCGGCTTCTGGTCCTCAATGCGGTTTTCCTCTAGGCATCCACATTGACACTGACCTGGAACACGGAGGTCACAGAAGTCCCTGACAGCCACGTCTCCAGAAAGATGAAGTGCAGAGATGACACTGTCTTCTGGGGTTCCCGTGCCTAACACAGAAAAGTAGGACAATGACAGCATCAAGGAGCAGAGCAAAGGGATTTACATGGTGCTAAGAGTTCCATAGTTCATGTGAAATGGATGGAAACAATGATTCTAATTAGACAGTGACACAGCTAAGAAATTTTTGCAAAAAAGAAACAAAAAAACTTTTTGAAAGAAGAAGGTACACTCAGCAGGGATATGTAAAATGGGGTACTAAAAAATGCCCAAGTGACACAAAACAACGCAGACAGCAGGAATGTGGGAACAAAACTAGAACAACGATCACTGAATCTGAGTCCTGGTCCTAATGCCTCTGATAGAGACTCACGCAGGCCCCAGTCTCTCCCCTTAGCTTGCACTCTCTGTCTTCACCTTGATGCAGAAGTCAACTCCTTAGTGAACATGACCTCATTAAATTCCGGGAGCAGCACAGGCCAGACTGGCCCCAACGAGCCCACATCACAAAATCCCCAATTCAACCAGACTCTCTAGGTTAACATCTTCCTGCTGGCTCCCACTGAGATGCTTCTCAGGAAGCCCAGGTCCTGAGTGAGCTTTGCAACAGCCACCCCCTCACAGACCCAGACACTCAGAAGCCCACTTTGCCATCCCAGCCTCCTCAGAACACACTGGCTATCTCATTGCTGCCCAGACAAAAAGCCACGAGCACTGCAGACAAGCCAGAGAGGCCTGCATGAGCTGGTCCTTTACTGTTCAACTTTCATCTACAAGACTCACCACCCTTAATCTCTACGGGAGTCTGATAACCAGGCAACAGCTGCCTTTTTACTCTGTGCACTACAAACACACACCCACCAGCACCCCAGTGCCAACGACTGGCCTGCTGTGTGTTGGGGGAGCAGACTCACATCATGGGCTTCTACTGAAAACCAGGTAATAACACGTTAAACGGAAATACATCGATAACTACACTGCATGTCAATAGCCTGAGCACGCCAATTAAAACAGAAAGACTCGGGGCCTGCACAGTGCCTCGGCGGGTTCAAGTCCAGGCCTACAGTGCATCCCATACGGGTCTCCCAACTACTCCACTCTCAATCCTGCTCCCTGTTAACGCACCTGGGAAAGCAGCAAAGTTGGCGCAAGTCCTTGGGCACCTGCACCCATGTGGGAGACCTGGAAGTAGCTTCTGGTACCTGGATTTGGATAGGCTCAGCTCTGGCCATTGTTGCCATTTGGGGAGTGAACCAGTAGATGGAAGATCTCTCTCACTATCTCTACCTCTCTCTGTAACTCTTTCAAATAAATAAAATAAATCTTAAAAAAAAAAAAAAACAAGCACAGACATTCTCATCATGGAGATCCTTGTCATCCTTGGTTAGATCTATTCCAAGACTTTTGAAGTTATGGATGGGATCAATCTTAGAAGTTCTTTTTTTTTTCATTTGACAATTAGAGTTATAGACAGTGAGAGAGAGACAGAGAGAAAGGTCTTCCTTCCATTGGTTCACTCCCCAAATGGCCACTACGGCCGGCGCTGTGCTGATCTGAAGCCAGGAGCCAGGTGCCTCTTCCTGGTCTACCATGCAGGTGCAGGGGCCCAAGCACTTGGGCCATCCTCCACTGCCCTTGTGGGCCACAGCAGAGAGCTGGACTGGAAGAGGAGCAACCGGGACTACAACCCTGCACCTACATGAGATGCCAGCACCGCAGGTGGAGGATTAACCAAGTGAGCCACGGCACAGGCCCCTATCTTAGAAGTTCTTTCTCACCCGTGGCATTGCTTGTATATACAAAGGCTATTGATTTTTGTGTGTTGATTTTATATTCTGCCACTTTACCAAACTCTTCTATGACTTCCAAGTCTCTGATTGGAGTTCTGGATCCCCTATATGTAGGAGGATACTCTGACATCACATAAGCTCCAGTTATTTCTAAGTGCTTCCAAAAGATGTATCATTCTTGGGTGCGTCTTTAAAGTTATTTAAGTTTCAAAATAAAAAAGGAAGTGAAATTAAGTTTGAGGGGCTGGTGCTGTGGCACAGCGGGTTAATGCCCTGGCCTGAAGTGCTGGCATCCCATATGGGTGCCCATTCTAGTCCCAGCTGTTCCTCTTCCCATCCAGCTCTCTGCTATGGCCTGGGAAAGGAGGAGAAGATGGCCCAAGTCCTTGGGCCCCTGCCACCAGCATGGGAGACCCAGAATAAGCTCCTGGTGCCTGGCTTCAGATTGGAGCAGCTCCGGCTGTGGCGACCATCTGGGGAGTGAACCAGCAGATGGAAGACCTCTCTCTCTGTAACTCTTTCAAATAAATAAAATAAAGCTAAAAAGAAGCAAAGCATGAAACACATGATGAAATGAACAGATCAGCAGTCACAAGAGCAGTATGGATACAGTTGAATAAAAACGCACCATCAATCACCTGTGCATCTACTGGGCACGGAGAGGATGCTCCATCCCACAGCAGCAGGCTCTACACTCTCTCAGGCCCACACAGACGTTCATGCTGACCACCTCCGTGCCTGTGAAGCACACATCAACACCTAAGGAAGAACAGGAGTCACAGGAAATAAGCTCTCAGTCATAATGGGATCCAAGTGAGAAGTCCGTGACAAACAACTGGAAAATCCCAAATACTTGGAGATTAAGCAGAAACCTCTACATAATGCATGTCTAATGAGTAAGTCTCAAGAGAAAAAGAAAAATATTTCAAATTAAATGATGGTGAAATTATATTTTGCCAAATTATACTATTGAATACATCTTTTAGAAAACAATCAAGATCAATAAGCTTGGCTTTCATCTTAGAAAATCAGAGGAAGAATTGGGCAGGGGTCTGTCGCGCTGTGGGGGGCATAGCAGTCCGGAAGGTGTTTTCCCGTGTCCTGGGGTGGGTGGATCAGCAATCCCAGCCCCAAGCCCCACACAGGTGCTTCCATTTAGAATCCGAAGGCATGGGCCAGGCGGTGGGAATGGAACCCAGCACCTCCATGCAGGTGGAGCTTCCTCAATGCACAGAGCTACCAGCTGAGGATGGAAGCAGAGAGTGGCTTGTATAGGTTCCTGGCTACTTCTCCCTTCCACCTCCTGCTGACTCAGCTCACCCACCCCTCCCACTCCCCATGCCACCCACCTGGGATCAAACATTTCCCTCCCTCCCCCTTGCTTCGGCCCTGCCTGCCCATTTGGGCCTTTGTGGGTGGGGCCAGCAGATGGGAGGGGTCTCAATAAAGTTTTAAAAGCAGTTAAAAAAAAAGAAAATCAGAGGAAGAAAATGAATTTAAAATAAGTAAAGTAAGTTAGATGTAGAAATCAATGGAAGTGAAAAGAAGTACAATTGTAGAGAAAACTACTATCCCTAAACTCTGAATCCTTGGAAACATCAACAAAAGTCATGAACTTCTTGTCAGGTCTAACCAAGGAAAAAGGAAAAAACAAGTATAAATTATCAATCCTATAAACGAAAGAGGTGACATCATTACTGACCCAATGGACAAAAAAAAAAAAAAACACAACAGAACAATAATGTGAACAAAATTTTCACAAAATAAATGAAAAGAAACAACATACAATGTACCAAACAAAATTCACACAAGAAGAACTAGAAAATTTGCATGTTCCATAACTATTAAATACATTTTATCAAAGGTTAGCAGTGAAGAAGCCAAGCCTAAATGGTTTTGTAGTGAACTATATACCAAATTTTTAAGTGTTTACTTTGATACATTATTTATCTAAAAGCCAAAAGAGACGGAGAGAGAATGAAGCTGTCATGTGTTCCCTCCCCAGACAGCCACAACAGCCAGGGCTGGGCCAGGCTGAAGCTAGGAACCAAGAACCCAATCCAGGTCTCCCATGTAGAGGGCAGGGATCCAACTACGAGAGCCATCACTCATGCCTCCCAGGGTGCACAGTACCAGGAAGCTGGATTGGGAGCAGATCCGAAATCAAACCAAGGCGTTCAGACATGGGATGCAGACATCAGAGTGCTGTTAACACTACACCAACATACTTCCTCTCCATCAATCATTTTTTAAAAAGGCTAATGTTCCATGAAGTGTTCAGGAAGTAGCAAAGGAATACTCATTCTATGATGCAAGAAATACCCTAATGTCAAAACAAGGTAAAAACACACACACACAAAACCTCCAGACCAGTATCTCTCATAAACATGCATGGAATTGTCCTCACTAAAATATTTACAAGTGGAGGCCAATACCCTTTGAAAAGAATCCTACAGCACAACCAGCAGAGCTTATTCCAGGTCTGCAAGGCTACATCGACATGTCAAGTACCAGCCAGTGAAGTACATCACATCAACAAGCTAAAGAACACCATCATCACGTGGTGGGCTGAGACAACATCAGACAACATCCCACATTCTCTCATGACACAACCCTGAGCTAACTAGGAACAGCGTGGAACTTTCTCAATCTGATAGGGAATGTCTACAAAATGAAAATTTTACATTATATTTCTAAAATCAGAACAAGGCACGAATGTCATCTCTCACCACTGATTCAGCACCACCTGCTGGACACTCTACCTCATGCAATCTGAGAAGAACAGAAAATGAAAGCTGTATGAACTGGGGAGGAGAAACAGAATGATCTTCGTTCACTGGTGAAATGGTATCATGCACTATAAATCTGTAAGAATCAGAATAGGAAGGAAGGGGAAAGGCAAGAAACTCTTGGAATTCATATACTATTCTAAGAAGGTGGCGGGACACCAGGCTAGGATGAAAAAGTCAATTGTAGGGCCAGCTCTGTGGCGTACCAGGTAAAGTCGTGCCTGCAGTGCCGGCTTCCCATAAAAGAACTGGTTTGAGTCCCAGCTGCTTCACTTCTAATCAAGCTCTCTGCTATGGTCTGGGAAGCCATAGAAGATGGCCCCAGTCCTTGGGCCCCTGCACCCATGTGGGAGACCCGGAACAAGCTCTTGGCTCCTGACTTCAAACCTGCCCAGATCCTACCATTGCCAACATTTGGGGAGTGACCCAAAAGATGGAAGACACCTCTCTCTCTCCCTCTCTCCCTCCTTCCCTCTCTGTAAATCTGCCTTTCAAATAAACAAATCAATCTTTCAAAAATCATAAAATATAAAGTCAATTTTCCATATTAACAACAATGAATGATGTCAGGATCTGGTACTCTGGGTTAAGTGGCTTAAGTCAGCACCCGTGATGCCGGCACCTCCCTATGAGTACTGGATTCAATCCCAGCTGTTCCACTTTTGATTCACCTCCCTTCAAATGTGCCTTGGAAAGCAGCAAAAGTTGGCTCAAGCTCTTGGGCCCCTGCCATTCATGAGGGAGACCAGGATGGAGTTTGGCCTCATAGATTTGGCCTGGACCAGTCCTGACTATTGTGACCATTTGGGACGTGAACCAACAGATGGACGATCGACCTCTCTCTATAACTCTGCCTTGCAAATAAACAAGAAAATCCTTAAAATCGACAGAACAACAGAAACAATGAGCCATGAAAATGTGAAATCACTCTGTGAAGTTCTCATTTCTTCAACACTGACCTACGGGTTCACTCTAATCCTAACCAGTGTCAGCATGTTCTTCTGTGGATGTCAACAAAGTGAATGAATGTCAAACAGAAGGGCAAAGGATGCAGAAACCTGTATCACACTGCAGGCAAACCAAGAATAAGAACTGACACTACAGCTCCACAACCTACTGTCGAGGGTGGGTATCTCACCTGGCATTTGGTTAACAGGCTGGATAAGACAGCCGGCCCCATAGGGAAGTGCCTGGCTTGCAAACCTGGCTCCACCCTTGACTCCTAATTCCTGACAGTACAGATCCTGGGAGGCAGCAGTGATTGCTCAAGTGAATGCATTTCTGCCACCCAATGGGAGAGCTGGAGTGAGCTCCTACTTCCCAGCTTTGACCCAAATTCCAGACACTCCAGGCAATGGAAGAATGACCCAGGGAAGGAATGAACTTGATCTCTCTCAGTGTGTAGATAGAACACAAGGGGCAGGTGGTCAGCCTGGCAGGGGACTCACCAGTTTGGATGCCTGCATCCCAGACTGCAGCACAGGGTCTGACACCGACTCAGGCTCCTGACTTCCGGTTCCTGTTCATGCAGGCCCTGGGGGGCACTGGTGATGGCTCAAATGACTGAGTTCCTGCTACTTTGGAGGACACCTGGATTCTACTTCTGGCTCCCACTATTGGCTTCAGCCTGCTCCAGCTGTGGTGGGGCTGCAGGGAGAGAACCAGATGATGAGAACACTATCTATATACTGATCTCTATTTCCACATCTAATTCTTTGTCTCATTCTGCCAATAATTAAAAAAACAGTTCTATATTGCATGTTGTCAAGTACATTGCCTTCTGGAAAAATCAGAGAATACAGACACGGTTCATAGACCAGAAGTTGACAGGGGTAGGGAGAAGGGTGAATGGGTGGAGCAAAGTGGATTTACAGGACACTGAAATACTCTGTGTGTCACTGTAATCATGGACCCAGAATGGCATGGATTTGTCAGAACCCACAGAATGTACAACACAGAGTGAACACTAATGTAACCTATAGACAGTACCTAATAATACTGCTGTATCTCCACAGTGGATCAACAACTGAACCAATATGTCACACTCAAGCAAGATGTTAATTCGATGGGGGACACACTGAAACTTGGGGATGATACAAGAGGACTCTCTGTGCTGTCTACTCTGTTCTCTGCAACCGGAAACAGTGCTGAAAAACAATTCCACTGACTGACGAAACAGGACAACTACAGACTGGGAGAAAATATTTGCACATCAGATACTTTAGATAAAGGAACTGAATCCAGAAACATAAAGACACTCAGGATGCAACACTAACAAACCAAACAGCAAAATAAAAGGGAAGAAATATTAAACAGACAATACACAAACACAGACATCAAACAGCAAATAAAAACCTGAAGAGATGCTCCACGGTATTCCTCAGTAGGGAAACCTGAATTCCCGTAACAGTGAGATACAACAACCCATTACAATGGTTAATACTGACAAGAAGGAAAATGATACCAAAATCCTGGGGAGAATAAAGCAACTAAAAGACCCACACATTCCAAGTGAAATTCCAAGTGCAACACTTACTACTGCTGTTCATTTGTACTTATTTATTTCAAAGGCAGAAATCAGAGACAGAAAGGCCTCCACACTGCTGCTTCACCACCCAGAGGCTCCAAACCGAGGAGGTAGGACAGGGGGAACCCAGAAACTGGGAATTCAATCTGTGTGGACTCATCCTGTGAGGCCTGCACTGCGGGATGGAGGGACGACTGCGTTCCTCGACAAGGATCACCAGAGACAAGTTTGGTGAACATGTCCATGTAAACGACCAAGCATAAGCTTTTAAAGGGCAGGCAGAGGGGGCGTAGCTAACTCAGGGCAACACTAATTCTATATGATAAAGCTGATATTGGCACATTGCGCTCCTCCATTTAGCCTGAAGGTCACTTAGCCTAGGTAGCCTTCCAGATGGGCCAACATGGTTCTACTCACGCCCTGTGGGTGTTCGGCTATAAAGGGGAGTGCTCAGTGATTGGCAATCACAAGGCTCTTCAACAGAAGGGGGGGGGGGCTGACGGAAATGTGCCTGGGGCTCCTGCCACCTGCCAGCAGTCAGGTTAACCTCTTGCATGGGCTAGGCAGGCAGTGTCCAGTCCAGGCACAGGATCACCTACAAACCTGAGTCTGCTAAACACACTTCAAAATGTTCAAGACGGGCACAATGGGAAAAAAATCTATACAGAGATTACAAAGTTGTATTGCACCAAAATAAAGCTATATTTCAATAGCGAATGCTTCCAGGACTTTCTGAAGCAACTCAATGGAATGGAAATGGACAGAGGAGATGTTCTGGGGCCATCAAAATTCTGAAACTTAAGAGAAACATTGTGTTTAATGGTGCAACTTAGCACCCTCCATTGCCAGGAAAAACTAGGATTCCAAGCAGCAAGGAAACATTATGACCCCCAGGACGCTCCCAATGATGAAGAGAATAGGAGGGTGACCCAAATAAGGGAGGTCCCTGGTCACACACAGGCCCAATTCTAGAACAGCACGATAAAGGAGCTGCCACTTTAGAGGCCCTGGGCATAGCTGGGATCCGAGCAAGAGTGGGTTCCATGGCTGCACACATTTATCAACTCATCAAACCATACTTCAGATCTGTGCACATCACTGCATCCAAATTACACCTGGTTATGGCGAAATGGCTAACAGGTAAAGCCACCACCTGCAGTGCCAGCATCCCATATGGATGCCAGTTCAAGGACCAACTGTTTCACTTCTGATTCAGCTTAATGCAGTGGCCTGGGAAAGCAGTAGAAGATGGCTCAAGTCCTTGGAAACCTGCACCCTCATGGGAGTCCCAGAGAGGCTCCTGGCTTCCATCAGCACAGCTCGGGCCCTTGCGCCCAACTGAGGAGTGAACCAACTGATGGAAAACCTCTCTCCCCCCCCCTTTTTCTATCTGTGTAACTAAGTGAACTAAATAAGCATGCACTCACACAGTGGCTGTGTGACAACTACCAGTGGCTTCCATGACAACTCACTGGAAGGGCGGAAAGGCCATGGGCAGCCAGGGCCAGCTCTTGTGGACAGGAAGTATCAGGACGCACACAGTACTGATGGGGAAACACAGCAGCACCCATGCCTGAGAAAGCAGCACCAGAGAGGAACACGTGCAGCCGATGCCACAGCCCCTGCAGCTCCAGGTGCACCTCCAAGAGAAGAATGGGGGGGTCAGGTGCTGCGGTCAGCATTCCAGTGCACAGTCAGTCACAGAGTATCTGGACTTCAATGCACACGGCACAGCTACTCCAATGCATCAAGAATGCAGCCAGAGACTACCGTGCACTGGGAATGAGTCCTCAACAAAGACCTGAAAGAATGGAGACTCTCACAAAGATAATGTGTCCAACATACCAGCGACACTTCCGGTCCCACTGCTCCACACTGGTGAACCACGCAGGAAGCATGTGATGGCCCAAGTACTTGGACCACAGCCACCCTCATGGGAGACCTGGATGGAGTCCCTGGCTCCTGGCTTCTGTCTGGGCCAGCGCTGCCAACGGCAGCCATTTGAGGAAAGAGTCACTGGATGGCGGATCTCCAGCTCGCACTCCCTGTTCTGCCTACTAATTAATGAGTAAAAATCACATAACCACACACATACAGACACACAGAAATACATACACACACCCAAAACACCTGACCAAGAGTGTTTATGGTTACCCTCAATTGACCCAGAGGGCCAGTCGAGACTCAGGGAAGAACTAATGGAGGGAAAGTCTCGCTCCCAATGCAGGAGATGAAACTACAGCCCCACAGAGGGTGCCGGCCGCAGCTGGTCCAGGCCAGGGGTTAGGTAAATGGTGGCCCGAGGTACACAATGTGACAGCAGGTGAGGTGGTCGAGCTAGAACAGACCACTGCCATGCCCTCAAAATAAAGGCAGCAAAATCCAATGCAACATGGCTAAAGAGATAAGGAAATACACAATTGTAATGGAAGACGTTGAAATCTCAATAACTGACCACATAGAGTCTGTAACGAAATCCAAAATCATCAGCAATTGATTGGACTCCACTACCATTCAGAAAGCACTTTCGGGGTCGGGGCTGTGGCGCAGTGGGTTAAAAGCCCTGGCCTGAAATGCCGGTATCCCATATGGGTGCCAGTTCTAGTCCCGGCTGCTCCCCTTCTGATCCAGCTCTCTGCTATGGCCTGGGAAAGCAGTAGAAGATGGCCCAAGGCTTTGGGCCCCAGCATCCACGTTGGAGACTCAGAAGAAGCTCCTGGCTCCTGGCATCAGACTGAGCACAGCTCCAGCCATTGCAGCCACCTGGGGAGTGAACCAGCAGATGGAAGACCTCTCTCTCTGTTTTTACCTCTCTCTATAACTCTGTCTTTCAAATAATTAAAAAGAAAAAGAAAACTCAAGATACATAATTTCAAATACACATAAATCTCTTCCCATAATGACTATGTTCCAGGTTCCAGAGCATAACTCAACAATTTTATCAATATCATATGAATTATCTAATATCATGCATAGGTTCTTTATAACAATAGAAGGAAAATAAAAATCAGTAACAAAGATAACTGGAAAATTTCAAAATGTTGAGAAATTTAAAACCACAATTCTAAATAACATAAGAGTCAAGAACCAAGTCAAAAAAAGGTAAGGGGGCCACCACGTGCCTCACTTGGTTAATCCTCCACCTGCAGCACCAGCATCCCATATGCTCACCAGGTTCTAGTCCCAGTTGTTCCTCTTCCACTCCAGCTCTCTGCTGAGGCCCGGAAAGGCAGTGGAGGATGGCCCAAGTGCTTGGCCCCTGCACCCACATGGGAGACCAGAAGGAAGTCCCTAGCTCCTGGCTTCAGATCAGCGAAACACCAGCCATGGCAGTCATTTGGGGGGTGAACCAACGGGAAGGAAGACCTTTCTATCTCTCACTGTCTAACTCTACCAGTGAAATTAAAAAAAAAGAAAAAAGAAAAAAAAAGGTAAGAAAAGACAATCGAAAGAAAAGGAGAAGAGGAAAACACAGCATCCTCACACTTGTGTGATGCACTGCTGGAGAGGAAGTCAATGAAACCCTGCTGGGGGCAGGTGTGTGGCACAGCAGTGCGGATGCTGCTGGGGAAGCCTGCATCGATGGTCGAGAATGCCCGAGTTGAGGTCTGAGCTCTGCTTCCAATCCAGCTTCCTGCCAATGAAAGCTTAGGAAGGCAGCGAGTAATGGCTGAACTCACAATGAGTTCCCCACTCTTGGCTTCAGCTGAAGCAGCCTCGGTGGTGACCGGCCTTTGAGGAGTGAACAAGAGACAGAAGATCTACCTCCCTGTCTTCAACCACTCACACCTTTCTAATAAATGCAAAGTTTGAAAGCAATAAAGGCAAGGACTGGCACAGTAGTGCAGACACTTAAGCCACAGCTTGCCCCACCAGCATTCCTTATGGACGCTAGTTCAAGTCCCAGCTGCTCCACTTCCAATCCAGCTATTGCTAATGAGCCTAGGAAAGATGCTAAGGATGCCCCAAGTCCTTGAGCCCCTCAATCCACAAGGGAGACCTAGAAGCTCCTGGCCCCAAGCTTTGGCCTGGCCCAGCCTTGCTCACTTAGGCCATTTGGGGGGTGAACATGCAGATGGAAGGTCTCTCTCTTACTCTCTCTCCTTCTCTCTGTGTATAACTCTGCCTTTTAATAAACAAATAAAAGAGCTTATAAAAATTTAAAAAGTACTAAGTGCTTATATTAGAAAAGAAGTACTCAGGGCCAGCGCTGTGGTGCAGCAGGTTGACGCCATGGCCTGAGGCGCCAGCATCCCATATGGGACTTTTCTAGTTCCAGCTTCTCTACTTCTGAACCAGCTCTCTGCTGTGTCCTGGGAGAGCAGCAGCAGAGGACCCAAGTCCTTGGGCCCCTGCAGCTGCGTGGGAGACCCGGAAGACGCTCCTGGCTCCTGGCTTCAGATCAGCACAGCTCCAGCAGCTGTGGCCAACTGGGGAGCGAAGCATCTGATGGAAGACCTCTCTCTCTACCTACCTCTATTGCAAAAGACACAATTGGTTTACCCATCATCCTCTATGGCAACCATGAAACGAAGCCTTCCCTGTACAGGACACTGGATGGACCCAGCAAGGGGGAAGGGGGAGGGGCTCTCCTGAGGCTCCCAGCTCCTGGCAGGGCAGGGAGCAGAGGGGCCAAGCTGTGCATGTGGGCTCACCCGGTGGAGCTCTGTCCCAGGCACACGTTCCCACGGGGTCACTCCACATCCTCCTCTCCTCAGCCTGGGAGGACATTTCTGCTGGCCTCTTGACACGAACTTCTGCTCCACAATAAGCTTTCCACTTCATTCCCTGTGACGTTCTGAAGTATCCTCCTGTACCTACTCAAGACATTGAATCCAGTCATAAATCCTCCGACAAAGAAAATGAAAAGCCCTCCTAGCCAATACGACTTCACTGATACATTCTACCCATACACTTCCAGATATAGAAGATGAAATACTCATCTTATGTAACCTGAGGTACTTTAATAACAAAATCAGAAAAATATATTACAGGAACAGAAACTATGCACTAATGTCTCTCATAAACAGAGAACTCTCCAAATCCTCCAAATACAGTCAAATAAAATCTAGTAACACTTTAATGTATCATGAAAAATTGAGGTTTCTCTCACAAATGGAAGTGCATTTAATCCTAGAAAAACCCATGCATGTAATTCATATGTGAGTGGCTAAAGAAGAAAAATATGAAAGATGTCAAGAAATTAGCCCAATGCTGATCCAACAAAACAAATAAAAATCTACGGCAAGCATCACACTTAAATGGTGAGAGACAGTGGAGAGAAGAGTTTCCCCCAAAGCTCACATAAAAGCTGAGGACGTCCGCTGTCATTGCTCCTACCTGACATCACAGCAGTGAGCCCACTTAGTGTATTAAGGCAAGAAAAACACAAGGAAATAATACAGAGCTGAAGGGGAGATGGTAAACTCTGGATTTCCTGAAGACATGATTATCTACAAATAGTTCCAAAACCATTTTCTCAAAAGCTACCAGGAATAATAAATTATTTTAGCAAGACCATGAGGGGAAGAAGGGCAATGTAAAAATATCAACAGGAGGGCCAGCGCGGGGGCACATCGGGTAAAGCCGCCACCTGCAGTGTTGGCACACAACATGGGCACCGGCTCGAGTCCTGGCTGCTCCACTTCCGATCCTGTTCTCTGCTGTGGCCTGGGAAAGCAGTGGAAGATGGCCCATGTCCCTGGGCCCCTGCACCTGCTTGCCAGACTGGGAAGAAGTTCCTGGTTCCTGGTTCCTGATGGGCTCAGCAGTGGCCATCTCAGCCATCTGGGGAGTGAATCAGCAGATGGAAGACCTGTCTCTGTCTCTCTTTCCCTCTGCCTCTACCTCTGCCTTCAAATAAATAAAATCATCTAAGAAAAATCACTTATTAGAAAATCCCTTGTATACTACCATCCATGAATGAGAAGACACTGATATAAGAATTAAAATAGCAAAATAAAATGAAAACTCATAAACTCCATGAATAAAATACAAAATATGTTGGCTGAACACTAAAATGCTGATGAAGGAAATGAAAGAAGATCTGCATAAATACGCTGTGTGTAAAATTAGAAGACTGAATATTATTAACATACCACTTCTCCTAAAATGGTCCTATAGGTTTACACAATCTAAATAAAAATCCCAGCACGAGGTTTTTGAGAAATCCACAAAACTTTCTGTAATTAGGAAAACCCCCGACAATCGACTATCAGGTCCATCATGAAAAACAGGAACTGGGTGAAATGCCAATACTGTATTTAAGACATACAATAAACATACAACAACCGAGACCGTTTGGGATTCATGAAAGAATAGAAGGTCACATTTCAATGGATTAAGATAGTGAGTCCAAAAATAAACCTCATGCCACAATACATAAGCAACAATTGTTAAAACTACAAACAAAAATAAACAAATCCACTATGATACCCACAGATGTCCAGACATCTCTTTCGTTAACAGGTCAGCATTTAGACAATCAGTAAGGATGGAGCTGAACAGAAAAGCGCCTACATCCACCAGGTGTCAAACGGATCCTTAGAGGGTGCTCCATCCACAGCAACAGAATACACACTCTTCTCAGACCCACACAGCACGTCCACTCTGACCACGTTCGTGGGTGTAGAGCAGACCTCAGTCATAAGAAGAGGCAGCACACGACGTAAGATCTCAGATCACACAGGAACTACATGGGAAGTCAGTAAGAAGCAGCTGAAAGACCCAAACACTTGGAGAACAATCAACACACCTCAAAATAACACGTTTATAAATCTCAAATGAAAAATATTTCAAACTCAAGTGAACATGTATCCTGCCAATTTATATTAATGACTACATATTTTAGGAAAGAAGAACCAAGATGAAGGAGCTACGCTTTCACCCTAGGAAATCAGAGGAAGAAAAGCAATTTAAACACGTCAAGCAAGGTGAAGAAAATAAATAGTGAAACTCAGATGTACAAGTCCGTGGAATGGAAAAATATACAACTGCAGTGAAAACTGACAAAACTAAAATTGGGGTCTTTGAAAACAGCAACAAAATTCGTGAACGTCTTGTCAGGACCAACCAGGAAACAAGGTGCAAATTACTAATATTGTTAATGGAATGGTGACACCAGGACGCTCTCCATGGACAAGATAACAAGGGAATGGTATGAACCCTGTGACCAAAAATTTCATAAGATAATGAACTGTGCAAATTCCTTGAAATACAGATGTACCGAAATTCACAAACAGAAATGAAAAACGTGAGTGGTCCCACAGTAAGTTATAATTTATAATAATTATCATAACAATTAATGTATAATAAAATTATTAAAGTTACTAGTTATTAAATAAACATATCCTGTTTCTGCTCAGCTAAAAATAAACAGAGAGCAGAAATGTATTTACGGGGACCTGCATTGTGGCACGGCAGGTTACAACATTGTGCGGAAAACTGTCATTCCATAGAGGCGCCAACTGGATTCTCGCCTGTTCCAAATTTTTTTTTTAATATTTATTTATCTGTTTGAAAGACAGAATGACAGAGGCAGAGACAGAGGAGCAGGAGCGAGGGAGAGGTGTCTTCCATCAGCTGGTCCACTCCACATTGGGAAGAAACAGCCAGAGATACGCTGATCTGAAGCCAGGAGCCAGGAGCTTCCTCCAGGACTCCCACAAAGGTGCAGGGGCCCAAGCACTTGGGCCATCCCTACTGCTTTCCAGGCTGAAGCAGAGAGCTGGATCGGAAGTGGAGCAACTGGGCCTCGAACCGACGCCCGGATGGGATGCCAGCACTGCAGGCCAGGGCTTTACCCACTAAGCCATGGCACCCACCTCGGCCCGCCCAGCCACCAACCCACCCCCCACCCCCCACACCCCTGCCACCAAGCTGTTCCACTTGGGATCCAGCTGTCTGCTAACAGCCTGGGACAGCAGAGGAAGCGGCCCGAGGACTTGGGCCTCTGAGCCCACATTGGAGACCGGATCAGGACCTGGCTTCTGCTTGGGCCGGGCCCAGCCCAGGCCGGTGTAGCCATCTTGGGGTGAACGGAGACATCGAAGCTCTCTCCCGCACTGCCCCATCTATAACTCTACCTTTCACACAAACCTTCCAAAAGAAGGAAAACGAGGACGTCCTCTGAGGCGGCAGAGCCCGGGGGCAGGATGGACCCGAGCGCAGAGGGGCTCCCGGCTTTCTCTGAGTCCGGGTCTCCCGGGTGCAGGCGGTGTAAACGCACCAGAGGCCGTGCGCATTCACTCGGGCTCCGGGCCGTGTCCTGCACACACGTCACACCTAGAGCAGCCGGCCCAGAGAGGCCGACCGGGCTCCTGCACGGACGCGGCCCAGGCTACTTCCGGCCGGGGACAGGAGACCCAAAACCGGAACCGGGCCGGGCAGGTTCTTGCTCTCCAACCGCCGCCCTGCCCCGTACCCGTCACTCTCCTCCTCCCTCTCCCACGCGCACGGCTCCCCCCTCCCTCCCCACCTCCGCGTCCCCTTCTCATTCTGCCCCCCTCCCCTCCTGTCCCCGCCCCCTCCCGCGCACACCCCTGCCCGCTCTCTGCCCCCACCCCCGGCCTCCTCCCGCGCACACCACTGCCCGCTCTCTGCCCCCACCCCCGCCCGGCCTCCTCCCGCGCACACCCCTGCCCGCTCTCTGCCCCCACCCCCAGCCAGGCCTCCTCCCACGCACACAACCCTGCCAGCTCTCTGCCCCCCACCCCCGGGCCCGGCCCCCTCCCGCGCACACCCCTGCCCACTCTCTGCCCCCACCCCCGGCCCGGCCTCCTCCAGCGCGAGCCCAGCGCCCCGGCCCCGCCTACCCGGTGACAGCAAGGCCTCCTCAGCTGACCACACACCGCGCCCAGCTCCCCCAGAGAGGACCTCGCTGTTCCTCAGGGCAGGCATGGAGTCCTGAGGGTAACGGCCGCCTCAGCCGCAGCCTACCTGGCCCCGGCCTGACCCGGGGCGCTGGGTCTCCCTCAGGCTCGGCCAGCAGCATCCAGGACGGCTCCTCAGGGCCTGCGCTGGCTCTGGGCAGGAGCGGACAAGACGCTCACTCCCACCTGAGCACCGCGGGGCAGAGCGGCCATGCGTGCAGAGGCACTTCCGGGTCCAGCGCCTGGCGCAGGCGCACTGCACGCGGGCGGCCGTCCTGGGGTCACGTGACGCATCTGTGCGCTGCCGCATCAGGCATCTGATGTCCAGGGCCGCGTCCAGTCCCGCTGCTCCAGGCTGTGACCCAGGGAGGAGCCGCTGAGGGCCCAGGTCCCTGGGACCCGGCCTCCCTCCCTCGTGAATCCTGATGGAGCTCCTGCCGCCTGGCTTCTGCCTGGCCCAGCGCTGGCCATGGCAGCTGCGTGGCAGAGGAGCAGTGTGTGAGGTCGCCAGCCTCTTTCTCTCTCTGAGAGGGCGTCCGTCTGGGTCCCCCCTCCCCAGGGGGCTACAAAGGTCAGGGCTGGGCCAGGCCGAAGCAGAATCAGGGCTTTTACCCAGTACTGCAGGGTGGGGTCAGAGGCCTAAGTCCTGGGGCCGTCTCCTCTGCTTTCCCAGGCGGGATCCCAAGGGGACCGGCTTCGGGGAGGGCCGGGCTGTTGGGGTAGCGGGTAAAGCCCCCGCCTGCAGGGCCAGCCTCCCATATGGGTGCCTGTGTGAGTCCCGGCTGCTCCACGTCCGATGCTGCGCTCTGCTAGGGCCTGGGAAAGCAGCACAAGATGGCCCAAGTCCTTGGGCCCCTGCACCCACTCAGGAGGCCCCGGGAGGCTCCTGGCTCCTGGCTTCGAATCTGCTCACCTCCGGCTGCTGCGGCCTATTGGGGAGTGGGCCAGCAGGTGGAAGACCTCTCTCTCTCTCTCTGCTTCTCCGCCTCTCTGTGTGTAACTCTAAATGTCAAATACATAATTAAATCTTTCTTTAAGAAAAAGTAAAAAATAACAAAGGAAGACATAGCTATAAATAAAACACTTCATCAAGGCCAACTACTAGAGTGTATTTGAAATTTTCTACTATATACATAACATACACTGTTAACACAGACTTTTAAAAAGAACTTAACTCAGTCTTTGAAAACATTTTGGTACCCATTCATTCTCTTCTTCCTTACAAACGTGCTGTGTGGGATTATTTCTGACTTACATGAGAAGAAATCTTTGTCATCTACTTATTCAGACACTTATGGACCCACTTGTACAAGGACCAGAAATACCTGTGCCCACAAAATTCTCTTCTGAACACAGGTCTGCCCTCCATAGTCTAGCCCTGCATTTAACCTATGGATCGTGTTTTACATAGGACAAATCTTGTGTCTCACAAACAAGATCTAATACATAAAGGTAGCATCTGGGGTCACTGTTGACATTTTCTACATGGACTTTATAATGGTGGTATTTTTAGTCTCATTTCTCAATGTTCAAATATGGCTTAATTTTAATTTTGGTATAATAGAAGAAACATTCATGTTTATACTGGAAGGTGGGATTCTTTGGCTATTTAGACAGTTGCAAATTTCTAAAATTAAGGATTTTGTAATGTATATTAAACAGTTACATACTGTATTTTTAAAAATGTATTCCAGGGGCCGGCGCCGCGGCTCAATAGGCTAATCCTCCGCCTAGCGGCGCCGGCACACCAGGTTCTAGTCCCAGTCGGGGCGCCGGATTCTGTCCCGGTTGCCCCTCTTCCAGGCCAGCCCTCTGCTGTGGCCAGGGAGTGCAGTGGAGGATGGCCCAGGTGCTTGGGCCCTGCACCCCATGGGAGACCAGGAAAAGCACCTGGCTCCTGGCTCCTGCCATCGGATCAGCGCGGTGCGCCGGCCGCAGTGCGCCAGCTGCGGCAGCCATTGGAGGGTGAACCAACGGCAAAGGAAGACCTTTCTCTCTGTCTCTCTCTCTCACTGTCCACTCTGCCTGTCAAAAAAAAAAATTAAAAAAAAATGTATTCCAGGAATGCTGGTATTAGAAACGTTTTTCTTGGAATAATAAATGAATAAATAGGTATGTATATACATGCACACGAGAACACAGAAATGTGCACATACAGACATAGGATTGCCCTCCCCAAACACCTGACTCCAGAGCTTGCTGGTCACCATCACTTGACCAGAAGGCTCAGGGAAGACCTGATGGAGGAGGAGGTCTTGGTCCCAAAGCAGCAGGTGAAACTGGAGCCCCACAGATGGTTCGGCCTCAGCAGCTGGTCCTGGGCACGGGCAGCTAAATGGTGGCCCCAGGTGCGGAATGTGCCAACAGCTGAGACTGTGGCACTACCAGAGCAGACCATGCACAGAATGGCCAGGTCATGATGAGGACCCCTGGGCATTTCTGTGCCAGCAGAGACCTCAGGAGAGGGCCCCAGACATCCTGGCCCAGGGCCAGCAGCATGGGCACCAGGGGGGACAGAATCCCCAGGCCCTGGCATGAGGCTGTGATGGCTCTGTGCATCCCAGGGCCTCCAGGACACCTTCAGCAGATAGGAAGGGCTGTCGATATGAAAAACAGGTGTCCAAGGAGGGGAAGGTAGATAGGGACAGAGAAGCCTAGCTCTGATTGGATGCCACTGTCCCAAGTCCCTCAGTGGTTGGCCAGGCTCAGGGCATCCATGTGGTATCCAGGTGGCCAGGTCTTCTTCCAATAGAACATGGGGGCCCTGCTCTCCAAAATGGGTGAGCAGTGCACACCCACTGTCCTGACACCCAGTCAGGAGGCCTGGGTGTTGGAGGCCCTTGCTGAGAGCCCAGCCACCCTTCTGACCCTGCTATCTCATTCCATGCCCTTGATACCTGTGGAGCTCACGGTGTGGGGATGCCTGTACGTCGACCTCAGTGTCTTCATGGCCAGAGGCCGCACAACTCGTCCCCAGACTGTTGGGAGTGGCAGAGTTCCCGGCTGCTTATTGATTCCGACTTTACCATGTGCCGGCTCTGCCCAGTGTGCAGAGACTTCAGACCGCACCCCTGCCCCGGAACTGAGGCCATCCTGGACATCAGCACAGGAAGTGATGGCTGCCTGTGGGGAGGGCAATGAGAGAAGGAGAGAAAGGAAGCTGTGATGACTGGGACTTTTCAGGGCATTCCTGGGAGGCCTCCCTGCCCTCCCATCTGGGTAGAAAATTCTAGATGGATAAATCAGTGCTGACTCAAGATGGGTCAGCTCAGGTGTGACAGGGACACTGGGGTGGGCCTGTGCTCCCTGTGCTCATGGTCACCAGCCCCTCCCTTCCCGTCTGAGTCCCCTGGGATGAGAGGATAAAGCTGGTCCTTCCCTGGCCCACTAGGGAGGTAGAGGTGCCGGTTGTGGTCCTGTCCACACCTCTCCGCTTCCCTTGCTTTCCAGTGAGCAGAAGTTGCCCCAAGACAGCACCCCGGGGGCAAAGGTAAGGACAAGCCCTCGGCCATGGGCCAGTCATCTGGGAAGCAGAGCTGGGTGGAGGGGGCACATGGGGCTCAGCAGTGGTTAGTGGAAGCGCATAAGGTCCTGCTATGCGGTACTTACATGGCACCTGCTGACATCTTAAGACACTCACATGTCCCAGAACTGAGCCACAGCTCAGGGGCGTCTGCATGTCAGCAGCCATGATTCATTGGCATGGTTGGGAGTGACCTGGCTGGAGCTCAGGGGCTCTGCCTTGAGGAAGGGGCAGCTTGGGTCAGAGGCCAGGCCACCGACGCTCCCCAGACAGAAGACCTGGGGCTCATGCTCTGTGTCTTTTCTGGTTCCTTCCTTTGAGTGCACACAGAGCTCCTGAGCTCCATCTGAGGGCCACTCTCAGAGCCTGAAGCTGGGCTCACACCATCCTGTCTTGTTTTCCAGTGCAAACAAGTGCGCAGGATCCAGAAATGGGTGAAAATGACAAAGAATCATAGCAAATACCATGGCAGCGAGAAGGTACCGTGGAGCTGAGGGCCCCTCGGGAACACTGAGAGCTGAGTTGGGGTTTGAGCAGTGCCCATTCCCGTGCCAGGCACCGCCTGCCTCTCAGATGCCCAGGGGCAACTGTCCAGCCCCCAGGGACACAGGTCATGTGCTCCCCTTCCCCATACACGCAGGACACTGTCCTGGTAGAAAATCTGAAGTCACTGCTGAAGACAAACCCGGATGCAGGGCAGGTGTGGTTCCAGGAGCCCTGTAGGGGCAGTCAGTGCAGGGTAGAGCCAGTGCCCCTGAGCCCTTGGCCCCCAGTCACTGTGGGTCATAAGGCCCCATCTGGGCAGATCCTCCCTCTGCCAATACACACGGAGTCCCTGGCTTCTCCCTCCTGCTGTCTCACCCTGCGCTCCCTCCCCGAGTGGCCACGTTCACCACTCACCAGAGCCTCCTCTCTCCTGTAGTTTCAGCGGAGAATCTACAAGGGCATCCCTGCCCAGGTGCACGGGAAGGTGTGGGCTGTGATGCTGGAGGTGGACAAGAAGAAGGCCCAGAATCCGGGCAAATACGCGGTACAGCTCTGTACTCAGCCCAAGGGGCCCTGGCCTGCTCGGGCCTGGTCAGGAGCCTGAGTCTCCGTGGAGCACCATCCCTGACTGAGGCCTCAGGAGCCTCCTCCCCACCCTGCCTGCTTCTCTCCCTAGATTCTAGTCAGTGCCTCCTCCACGTCTCCCCAGACCCAGCTGGGACACCAGCGCACAGCTGTGAGAATGGGGGAACTTAGACCACCGAGGATGCAGGGTGCTGGGGAGAATGAGAGGTGAGCACCACTCTGGTTCATTGCAGGAACAGAGCACAGTGGCCCAGGCCCCCCGCAGCACCCAGGGCCATTTCTCACAATGAGAGACACACACCTTCCACACGAAGCCCAAGTACACACTCACATTTACACAACCACTAGACCAGCTGAGTGCAAGAAAACCCTCACCCAAGATTCAGGGTTGTGGTCACAGTCACTGGACGCGGGAGTAGCCTGCACGATGCTCAGTGGGGACACAGATAAGCAACCCGTGACCCAGCTGAATCCTAGAACGGGATTCAGTGAGAGGCAGGACGAGGCTCGGCCCTGGGCTCACCTGGATGCATCTCAGGTGCATTCTGCTAAGAGAGGACGCGTCCCTCAAAGGCTACACGTGCTGTGATCCACTCACAGGACGTCTGCAAGAGGCCAAACTCCGGGACACACAACAGGGCAGTGGTGGCCACGGGCTGGGGGAGGTGGGGAGTTTGGCCACAGGGGCTCATGGGGAACACATAGGCCACAGGAGCTGCTCTCTACCAGAATGAACGTGCATGGGAGGCTGACTCTCCACGGCTTAGACCCACGGGACTGCACCTCCCACAGTGGGACGCTCACCCGTGCTACGAACACCCACCTGGGGAAACGAAACTGCACGTGACTGCACCCTGGGGATGTGCATGTCCCTGCAGGCAGAGCTCACCCACGTGGTGGACCACACGCAGGTGCCCTGACGACGTCACTGCTCATGAGCAGAGTGTCACGGGCCCTGCGTGTGGCTGTCAGGCTCTGTTAGGCAGAGCCACACTGAGAGCCTCGGCAGCACAGGACGCACAGCCTCTGTCCTCTCTCTTCCAGACAACGCTCCTTATTCGAGGTGCTCCTCGCATACTCGATGTACAACCCTGTGAGTATTCTGCGATAACGTTCCAAGGTCATATCCAGAGCTGTCCATGCAGGGTGCCCCTGGTCACTGAGATCCTAGCCTGGGTTGAGGGGGCCTCTCTCATCCACAGCTCTGAGACAGAGGGGTAGAGGCCAGGCTCTGGGCCTCCTTGGACCCAACCCTAAGTTCTGGGAGGAGAAAGGCAGCCTTCTCCTGGGCTGGTCTCCAGACCCCAGGAGCTTGGCCGTGTTGGGACGCCCCTCCCAGGACTAGCATTCCACACAGTGGGGCGGGGGGCGAAGGCAGGACAGATCAGGTGTATGACTTTGCTCATCAAAGTTGATTCTGGGTCCCAGTGATGCCATTACACCCACCAGACATGTGGTTGGACCCATGGGCCTGAATCCCACTCCATACAGCGCCACTGCCAAACCACCCACCCAGACCTTTCCCATGAGTGGAGCAGGTGCAGGGCTCCAGGGGTGACCCAGAAAGGCCTGGACATCCCCATCCCCTGACCTGCCACTGGCCAGCCCTGCCTGGTGCCCTGGTTCCCAGGGGGCCTGGCACTCAGGAAGCCCAGGCCTGCGCCCATGACAGAGGCACACCTCCTGTTCTGGTCCTGGTAGCACTTCCTGGCTTACGTCTTCCTCATGTGAGAAAGGGCCACCAGGTTACCCGCAGAGCTCAGGGGTCCAGAAGCTTCCATGGGCATGGGTCTGGTTTCCCACAGCAACCTGGCCCATCCTGACATCTTGGGGGTAACAGGTGCCCATACTTCAGGTCTCCCCCCTGTGCTGCCTAAGCCCAGGCCCTGCAGGATTCCCTCCAGGAACTTTGAGAACTTCCATGGGCTCCAATTCTTGGGCTGCTGACACCAAATGGCAGGATTCAGGCACATGGGCTCCCTCCCCAATCTTCCTAGACCCTTCAGTGGGTGACCCTGGTCTCCCTGAGAGGTGGGCCATCCCAGGATATCATTCTTGCCAGGGGAGGTCTCCTAAAGGTATTCTGGGATCTTGCAGGATGTGGGCTACAGCCAGGGCCTGAGCCATGTGGTGGCGCTCCTGCTCATGTATATGCCCGAGGAGGACTCTTTCTGGGCCCTGGTCCAGCTCATGGAAAACAGCAAGCACGCGATGCACGGTAGGTGGATGGCGTGTGGGGCCCAGTGCATGCAAGTCCATGCATGGCCCTCACTGGCTCCTGACTGTGCAGGACAATGTCCCTGGAGGAGGGGAGGGTGGTCTCCCTAGAAGCCAGGGCTGGCAGAGGTCTCCCAGACTGAGCCAGCCCCCTTCTTTTACCACCATCCAAAGGCCCTGCAGCTTGGCCATGGCCATCCTGGGTGTGGGAACCTTCAGAACAGGGGTCCTGTCCTTGTCCAGTGACTCAGGTCACTTCTGGCTCTTCTGCCTCACACTTCTCTATGCAGACTCTCAAGCACAGAGCCACACCCAGGGAACTTGCAGAAGGCAGCATCCCCTGTAGGGTCACCCCCTCCTCACTCCTGAGTGTCAGAATGGTCAGGAGGCACCCAGTTTGACAGCACTCACCCCAGTGGGCTCCAGGGGCAGCCTGGCCTGGGCTGCACACAGTCACCCACCTGCACCCACCTCCCAAGCAGGTCCTCTGCCCTGGGCACTTTCGTTCCCACCTGCCCCTGGTCGAGCCTCCCCTGACCCTCAGTGCTCAGAAACACACCACCCCGGCCTTGGGCTCTCCAGCCTTCCTAGGAGGAGGCTCTAATGTGGGGGTGTGGCCAACACTACTCACGTTTCTACAAACCAAACACCCCAAAACTGGAGCGATTCCAGCAACATCTGGGAGAGATCGTGCATCGCGTGCTCCCCTCCCTGGAGAAACACCTGGTAAGGAAAGCATCTCCTTTCTCCTCTTGGGGGCCCTGTGCTCAAGGCGGGGAGGTCAGAGAGGGGTCCTGACTCCCTCCTGGGCCAGGGCAGGCCACGTCCTCACCAAGGCTTTCCTTGGTTACTGGGGTCCGCAGCAGATTGTGTGTTGGTGTGTTTTCCAGCACTTGGTCCCCCAGAGTTTGCGTCGATTGCAGGGAGACGCTGTCCCCAGGGCAGAGTGGACCGAGGGACCTGTGTCCCTTCAGGAACCTGCATGGCTGGGAGAGGGGATGCACCTGCTGCTGGGCTTCCTGCACCCAGGGGCTCTGCCACAGGGCTCAGATTAGAGCGAGTCAGGCCTGGACCCTGGGCCCTGAGCCCCCTCTGCCTCTGCCTCTTCTTAGGAGAAGGAGGGTGTGTGCCTGGAGGACTCCACCACCCACTGGTACATCCAGTGCTTCCTGGATGGGGTAAGTGCCCCGGGGACCCCTTGCCCAGGGAAGCTCCTGGCCCAGTGCCTGGCTCTCCTGTCCTGGTGGCCTGTGACTCTGAGTTCCCCCAGCCCCAGCAGACACAGGAGGGAGTCTGCTGTGCAGACCAGGCAGGTCCCACCCTGCTGAGGGTGGTCCAAGCTGAGGCTGAGCCTCAGAGCCAGCAAGGAGGGGACAGGTCCCACCAGGACCCATCCTGAGAGCCTGGCAAAGGCCAGAGCCCTACCATGTGAGGCAGGAGACCCATAGACCCCCAGTGGCAGAGGCTGGTGTCAGCACAGCCCAAGGGCTGACCCCTCCCCCAGATCCCTGGGGTGTCTGGCATCTCCAGTGTGGCTTCCAAAGTGTGCAGACCCCCAGGGTCCAGGACAGGACATGGTCATCCTCTCAGGGTCTGGTTCCCTGAGTGGGTGGGGGTGTGACACTGCACACCCACCCCCTGTGGGCCCTGCTGAGGCCCAGATGGGTGGAGTCCTCCAATGCCTCTGTCCCCCAGGTGCCGTTCCCCCTGGCTCTGAGGATGTGTGACATCTATATCCTTGAGGGCGAGCATGTGCTCACCACCATGGCATACACGGCCCTCAAGATCCATCACAGTGAGTCCTCAGGGCCCACAGAGGCCCAGGTGCTGGGGACGGAGGAGCTGGGGGTCCCCCTGCCTGTCCCTCATGAGCAGGGCTTGAGGGAGGGATGAGGGGGTTTGGGGTCCTGGGTTCCCTTCAGGAGGGCACTGAGAATCCCCTGTTGCACCCCCAATCCCAGGCCCCCACAGACCACAAGGAGAAGTGGCCAGGGTCATCGCCCAGGAAATTGGCCCCTGAGCAGTCCCTCCAGTGCTTGGCTTGACACCCAAGGGTGTCCAAGGGTGTCTGCAGCCCATGTCTGGTGCTGGGACAGGGCTTGGAGCAGCCATGGTGGCTGCACCATCCCTAGGGCACCTCCCAGCCTGACTCCCACCCCCATGTCTAGAGCGCCTGCTGAAGATGCCCTGGGACCACATCCGGGAGTTCCTGCAGGTGACCCTGAAGCAGGCCTGGTCACTGAGCGAGGATGCGGTCATCAGGCAGCTGCGGGCCTCCATGCGTGAGCTGGGGAAGCTCCAGTGCCTCCTGCCTCCTGAAGGTGAGTCCAGCACACGGCCCTGTCCCATGCTCCCTTGGGGGAGTCAGTAGTGGGAGTGGCAGCCCCGCCCAGGGCCTCCCCTCTTCCTTGTCCTCCTTGTCCTCCCCGGGCTCAGCAGTTCTGCTTTCAGAAGCTCTGACAGCATGGCCTGGTGGGGTGTCAGGCAGCTGCCCTGATTCCTCCTGTGGGGGACTGCTCTCCCCCAATGACTCTGGGGCCGGGATGTGGAGCTGTCCTAGGGCTCTGTGGCTCTGGCTCCTCAGCTGACCTCCACTCTGGAGTGGATTCGAGGCCCCACCTTGAGCTACCCTGCCCAGGTCTGGAGCAGGTGCCCTGACTCAGTGTCCCCAGGAGCCCGGAGCACAGCTGGACCCCCACTCCAGCAAGATGAGAAGCAGCCCTGCCTGCCCAGGGGGCCTCTCGCAGACTGACCCCACGCAGGCTCCTGGCACGATGACCACAGCTGTCTGCACACAGGACCCTCCTAGGACAGGGGTGGGCGGGGCTCCCACCTGCATGTGGGCAGGGCTAGAGGGAGGTGGGGCTGTGGGAGACCCTGCACAGTGAAGGCCAAAGCCAGCCGGCACTGGATCCCCTTCAGCCATCTGAGGACCCCTGGAAGGCCCTGGTGCCCTGAGCCCAGTTATGGGGGCTGGGTCCACTCCTGTGAGCAGGGTGGGTGCAGAGGCAGGTGCTGGGGGCCCCCGTGGCAGAACCCAAGTGCAGCTGAGTGTGGGCTCTGCAGTCCTAGCCTCGGGCCAACAGAGTCAGCGGGACCAGGAGCAGCGCTGGCCTCTGGGCTCTGGTGGGGAGGGGTCCCCGTGCTCGTCCCTGCTCCTGCCGCCATCAAGGACCTGGGCGCCTGGGTCCCCATGCAGAGCAGAGATGGGTTTGTCCCAGCTCTAGAGGCTGGCAGTGGGGGCCCAGGGGCAGGCTGTTCAGGCACTGGGGAGGCCCCACTGTGCTTCCAGGTGCTGCCTCCCCTGGGTGCTCATGGGACAGAAGTGGTGACAGCCATGTCTCACGGGGAAAGGGACAGTGGTCCAGGGTCAGATGACAAAGGGTGCCCCTGCCACCTCTTTAGAAACTGCATTCCTGTCCCCGAGGGCCTGAACCAGACCCCATGTCTGCCCCACAGCCCCAGCTCTCACCCCCATCATCTTAGGCTCAGTTCCTTTCCAGCCATTTAGGAGGGACTCAGATGCGGGTAACTCAGCCAATGCACTGTTAGGGCCCAGGAAGTCAGGAGGGGTAGTGACGAGGGTCCTGAGTTGGTGCCTCGGTCCCCAGAGATGAGAGAGTGAGGCGGGGAGGTCAGGGCCATGCGCCCTGTGGGGCTATGCAGGAGGAGCCGGAGCTGTCTCAGGTCTCCCCTGGCCCAGGCTGCACACACTCTCCCCTCTGGGGCCAGCAGGCCGGAAGAGTCCTCAGCGTCACATGGGGTGATGGGGACCCCAGGGTGAGGTCAGGGCAGGCACCCTGCAGTCCAGACGGGGGCTGTGGAGAAGCAAACCACGTCTGCTTTCCCTTTAGCAAAGGCGAACGAGCTTTGCAGCACGGCCCTGGGGTTACCGCAGGTCTCTCTGGAGTGTGCTCCTCCCCAAAACCATAGAGGTGAAAGAAGATGGCGGAGGAGGGCCTGCGGGTGCCACTAGGGGGTTCACTGCCCCCCAGAGGAGAGTCATCCTCTGAGAAGTTCTAAATCCCAGGTGGCCCCTTGCCCACCTGCCCTGGCCCCACTGACCCCACGTCCCACTTGGTCACCGTCAGCCCCAGGCACAGGGCTGAAGAGTCCACGCCTGCACCCTGTCCTTGGCAGCCCACTGCATGAGACACCGCTGTGTGGGGACCACAGCCCCGGATGCCCTCACTTGCTAGTGGCCTCTAAGCTGCCCACTCCCTGGGGCAGCTGCTGGGTGGGTGGGCACGGTGACTCGTTGTGCAGCCCAGACTGGGCAGCAGCCTGCCCTGTCTCTACATGGCTGCCCTCAGGGGCTCCTGTGCCCCTCCCTGAGGAGCCTCTCCCTGGTCATCTATGCCCTGACTCCAGTGGGGGGTCATAGGTGCTGAGGGCATCCCCAGAGCAGGGCAATGGCTCAGTTTATGGAGCAGCGCCTGATGCAGCCCCTCACCCTCCAGGGAACCTTATTCTTGATGCTGACCATGTATTAAATTGTTTCTAGGTATTCAGTTGCTAGCTTGGGACTTCTTTGCTTCAGGTTTTGCCCACCCCCAGCCCAGCTGCAGCAGAATTTCTCTGTGTTCCTGGTGAGTGACTGTTGGAGGCTCCACAGCCCCATTCCCAGCAGAAACCTGCTCAGGACCCTGCAGGCAATGACTGAGATTCACCTGTGCCCTACAGGGACCGGGTCAGCACAGGAAAAGTAGCAGGCATGACTCTGGGACAGATCAGGACAATAGGGACAGTTGTGGTGTCACCTCTATGCTCTGGTAGACCTGGGCGGCCGTGTGCAGCACCCTGGCTTGCCCCCATGTGTCTCCCTTCCATCCTGCATGTTCTGAAACCCAGCTCCTCTTCACCCTGACCCCGGGAGAGGGCACCCAGCGTGCTCGGCTGGGTCTAGGGGGATGCCAGCAGGGCCTTTCTGCACTGTTGAGCCCTGGTGTCTGCACTGAGCTGCGGGGGGAGGGCTGCCATGGGTGGCGCTGTGGGCTGGCCCCACTCGCCCCAGGCCAGGCCCTGAAGATGGATTGACTCTGGGTGTCAGGTGACTTTCAGTTTATTTAAAACCAGAACAGGAGTCCCACTTAGGGGCCCCTGTGAGGGAAGTGGAGATTAAGGGGCCAGAGAGAGGAAAAGAGCTTGTGCCAGTGGCTTGGGATTTTCATTTGAAAGGAAGGTTCTGCCCTTGAAGAGACAGCTGAAGGGGGTTGGACAGAGGGCTCTGATGTGGGCCAGATGGGGAGATTTCTGAGAGCAGGCCACATGGACGTGGACGTCAACACTCAATTCAGTTCAGCGCCACCAACATTCGGCTGAGGAGGGGCAGTGACACGAGGTGGGGGTGGGGGCAGATGTGGGAAAGGCTTACGATGGGAGGCTGAAGAGGTCCTCTGGCCAGGACAGACCGGGGAGGAAGCCAGTTCTGCAGGTGGGTCTGAGTTGCCGTGCAGATGCCAGGGCTGGAAGTGAAGAACCTTAAAAATCAAACCAAGATGGAGTGACTTAAGCTAACACTATTAAAAACAAGAAGTCACCTTTGCCCCAAATAAAAAATTAAAGTTTAAAATTACAGCCTTAAACTTTTTCCCCCAAAGCTAAAATTAGGTGCAGCTATAAAATAAGGGACACTATGCTTAGCTAGCTGCGACACTTCTGCCTGGCTGTGCTAAGACCTAACCCAGTTTGTATGCCTCCTAATACTCAAATAACGGTGTGGGAAGCGGGACGCCGCTCTCCCTCCAGGGGAACAAAGGGAGCGAGACGTCGCCCCCCCCCCCCAACACACAGAGTGAACAAGATGACGCTGACAGGGAAAGGAACTGCTGAAGAAGTAAACAACAAAATGGCGACGAGGTGCATGCCTCCCATGTGATCCCATAGCTGATTGGATAGAAGACGCATGCCCTTCACATGATCAGCTCACGGATTGGACTTCTGTGTGCATGGACACTATAGTGCTTTTGATTGGTCGCTGTGGGTATATAAGCCGTGTGGCTTGTACTGGGGGCGCTCTCCGGACTCCTGAGTTCAGGAGGCCCGTCTGCGCAGACGCTGAATAAATCCTCTTGTTTTTGCATCAGCTGGTCTGGAGTCTGAGTCTCTGGGGTGTGCCTCTCAACGTGTTAGCATCCTCACTCCGAGGGTCTAACAGAAGTGTCGGGAGACTCTGCCCAGGCTCCTGCTTGCTTTGTGACACCGCGGCTAGCCTCTTAGGCTGGGCAGGTGCAGGGCTTCTCTCATCAGGCTGGCTCAAAGCTCCAGGACACAGAGGAGCTGGGTGGTTCTTGGGACTCCAGCTGGGGCCTTGGACATCACTCACGGGGGAAGGAGGTGGAGGGCTCCAGAATGGCCCCATTGGTTATGGGAACTGGGGACTCAAGTTACCCTGAGCACTAGTCCCTAGGGACACACAGTCCCTGGCCAAGACAAGGGGCGCTGCAGCTCCCGGCCTGACCCCCCGGCAGGCTCTCAGAGCCGCTTCCCAGGCACCTGCCCATCAGAAGATGAGCACCGAGGTCAGAGGACAGAAGAGCAGCAGCTGAGACCCTCCGGGGTGGGGGTAGCCTCAGGGATTCCTGCCCACTTTGCTCCCGCCCCATCCGTGCCCTGCAGACCCCAGCTGTCAGGGTCACATCAATCACGATGGTGAAAGCAGGATCCTGAACTTCAGATTCAGCCTGGTCTGGAATCACTCTTCTAAGGCCAATGTCAGCCTGTTCCTCAGCGCTTCCCCCCAACCACCACCCCCTCTGCTTTGGGCCAGAACCAGGTGTGGCAGAGGCACAGAGAGCAAGAAGTAGAGACACACAGGGCTTTCCCTTCCATCCGGTGGTTCACTCTCCAAATGCCCCAACAGCCAAGGTTGGGCCAGGACAAAGTCAGGAGCCAGGAATCCCATGTGGCTCTCCCCCATGGGTGACAGGGACCCAAGTGCTGGGGCCATCAGCTGCAGCCTCCAAAGAGCACCAGCAGAGAGCTTGCTGGGAAGCGGAGGTGGACTCGATTCCAGGAACCCCAGTGTTAGAGGCAGACATCCCAAGCACCAGCTCAATCCAGTGAGGTGTTTTTTAATTAAATACAATTGTTGTAGAATTCAAAACAAGGTGTAGACTCTGTACCTCTCTATTGGCGAAAAAAATATCAAAACAGTGCAGGTGGCAAAGGAATAGGGGCAGGCAGATTTTTGGCAAAGCAAAAACAAATTGGAAAAAAATGAAATTGAATGAACCTGACAATAAGTGGAAAGAAAGGAAGGAAGGAAGGAAGGAAGGAAGGAAGGAAGGAAGGAAGGAAGGAAGGAAGGAAGGAAGGGAGGACGGAGGAGCACTGGGATGAAATGCAGTTACTAGCTGTTTCCAAGAATCTACAGAAAGGCTGCAAGTAAGACTGGCCAAAGGGAAACCAGCCAACAAAATCGGAGGCTGACACCCATTTCAGTGTCATGCCTCTATCTTATCCCAGCATGAATTCCAAACGTAAATTCTAAGCTAACGAGACTGCCACACGACACAACTTTTCAAACTGAACAAAGACGATTATTTTACCTTTAGTAAAAAGTACATTCTACAAAGACCTTCTAATATTTTTTAAAGATTTATTTATTTATTTGAAAGTCAGAGTTACACAGAGAGGAGGGGCAGAGAGAGAGAGAGAGAGAGAGAGAGAGGTCTTCCATATGCTGGTTCGCTCCCCAATTGGCCGCAATGGACGGAGCTGCAGCGAAGTGAAGCCAGGAGCCAGGAGCTTCTTCTGGGTCTGCCACATGGGTGCAGGGACCCAAGGACTTGGGCCATCTTCTACTGCTTTCCCAGGCCACAGCGGAGAGCTGGATTGGAAGTGGAACAGCTGGATCTCAAACCGGCACCCATATGGGATACCGGTGCTTCAGGCTAGGGCGTTAACCCGCTGCACCACAGCTCTGGCCCAGACCTTCTAATATTAAAAGAAAAAAGCTGGGCCGGCGCCGTGGCTCACTAGGCTAATCCTCCGCCTAGCGGCGCCGGCACACCGGGTTCTAGTCCCAGTCGGGGTGCCGGATTCTGTCCCAGTTGCCCCTCTTCCAGGCCAGCTCTCTGATGTGGCCAGGGAGTGCAGTGGAGGATGGCCCAAGTGCTTGGGCCCTGCACCCCATGGGAGACCAGGAAAAGCACCTGGCTCCTGGCTCCTGCCATCGGATCAGTGCGGTGCGCCGGCCGCAGCGCACCAGCCACGGCGGCCATTGGAGAGTGAACCAACGGCAAAGGAAGACCTTTCTCTCTGTCTCTCTCTCTCACTGTCCACTCTGCCTGTTAAAAAAAAAAAAAAAAAAAAGGCTTATATAGCAAATGGCGTTAGATAAAATGAAGCAAATATGCTAGCAATAAAAGAGATGTTCAAATACACACACACACACTCACACTCACACATTACAATCTGTTAAGTTCTACACCACCTTCAAGAGTGGGGAGCCTTTTTTCTGCCAAGAGCCTTTTGGATATATGTAATATCATTTGCAGGCCACACACAATTATCAATGTAAAACTTAGCCTGCTGGTAGCCAGTGTTGTGGTGCAGAGGTAGCCACTGCCTGCGACGCCGGCATCCCACTTGGGTGCCAGTTGTTTACACTAAGAACGTGGCACCCTTGAAGCAAACAGAAGTGACTACCAGAGCCCAGAGTGTAGGGTGTAGGCAAGGAGGAGGGGACACAGGAAGAGGAGGGGACGATCTGACATGGCTCACTGCCCAGGGCTGGCTTTGCAGAGCAGGCTCCAGGAAAGCTGACTTTGCAAGCTTGCTCTCCCAGAGGGCAGCCCCCCAGGGACAAGGAAGCTGCAGGAGGCCGGCCTGAGTCAGGGCAGGAAGCGGCTCCTACTCCCCCTTCCCTGCATCCTGGACTCTCCCCTAACTGCTGCTGCAAAGCCTTAAAAACTGTTTTCTCAGGGAGGCAGTTTCTTTAGGGGAGCTAACCCTTCCAGCCTCAGTCAAACTGGACAGAATCTGGGGAGCCTGCCCGAGCTCCTCCTTCACACGTGGGAAAGCATCGTCTCTCCAAAGGGAAGTAGCCAAGGTCAGCAGTCCCTTCCCAGCCTTCAGAGTTCAAGCTCAGCTCCTGATTGTCACTCAGGGCCCCTCCTCCTCCCAGGCTGCTCCCTCCTCTCCTAATCTGCGTGGCCAGGGGCTGCTACTGCGCTGCATGGACCTGCAGCTTCCCAGAGCCCCTCAGGGAGCCACAGGCCTGGGGTGTCACTGGTCTGCCTCTGCACAGGTCAAGGTCATGGCTTAGGTGGGCAGTCAAGCTTCCCTGGGGAAAGGAAACAGTCCAACTCCACGATTCCCACGTGCTTTCATCCAGCGCTTCTCACACTGATCTGGGGCCCCACAGAGGTCCCTGCGACCCTTTCAGGGGACCTGTGACTCACAACTCTCCCATCACAGATCACAGGGACAGCCTGGCTCCTCCACTCTCACTCTCAGCTCAGCATGCAGTGGGGTTTTCCAGGAGTGACCTGGTGCAGGCTAGCGCAAATGAGGCTCCTGCAGTGCCCGGTGACAGATGACACACGGCAGGTGCACACTTTATCCTATCGAGTCTGCAGAGGCCGAGGGGAGAGTCCCACTACCCTCCATCATACCAGGCAGAAAGGGGAAGGGGCAGAAATTTCAAACAATGCCACATTAATTTTTTGTGCTATAAAACACAGTTTTTTAAAATATTATAAGTAATGGGTTTATTGTTTTATTTTTAAATCAGTTCATAAATAAAAATGTAGGAAATGTCTCAGGTCTCATTATAACACGGCAAAGATTGATAGATAGAGCTCACGTAAACAGAAACTTTGGTGGACTCCGAAATTTTTCAGAATGTAAAGGGATCCTGAGACCAAAGCCTTTGAGACTTACAGGTCTCTCTCTCCCTCTCCCCCCGCCCCCCCCCAACCAGGCTGTGCCCTTGGCCCCGGCAGGGCTGATGTAACAGAATCCTGGGCATAGAGTGTTTCTCCTTCCTCTCTCCTGTCTTCCCTCCACCTGTTAGAGACTTGACTCTGCCTCCTGCAAGGCCCATGCCTTTCCTCCTCCCAGGTGCTTCTGAAGCAGCTTTTCTCCCTAGAAATGAGCCCCAGACCTCTCTAAAGAGATCACAGCCTGGGGCCAGGGCTGTGGCATAGCAAGCCAGGCCTCCACCTGCGGCGCCAGCATTCGGGATGGGCGCCAGTGTGTGTCCCGGATGCCCCTCCTCTGACCCAGCTCTCTGCTGATGGCCTGCAAAGGCAGCAGAAGACGGCCCAAGTACCCTTGTGGGGGACCCAGAGGAAGCTCCTGGCTTCTGGCTTTGGATAGACTCAGCCCTGGCCATTTGGCCATTTGGCCATTTGGAGAGTGACCCAGTGGATGGAAGATCTCTCTCTGTATCTCTGGAACTCTGCCTCTCAGATAAATAAAATCTTAGAGAGAGAGAGAGATCACAGCCTATGGAGCCTGACGGAACAAAGTGCGCACCTGCCATTTTATTATTGAGCAATCCTCTCCAGCCCTCAGATGCTGGGGCTGCAACGCTGAATAAAACAAATCCCCCCAACCAGGGCACAGCTTCCTGGGGACATGAAGAAGTGAAAGGTCTGCCTAGGGACGCCAGGAAATGTTCCACAGATGATGCGACTTTTTTTTTTTAAGATTTATTTAAGATTTTATTTATTTTATTTGAGAGGTAGAGTTACAGACAGCAAGAGGGAGAGGGAGAGACAGAGAGAAAGGTCTTCCTTCTGTTGGTTCACTCCCCAAATGGCTGCAATGGCTGGAGCTGCGCTGATCCTGAGCTAGGAGCCAGGAGCTTCTTCCTCATCTCCCACGTGTGTGCAGGGGCCCAAGGACACGGACCGTCTTCTGCTGCTTTCCCAGGACATAGCAGAGAGCTGGACCGGAAGCGGAGTAGCTGGGACTCGAACTGGCACCCATATGGGATGCCAGAACTGCAGGTGGCGGCTTCACCCCATTTGATGTGGATGCTGCAAAATGAGAGGGTGCTTACGGGGTGAGGAACTGAAGACCTGGAAGGAGCGTGTTCAGCTCAGTGATGCAACACGTGAGGTTGCGTCACCTGGTGTGGGCGGTAACAAGAAAAGTGCGGTGACCTAAGACGGCAAGCCGATTGCATCCCGGTGACCAGGTCCTGGGGGCCTAACACCCGTGTGGTCTCTGGGGAGCCGTGGCTTCTGGCTGACCCGAAGGCTGGGCCCTCTGCACAGCCCCACGTGGATCAGCCTCCCCTTCGAGGAGGAAGAGCCAGGCCCATCACCTTGTTTCAGTCAGTGTGGATGGGGGATTGGAGCCTTCGTGGGTCTGCCACCATCGTGGGGTCTGCCTGCTGCCTTTTACAGGGTTGACTCTCTTTCCTGACCTTGGGGGATGGCACCTTTGGCTCTGTGTCCCTTGGGTCCGCCACTGAGTCCCCTATGCTGCACTCTTCCTAGACCCATGCAGGGGCCTGGGCCAGACAACGGGACACTGTCTCAACAGTGATGGAAGGAACCAGACCACGCTGGGCAATGACAGGAGCCCTGGGAGAGCCAGGATGGATGACTGACTCAGGAAGGAGCATGGTCCTTGGCAGTGAGGACAAGAGGACCAGAGGCCTCCCAGGGGCCCCACACCAGATGCCCGGGGCACCTCAGCCCCAGCAGACAGGAAAGGGGAGGTGGGGCTGTGAGGTATGGCTCAGAGACCTTGAACTTGACAGGCACGTTTCCCAAAGGCTAAGCTGTAGGTGTGGCCTGGGAGGAGGGGCAGCTGGACTGACCGGCAGGAACTTAGGGGCAGAGATGACACCAACTGTTCCACAGGGATGTCCCCAACTCCCAGCTGCAGAACGGGGTGAGGCGTGACTGCGAGAACCAGTGCTCGCCCCTCACCCCAATGGCCCCCAGAATAGCCCATCCCTCACTCCAGGGCAGTCAGCAGCAGGTGCAGGGCACAAGGAACTGCAGTCCCTCCAATGCTCCGAGGGACTCTCCCTACTGCCGGGGGCAGGGCAGGCTGTGGAGCGGTGACCAGGACTCTGTTGGAAGGGGCTCCAAGCGGGTGACATTCAAATCAGAGTCGAGAGCGAAGGCCTAAGCTTGGATTTAGCTTTTTTATTTTTTTATTTTATGATTTTATTTAGGTCCTTGAGAGAGAGAGAGTTACAAAGAGAGGGAGAGACTAAAAGGTCTTCCATCCACTGGTTCACTCCCAAAATGGCCACAAGAGCTCGAGCTGACCAATCCAAAGCCAGAAGCAAAGAGTTCCTACTGGGACTTCCATGTGGGTGCAGGGGCCCAAGCACTTGGGCCATCTTCCAGTGCTTTCCCAGGCCCTAGCAGAGAGCTGGATCAGAAGTGGAGCAGCCGAGTCTTGAACTGGTCACCATTTGGGATGCCAGTGCTGCGGACAGAGGCTTAGCTTACTGTGCCACAGTGCCAGCCCCCTGGATGTGGTTTTAATATCCAAGAGAGACCTGAGTTACAGAACCTTCCCAGGACACTGGCGAGGATGGGATAGAGTCTGCACCGGGAGCTGGGACACACAACGGCCTCGCTCTCGCCCAGCTGGGTTGGGCCTTCCTCAGCAGCTGGTGACGGGGAGGCCATGGCCCAGTCCCTCCGCCCAGAGTCCCAGCCGGGCTGGTGGAGAGATCGGCTTCCCTGGCGTCATGTCTCAGAGCAGCAGACCCCCGAGTCCCAGTGCCTTCTGCCCGTCCCCTGCGAGGGAGGCGAAGAAGGGAACTCATTCGCCTCCAGCTGGAGCTTGCACGGCGTGAACACGCGGCAGGCTCCCCACCACAGGAGCATCTCGGGCCATGCAGAGAAGGCATCTGACCAAGCGCCACATCATTTCATTACAAAACACACAGAGGTAGGAACAGAAGGATATGACCTCCAACAGAACTAAAGCCTGCTAGGACAGGCCCGTAGCGGACATACTGAATGCAGTACACCAAATTCCTGCCCAGTATAACATACTACACACTGCAAAGTTGTTAACAGGGTAGAGTTCATGGTAAGTGTTCCTACCCTCAATAAAATCTTCTAGAAACTCCAAAGAGCCGTGGTGTTGTGGCACAACATGTTAAACCATGGCTTGGGACGCCTGCCATCACTTACCAGAGCGCTTGGTGAGTGCAGCTTACTACTAGTATACCTGGGAGGCGGTGGATGACAGTCCAAGTACTTGGGTTCCTGTCACCAACTTGGAAGACCTGCATGGAGTCCCTGGCTCTGAGCTTTGGCTTGCCGAGCCCTACCAGTTGCAGGCAATTTGGGGAATGAACCAGCAAATGGAAAACCTCTTTCTCTCCCTTCCTTTACCCCTCTGTCACTCAAATAAGTAAATAAATCATTTTTTTCTCAAAGAAACCTTTTATTTAAGGAATACAAACTGCTTGCATTTCACTAGTACAACTTTAGGAATGTAGTGATTCTTCCCACCGTACCTGCTCTCCCACCCTCCACTACAATAAGAAAAAAAAAAAAAAACCACAGGAGCAGGTGTTTGGTGCAAAAGTAACGATGCCACCTTGGATGCCCACATCTGCTATCAGAATGCCTGGGTTCAAATTGCAGCTCTGGTTCTGGCTTTCTGCTGGCAGGCAGCAGGCGATGGCTCAGGTGTTTGGGTCCCTGTCACCCACATGGGAGACTCCAATTGAGTTCCAGGATCCTGTCTTCAGCATGGCCCAGCCCCAACTCCTATGGGCATTGGGGGAGTGACACAGTAGGTGGGAGACTTCTGTCTGTTTGTCTCTGTCTCTTGACTGTCAAATATAAAGGTAAAAAAAAATAAAATTGTACTGTGAGAAATGAAAGTAATGCTAATATTTAAAACATCACATGTCATTATGACATACAAGAATGAAAAGATTTTTAAAATTATAGGAATATATTAGCTTAAATAGCAAAAACTATCTGAAAATGTTTACTCCAACAAAACTTCTAGAAATTTCTTTGTGTCATACTTCAAAATGAGGGTGGTCCCTACCTAGCAATTCTACATTTAAGACAGTGTTAGCGAAATAACTGCCAAGTGATAGTCTGTATTACTCAGGGTTCTCCAGAAAACCAGGTTCATTGGATGTATGTGCTACATAGAAAGACAAATAGAGATATTGAGAAATTTAAAGTATTGGAACCAAATAGTGTTAGTTCAGTTTAGTTTTAAAAAAAAACATAAATTACACATAGTAGTATCATCAGAATGCTGTATTTTTTTTTTTTTTTGTACTGGCAGAGTGGATAGTGAGAGAGAGAGACAGAGAGAAAGGTCTTCCGTTGGCCATTGGTTCACCCTCCAATGGCTGCCACGGCTGGCGCACTACGGCCAGCGCACCGTGCTAATCCGATGGCAGGAGCCAGGTACTTATCCAGGTCTCCCGTGGGGTTCAGGGCCCGAGGACTTGGGCCATCCTCCAGTGCACTCCCTGGCCACAGCAGAGAGCTGGCCTGGAATAGGGGCAACCGGGACAGAATCCGGCACCCCGACCGGGACTAGAACCCGGTGTGCCGGCACCGCTAGGTGGAGGATTAGCTTTTTGAGCCGCAGCGCCGGCCAGAATGCTGTACATTTATTAGAGGAGTGAACTTAGGCTAGATTGCAGACTGATTTGGACTTTTCCTACCAAACTTAAAAAAACAAGCTGCAGGGGCTGAGGGGTGGGGAGTGGGGTGGTGGCAATGCAATGGATTAAAGTGTGGCTTGCAACGCAAGCATCTCATGTTGGAGTGCTGGTTCAAGTCCCAGCTAGTCCACCTTCTTTTTTTTTTTTTTTTTTCAAGATTTATCTATTTATTTGAAAGACAGTTAACTGAGTCAGAGAGAGAGAGAGAGAGAGAGAGAGGGAGAAAGAGCAAAAGAAAGAGGTCTTCATCTACTACTTTAATCCACAAATAGCCACAATGGCTGGGGCTGGGCCAGGTGAAAGCCAGGAGCCTGGAACTCCATCCAGGTCTCCCATGTGGATCACAGGGCTCAAGCACTTGTGCCATTCTCTGCTGCTTGCCCAGGTGAATTAGCAAGGAGCCACATCACAGGTGGAGCAGCCAGGACTCAATTGGCACTCATATGGGATGCCTCTGTTGCAGGTGGTGGCTTAATCAGCTATGCCACAATGCTGTCCGCCCCGCCCCGCCCCCCCCCCCCCCCCAGCTACTCCACTTCTGATCCAACTCCCTCCTAATGGACTGGGAAAACAGCAGCAGACGACCCAAGTACTTCTGGCCCCTGTCACCCACATGGGAGACCCAGATGGAGTTCTTGCCTCCTGGTGGTCATTTGGGGAGGGAACCAGCCAGTCGAGGATCTCTGTAGTCTCTGTGTCTCTCCCTCTCTTTGTCACTCCGCTTTTCAAATAAATAAGTAAATAAGTATATAAATTTTTTAACATAAACTGCAAAAGAATATAACTGAAGCACAGAAAAACACATATCACATCTCACCCACACGTGGAGTTTAGGAAACAGATGATCTCACAGCAGCCAAAAATAGAATGATGATTACCAGAAGATAGAGAAGGAAGTGGAAAGGGAACGGTGGGAAAGGTTGGGGTTCCATTGCACAGGGTGACTATAGATAATGCTAATGTGTTGTATTATTTCTGCATGAAAATACTAAGAGATAGAGTTTTGGATTCTTTCAGGATGAAGAAATGTTTAATACTTGAAAGGATAAATACATTAACCTCAATTGGATAGTACATGATGTGTATATATATATATATATATATATAACAAAACATCAAGAGTACCCCATAAGTATGTAAGATTTTTATGTCAAAATTTTTAATAAAACTTGTTTTAAAGATTTATTTATTTGAGGCCGGCACCACGGCTCACTAGGCTAATCCTCCAGCTAGCAGCGCCGGCACACCGGGTTCTAGTCCCGGTCGGGGTGCCGGATTCTGTCCCGGTTGCCCCTCTTCCAGGCCAGCTCTCTGCTGTGGCCCGGGAGTGCAGTGGAGGATGGCCCAAGTGCTTGGGCCCTGCACCCCATGGGAAACCAGGATAAGTACCTGGCTCCTGGCTTTGGATCAGCGCGGTGCGCCGGCTGCGGCGGCCATTGGAGGGTGAACCAACAGCAAAGGAAGACCTTTCTCTCTGTCTCTCTTTTTTGTTTGTTTGTTTGTTTGTTTGTTTGTTTTGACAGGCAGAGTGGACAGTGAGAGAGAGTTCTCTCTGTCTCTCTTTCTCTCACTGTCCACTCTGCCTGTCAAATAAATAAATAAAGATTTATTTATTTGTTTGAAAGGCAGAGTTACAAAGAGGCAGAGGCAGAGAGAGAGAGAGAGAGAGAGAGAGAGAGAGAGTCTTCCATCCGCTGGTTCAATTGCCAGGTGGCTGCAAGGGCCAGAGCTGTGCTGATCTGAAGCCAGGAGCCAGGAGCTTCTGCCAGGTCTCTCAGCTGGGTGCAGGGGCCTAAGGACTTGGGCCATCTTCTACTGCTTTCCCAGGCCATAGCAGAGAGCTGGATCAGAAGCGGAGCAGCCAGGACTCGAGCTGACGCCCATATGGGATGCCGGCACTGCAGGTAGTGGCTTTACCTGCTACACCACAGCACTGGCCCCAAATTTTTTTAATGAAAACTTAAAGTATAAACTTTAAAATATAGAATTTAACTAGGCAATAAAGCCACCAAGATAAAGTGAGCTCCAGGCCCTCACTCAGCCATGGAAACACGGGGTTAATAACATACAAATCAAAATAACAAGGTACAAACTTTAGAAACCAGTCAAGAAGCTGAAAAGTCAAGTGAATGCCTAACCAAGAAGAAGTTGCACTCAAAACAGTCAGAAACTTCATGGTATCTTTTCCCACCCTTGCTCTGCCTCCTCCGCACATCAACATGGCACGACAGGGAAAGTCACGCAATTCCCAGTTTCTCCCACAGGACAGAAGGGAAAGAATGGGACTTGCTTGCAATACTCTGGCTTGTTTGGGGACTGAAATGAGAAAGTGGCTCTGTCCAGAACCTGATTATGCTGGCACCCTAATCACAGACTTCCAGCTTCCATTTTTATCGTTATATAAATCAAACAGTTCATGGTATTTTGTTAAAAACATCCTGAAGTGGCTAAAACAGTATGCGAAAATATATAAAGATTTAAAGAAAAGTATGCAGAGAGTTAAACCAAATAATCACTAATCAAAACAAAGCTAAAACAGCTGTATAATTATCATGTAAACTGATGTCACAATAAAAATATTATGTGAGATTAACAGAAACATTACATAAGGATCAAAAAGCCAATCTACCCTTTGAACTGTGATGCACCTAACAGCAGTGCTTCAAAATGTAAGAAGTGGGAATCAATAGACCTGGAAGGAGAAACAGAAAAATTGTAATTAAAGACGTCAACATTTCCTGAGGGTAGACAGAGAAGTCAGTAAGAAAATAAACAGAGGGGCCAGCACTGTGGCACAGCAAGTTTAACCACCATCTGCAGCGCTGGCATCCCATATCCAGCTCCCTGCTAATGCGCCTACAAAAGCACTGGAAGATGACCCAAGTGCTTGGGCCCCTGCACCCACATGGGAGACCCAGCACCCACCTAGGAAACTTGGATGAAGTCACTGGCTCCTGGCTTCAGCCTGGCCCAGCTCTGACCATTGTGGTCGTTGGGGGAGTGAGCCAGCAGATGGGAGTGCTTGCTCTCGCTCGCTCTCTCTTTCCCTCCCACTCTCTCTGTATTTCTTTCAAATAAGTAAATAAATATATATCTTAAAAAAACTTTTAAAATAAATAAACAGCACTATCATCCAACCAAATTTAATTGACACTGATAGAATGTTTCACATAATAGTGGCCAAACCCATTTTCTTTTAAAGTGTATGTGGAACATTCACCGAAATATTGTCATATTCTAGGACATAACAGAAATCTTACCGATTTACAAAAACAGAAATCATTTTCAGAATATGGTAGAAGTAAACTAGAAACAGATGACAGGAAAACATCTTTTAAAAGCCAAATATTTAGAAATTGAACAACATACTTGTAAATGTCTCATAGGAAGGAGCAAATGTATAGTTAGACTCATTCAAAAAAAAAAAAAAAAAAAACAACCCAGGAACCCAGGGCCTGATGTTGCGGCACAGTGGGTTAGCTGCAGTGTGCAACACTGTCACCCCACACTGCAGTACCAGCTTGAGGCCTGACTGTTCTGCTTTACATCCAGCTCCCTGCTGACGCACCTGCTAAGGCAGCACAAAATGACCCAAGTACTTGGGTGCCTGCCACCCATGTGGGAAACCAGGATGGAGTTCCTGGCTGTTGACTTCAGCCTAGCCAAGACCTGCCTGTTGCAGCCTTTGGGGAGTGAACTAGCAGATGGAAGATCTCTCTCTCTCTCTCTCTCTCTCTCTCTCTCTCTGATTGTCATTCTGCCTTTCAAATAAATAAATCTTAAAAAAGAAAAGAAACCCACAGACCAATATCTTCCATGAACATAAATGTGAAATTTGATCATCATCAAATTTAAAATCTTTATATAATGGAGTTTATCCCAGGAACGAGAGGCCGTTCAATATTTTTAAAAATCAATGACACACTTACTGGAATGCCAACATTATTTTAAACTTCCAGTCGCTCATGCTGATGAGGATGCAGAACAACAAGAACTCTCACTGATTGTTGATGGGAATGCAAAAAACACTTTGGCCTGGCTACTTTGAAAAACACTCAGGCACTTTCTTACAAAGCTAAACTTAATGTTACAACCCAGCAGTTGCACTTCTGAGTAATTACCTAACTGATCTGAAAAAGTTTGTCTACACAAAAACCTTCACGACGATGTGTATAGCAGCTTTTTCAAATCACCAGAATCTGGAAGCAACCATAGTTTTTATTTTTATTTACTTATTTTTATTTGTTTTTTAAAAGATGGGGAGAGAGAGAGAGATAATTGATTTTTTTAAAAAGATTAATGATTTATTTGAAAGGCAGAGCCAGAGAGAGGCAGAGGCAGAGGGAGAGAGAGAGGTCTTCCATCCGCTGGTTTACTCCCCAAATGGCTACAACGGCCAAAGCTGCACGGATGCAAAGCTGGGAGCCAGGAGCTCCTTCCATGTCCTCCACACAGGTGCACGGGCCCCAGGACTTGGGCCATCTTCCACTGCTTTCCCAGGCCATCGCAGATTGTTGGATCAGAAGTGGAACAGCAGAGACTCAAATTGGCACCCATGTAGGATGCTGGCATCGCAGGCTGTGGCTTTACCCTCAACACCACAGTGCCAGCCTGGCAACAACAATTCTTAAACTGGTAAATGAGTACAACTGTGGTACGTTCATATATTGGGAATTTGGTAGAGATCTAGGTCTTTGTCTCTGGGTCCTGATACAGAGCTCTAAACCCTTGGAGCTTCCTGGATGACAGGAGCACCTTTGTCCTAATGAGATGATGAGTCTTGGGGAACCCCTCGAAAGCTTCAGGCTGGGTGCTGACCCCCATAAAGACCAAGCCTTGATTACAAGCTTTGGTTTTTCAGCCTTACCTAGGCTGGAATTTGAACCAGTCACTAACTGTCATGATTTAATCAACCATACGTGGAGGTGCTGGGAGGATGCAACGCACAGAGGGCAGGGAGCTCTGAGCTACCTGTCCCCATACCTGGCCCTATGCATCTCTTCCATTCAGCTGTTCCTGAGTTATATCCGTCTGATGTGCCAGTAACATAGTTCTCTTCAGTGAGTCATTCTAGAAAATTACGAAACCTGGAGAAGGGGTCGTGGGAACCCCTGATTTATAGCAGAAGTAAGAGTGGCCTGGGATCTGTGACTGCTGTCTAAAGTATAGACAGTCCTGTGAGGTTAATCTCTTTAACTTGTGGGATAGGATGCTAATTCTAGGTGGCTAATGTCAGAATTGAATTGAATTGTTAAACATTCATTTGAAGTCAGAGAGCTGCAGAAGTGCTGCTAGAAAAGAACCATGGGCCGGCGCCGTGGCTCACTAGGCTAATCCTCCACCTGAGGCGTCGGCACACCGGGTTCTAGTCCCGGTTGGGGCGCCGGATTCTGTCCCGGTTGCCCCTCTTCCAGGCCAGCTCTCTGCTGTGGCCCGGGAGTGCAGTGGAGGATGGCCCAGGTGCTTGGGCCCTGCACCCCATGGGAGACCAGGAGAAGCACCTGGCTCCTGGCTTCGGATCAGCCCAACGTGCCAGCCATAGCGGCCACATGGGTGGGTGAACCAACAGAAAAGGAAGACCTTTCTCTCTGTCTCTCTGTCTCTCTCTCACTGTCTAACTCTGCCTGTAAAAAAAAAAAAAAAAAAAAAAAAAAAAAAAAAAAAAAAAGGGAAAAAACCATGTATCTGTTGTAAGGGGGAGGGGAAAAACCTCATTTGGTGTCAAACGTGTTGTTAATAAAAACAGCATTTGGCACATAATTCAATGATGTAAAAGAAAAGAATGAGGATCAGGCAATGCAAAAATGAAGATGAATTTAATTGCTAAATTAAAGCATCCAGTATATACAGGTTAAGATTCAATTTGTCTGACATTCTGGACAAGGCAAAAGTATAGAAACAGTGAGCATATGAGTGATTGCTGTTATCCTGGAAAGGAACAATGAGGGGCCAGCGCCGTGTCTCACTTGGTTAATCCTCCGCCTGCGGTGCCGGCATCCCAAAGGAACTGGGTTCTAGTCCCAGTTGCTCTTCTTCCAGTCCAGCTCTCTGCTGTGGCCCGGGAGTGCAGTGGAGGATGGCTCAAGTGCTTGGGCCCTGCACCCGCATGGGAGACCGGGAGGAAGCACCTGGCTCCTGGCAGCTTCAGATCGGCGCAGTTCTGGTCGTAGCGGCCATTAGGGGAGTGAACCAACGGAGGGAAGGCCTTTCTCTCTGTCTCTCTGTGTCTATGACTCTACCTGTCAAATAAAAAAAAGAAAGGAAGGAAGATTGACTAGATGAGACACAGGGATATCCTTAGGGAAGAGAAAGCTGTTCTACATGATGCTGCAATGGTGAATGTGCGACACTGTTCATTTGTCAAAAGATATAGATTTTTTTTGACAGGCAGAGTGGACAGTGAGAGAGACAGAGAGAAAGGTCTTCCTTTTCTGTTGGTTCTCCCACAATGGCCGCTGCGGCCGGTATGCTGCAATCAGCGCACCACGCTGATCTGAAGCGAGGAGCCAGGTGCTTATCCTGGTCTCCCATGGGGTGCAGGGGCCCAAGGACTTGGGCCATCCTACAATGTACTCCCTGGCCACAGCAGAGAGCTGGCCTGGAAGAGGGGCAACCAGGACAGAATCCGGCACCCCAACTGGACTAGAACCTGGGGTGCCAGCTCCACAGGTGGAGGATTAGCCTATTGAGCTGTGGCGCCGGCTCAAAAGATATAGATCTTTACAGTGCCAAGAGTGAACTTTCATGTAGACAATTCTTAAAAATCACCCAGTTTGTCAGGGACTCCAAATAGAATTCAGAATGTACTAAAAACTAATCTTGGTGCATTACAAATGTATGAAAGATCACTGAAGGAGGGGGATAGAGTGCTGATCTAAGTCACTGTAGAAATTACTGGTATATTTGGGACCAAAGGCAAAATAAACTGCACACAGGATGGGCATTTGGCCTAGTGGTGAAGGTCACATCCCACACCAGAACACCTGGGTTTGATTCTGGCCCCAATTCCAAATTGCAGCTTCTTGCTAATGTAGACCCGGGAGGAGAGGTAATGGCTGAAATCATTTGCTTCTGGCCACCCATTTGAGATACCTGGGTTCATTTTCTGGCTCTTGTCTTTCTGTACCCTGCCTGTTGTGGGCATTGGTGAGTGAGTCAGCAGATTCAAGGCCTGTGTGTGTGTGTGTGGAGGGGGAGAGTCCCTCTAAAATAAATAAAAAAGAAACTAAATAGAAACACTGCATTCTAGTTGATAGAGTGGTTTCCCGTTGTGGTTTTGGCTAAGTTCTGAAACCACTATTTATGTATGTTGGAATTGAAAAATTAAAAGGATGGTGGAAGCCATGTTGGAGTGGGAAGAAGAGGCTATCGTGCCCCATGTGGTCATTGGTTAGGGTAGGAGGCATCAATATAAACTCATGCTTAGATTAATAATAGCAGTACAGATGGTTCCATATAGATAGGTTCTTATGGAAGGATTACCACATAAACATTATTTCCTTGCTCTATCAACTGACACAGCCACAAAGCGATGATGTGCTGGTAACAAGACTAACGCTAACTGATGGAGTAAATAAAGGGGAGAGTGATCCAACATGGGAAGTGAGATACTCAGCAGACTCATAGAATGGCAGATGTCCTAAATAGCACTCTGGCCTCAGAATCAGCCCTAAAGGCATTCGGAGCTGGCTGAAGAGCTCATGAGAGTATTTCAGGCATGGAAAGCCAAGACACTCTGGCAAAAGATCTCTGCGAGTGAGATCCAGTGGAAAGAACAGGTCATCAAAGAAGGAGGTACCTTTCTCTGAAGGGAGGAGAGAACCTCCACTTTGACTATGACCTTGTCTAAACAAGATAAGAGTCGGAGAACTCAGAGGGCTTCCATAGCCTTGGAAACTCATGACTAGAGCATAGGGAGATTACTGATGCCATAGACAGGAGTGTCAATTGGTAAAGTCAACAACAGGAGTCACTGTGCACTTACTCCTCATGTAGGATCTCTATCCTTAATGTGCTGTACATCGAGATTTAATGCTATAACGAGTACTCAAACAATATATTTCACTTTGTGTTTCTATGGGGGTGCAAACTGTTGAAATCTTTACTTAATGCATACTAAACTGATCCTCTGTAAAAAAAAAAAAATTATCAATTCCCAACTTGACTCTCACTGGGATTAAACATGACAATAGGTCTGCTCTGATTTCATCATCATTTAAAAAAATCATCTATTATTTTTCACTTTATGTTTCTGTGTGGGAGCAAACTGTTGAAATCCATACTTAATGTATACTAAGCTGATCTTCTGTATATTAAGATAATCGAGAATGAATCTTGATGTGAATGGAAGGGGAGAGGGAGTGGGAAAGGGGAGGGTTGTGGGTAGGAGGGACGGTATGGGGGGGAAGCCATTGTAATCCATAAGTCGTACTTTGGAAAATTATATGCATTAAATAAAAGTTTAAAAAAAAAAAAGAAACACAATTAACACCCATCTTGGATTCTAATATCACTTTTCAAATGAAAAAACAACCAGAGCTCTTTGGAGAAATGACTGGCCCTTAGACTGGGGCCGGAAAGATGCAAGACAAGTTTATAGTTTATTTATTTATTTATTTGAAAGACAGTGTTACAGGGAGAGGTAGAGACAGAGAGAGAGGTCTTCCATCTGCTGCTTCACTCCCCAGATGCCCACAACGGCCAGAGCTGCTCTGATCAGAAGCCAGGAGCCTCTTCTGGGTCTCCCACATGGGTGCAGGGGCCCAAGGACTTGGGCCATCTTCTACGGTTATCCCAGGACACAGCAGTGAGGTGGATCAGAAGCGGAGCAGCCGGGACTAGAACCGGCACCCATATGGGATGCCGGCACTTCAGGCCAGGGCTTTATCCCGCTGTGCCACAGCGCCGGTCCCCAGAGTATCAGAAAGCAAGGAAAGAGAACAATGGTGGTGTCTAGAATGGACACATGAAAGTTTCCGCTTCTAACACGACCTGTGAGGAACTCTGAGGATCTGCTCCCCAGGGAAATAGGAAACTTCACAAAAGCAGTTGAAAGCCAATGGATATTTTCCAAAGTAAAAATGAAACATTCCAGAAAATCTCCAGAAGCTCAGTAAGAACAGTCAGAGGCTATGGTGTCTGAGCAGAGACCCACTCCCTTGCCCCCAGCTGAACTGGCACAGCCAAACACTCAGAGCTCCCTCTCCCCTGGGCTTCTGATTGGAGGGGTAGGACGTAGGCATTTCTCATCCTGCCCCCAGCTCCCTAAAATTCTGGTGAGTGCAGTGAGGGGTGAGGCTCTATGCTGGGTACAGACACTGAAAACTCTCTGGCCCAATCACCCCGGTGAGGAGGATTCACACACGGAGAACAAAGTTGAGATCTAAGAAAGCACCTTTATCAAACGCCCATCTCCTAAATAAAGCACAGGGGTTCTTCAGAGAAGAGTGCAGCAGAGTCCTGCTCAGAGAATTAGCCATGGAGGAAAAGCAGGCTCTAGAGCAAATGGACTTGCAGCAGACTATGGGGCAAGTTCAAGCTCAAAGGCACACCCAAAAGCTGTGGAGGTTGTGGAAAGCGAGGTCATTGAGATGGTGGACTAAGAAGCTCCAGGCCCTAGTTCCCCCATGGAGACCCTGAGTCAACAGCAGCACACGGACCCAAATATATTAGTGCGGCCACTAGAAACCAGCTGAGCTACTTTACCACGCAGGCAAATGTATAACCAAAACAAGCGACTACACCAAGAGACGTGGAGAGTCCACCACAAGTTACTCACGCTGCCCCTCCCTACCAGGGTACTGCAGCTTAACTGCAGGAAGAAACCTCCAAGACCTGAATCCTCACCGATTGCAAAGGAAGTGTGAAGCTTGTGTCCACCACCTTAGTTTGTCAGGAGACCATCTAAACAACTGATTTCTGTCTTACTTGTCCTAAGGTCCCGAACGCATGGGGACACAGTTTGTATAACAGATGCTGAAAACACCCACCAAGTATATTAATATTAGAGCCGTGGCAAGTGTGCAGTGCTGCAGGCAAGCATCATGGGTGTGGTGGTGGGGAGAAGAGGCCAATGGGCAGAGGAGTGCAGCAGCAAGGGAAACGGAATTCCTGAGAAGCATCAGCAGCAGACAGGCTTTCAGAAAAACATACAGTACACAAACCCAGAGAAAGCACAGCCCCAGAACCTCCAGCTAGGCTGAGTGCTGAGAGACTGGGAGGGCTGTTTCTTCCAAGGCCAGAATCCCAAGGAAAACACCAAAAGTCACATAACATACAAATAACTTTGGAAACATAGCCTGATCAAATGAACAAATCTACAAATGCAGACCTTAAAGAAACACAGATTTTAAAGTAGTCTTGACTTGTTCAGGGAACCAACAGAACACAGACAACTAAAGAAAATCAGGAAAACAATGCATATACGAAATTAAAATGTCAACAAAGAAATAGAAACTATTAAAAAGAATCAAACAGGCCGGCGCCGCGGCTCACTAGGCAGTTTACAAGAGATTCACATTAGATCTGAGGATACACATAGGGCGAAAGTAAAAGCTTCAGACAAGATTTTCCATAGGAACAGTAAGCAAAAGAGAGCTGGGTGCTATACTAACAGACAAAACATGAAAGACAAAGGACATTATATAATGTTAAAAGGGTCTATCTCACACACACACATACACGTACTTCAAAAAGTTTGTGTAAAAATTTAGTTAAAAGATTTATTTTGGTGCAAAAAATTTTGAACCATGCTGTTTTTTCATAATACACATTTCCATACACCTTTTTTTTTTTTAAAAAGTTTGATTTATTTATTTGAAATCAGAGTTACACAGAAGAAGAGGTAGAGACACAGAGGTCCTCCATCCGCTGGTTCACTCCCCAACTGGCAGTAATGGCTGGAGCTGAGCCAATCGAAACCAGGAGCCAGGAGCTTCCTCCAGGTCTCCCACGTGGGTGCAGGGGCCCAAGGACTTGGGCCATCTTCTACTGCTTTCCCAGGCCATAGTGGAGAGATGGATCAGAAGTGGAGCAGCCGGGACTCGAACCAGTGCCCATACGGGATACCACCACTGCAAGTGGTCTCTTTACCCACTATGTCACAGCACTAGTCCCTCCACACACTTTTTAAAGAATCCCTTATATACAACATTTTAAAAATGGTTGCACCATAATAAACATTTTTCATTCCATTTTCCACAAATTTTTTGCATCCCCTTCATTTATGTCCCAAATATTAGAGCTCAACATTCCACCTAATGACAACATTTTTTCCTCTCGGCACACAGACTTCTTTAGGCAACAAAAAGAATGTGAAAAAACCTTGGGGCTGGTGCTGTAGCATAGCGGGTAAAGCCATCGCCTGCAGTGCCAGCATCCCATATGGTACAGGGTTCAAGACCTGGGTCTATGGCCTGGGAAAGCAGCAGAAGATGGCCCAAGTCCTTGGGCCCCTGCACCCACGTGGGAAGACCTGGAGGAAGCTCCTGGCTCCTGGCTTCATTGAGGCCAAGTGGGGGGTGAACCAGCGGATGGAAGACTCTTTCTCTGCCTCTCCTTCTCTCTGTGTAACTTTCAAATAAATAAATAAATAAAGTCTTTTTTAAAAAACCTAAAAAGCGGCCGGCGCCGTGGCTCACTAGGCTAATCCTCCGCCTAGCGGCGCTGGCACACCGGGTTCTAGTCCCGGTTGGGGCGCCGGATTCTGTCCCGGTTGCCCCTCTTCCAGGCCAGCTCTCTGCTGTGGCCAGGGAGTGCAGTGGAGGATGGCCCAGGTGCTTGGGCCCTGCACCCCATGGGAGACCAGGAAAAGCACCTGGCTCCTGGCTCCTGCCATCGGATCAGCGCGGTGCGCCGGCCGCAGCGCGCCGGCCGCGGCGGCCATTGGAGGGTGAACCAACGGCAAAAGGAAGACCTTTCTCTCTGTCTCTCTCTCTCACTGTCCACTCTGCCTGTCAAAAAAAAAAAAAAAAAAAAAAAACCTAAAAAGCTTAAAATCATACCAAATACCTTTCCATCACGAAAGCAGAGGGAAACTGGAAAACTCACAAATATGTGGAAGTTAAATAATGCATTCTTAAACAACCAATAAGTCAAAAAGAAATTTTAGGGCCGGCGCCGCGGCTCACTAGGCTAATCCTCCGCCTAGCGGCGCCGGCACACCGGGTTCTAGTCCCGGTCGGGGCGCCGGATTCTGTCCCGGTTGCCCCTCTTCCAGGCCAGCCCTCTGCTGTGGCCAGGGAGTGCAGTGGAGGATGGCCCAGGTGCTTGGGCCCTGCACCCCATGGGAGACCAGGAAAAGCACCTGGCTCCTGGCTCCTGCCATCGGATCAGCGCGGTGCGCCGGCCGCAGCGCGCAGGCCGCGGCGGCCATTGGAGGGTGAACCAACGGCAAAAGGAAGACCTTTCTCTCTGTCTCTCTCTCTCACTGTCCACTCTGCCTGTCAAAAAAAAAAAAAAAAAAAAAAAGAAATTTTAAAAAGGAAAATAAGAAGCATGTTGAAACAAATTAAAATGAAACCCAATGTACCAACCTTTGGGACGTGGTGAAAGCAGTGCTAAGAAATTTGTATCTATTAATAAATTATAAATGATGTTAAGTCAATCACTTAATTTTACACCTCAAGAAAATATAAAAAGAGGAAAATAAACTCAAAGCTATCAAAAAATGGAAATATGACTGAAGAAAAGTTAAATTAAATAGAGAAAATTTAAAAATACAAAAAAAACACACAATGAAACTACCAGTGGGGTGTTTTTTTTAAGATCAAGAAAATTGATGAACCCTTAGCTAGATTATCTGAAAAAGAGAAAAAAATCAAATAACTAAAACCAGAAGTAAAAGACATTACCGCTGATGTCACAGAGAAAGGATTTGAAAAGAATACTATGAATAATTGTATGACAATAAATTGAGTAACTTAAAGTAATAAATAATTTCCAGAAATACGCCACCTACCAAGGCTAAATTATGAAAAAAAAAAGAAAATTTGAATAAACATGAATGGAAACGAAATCAGTAATATTTTACCTCGTATTTCTAGGTATAGACTGGAAAAGACAGTCACTATAAAGTGGGGAAATCTGTCAGAGTCCCCCTTAACCAAAGATTAGAACAAAAACTTTAGGGAGGCGGCGCTGTGGCTTTCTTGATTAATCCTCTGCCTGCAGCGCCGGCATCCCATATAGGCACTGAGTTCTAATCCCGGTTGCCCCTCTTCCAGTCCAGCTCTCTGCTGTGGCCCGGGAAGACAGTGGAGGATGACTCAAGTGCTTGGGCCCCTGAACCTGCATGGGAGACCAGGAGGAAGCACCTGGCTCCTGGCTTCGGATCTCTGTCTCTCACTAAAAAAGTAAGACAGACAGACAGACAGACAGACAGACAGAAAGAAAGAAAGAAAATTTAAGAAAAAGAAAAACAGAACAAAAACTTTGTAGACAACCTTAGCACATTTTATCTGGGCAAAGAACTGTTCCTATGTTGGGTTGCACTCATAATGAGAAGAGGTTCAGAGGGTTGCGCGTGGGCCTGGAGTAGTATGGACAGAAAAGGAGGAAGTGCTGCAACAACCAGCCTGATGGTCGTAGCTCAGCAGTTACCTTTTTTTGGAAAGGCAGAGCAAAGCTAGAGTGGGAGAGAAATCTTCCATCTGTTGGTTCACTCCCCAAACAGCCACAACGGCCAGATCAGGGCTGGTCCAGGCCAAAGCCCAGAGACGTGCGTCTCCCATGTAGGGGGGCAGCACCCAAGCACTTGGCCATCTTCAGCTGATTTCCCAGGCACATGAGTAGGGAGCTGGATCAAAAGTGGAGCAGCTGGGATCTGAACCGGCACTCCAGTAGGGGATGCTGGTGTTGCAGATTAGCTCAGAATTATCTGGACAGGATCTGATCAGCGGGCAGCGCTGACTGTCTGACCCACCAGGGCTGTAACTCAGATGTCTGTTACTGAGGTATTCTAAGTTAGGCCTTCAGTTGATTTCAGTACAGGTTAGAATGTTGCTCTTTACACGGATACTTGATATATGGAGGCAGCCGCCAGCCAACTTTAAGTTAAACACAGTAGTAACAGTCAATATAAACTGTAAAAAGTCATGTTGACTTGTGGCTCCTCTATGGAAAGGGCACATTCCCACTACCGTGTTCTTCCTAAAATTCACCTCAGTCAGATTGGAACTCGTCAAACTCAAACTCAGGGACATCCATCGAAATATGTGACCACCGTTCTTCGCACATCTGAACCTCACGAAGCACAAGCAAAAACCAAGAAGCTGTTAGAAAACTGGCTGAGCATGGGACTCCAAGTCCCATTAAGCTGGGTGGTCCTAATCCCATTTTAGGTGTTAAAGTGAGCATGTTGTGTGTAATTGATTATATAGTTGGATTAAGTGTCAAAGGGATAACATAAATAAGACCAAGTGTCTGGTAATAACAATAGAATTACAAAGGAGAAAGTTCCAACATGGGAAGCAGTCCACACAGCTGACTCATAGAATGACAAACGCCCTAAACAGCACTCTGACCTCAGAATTAGCCCCTAAGGCATTTGGATCTGGCTGAAAAGCCCATGAGAGCATTTCAGGCATGGAAAGTCAAGACATAGTGGCAAAAAATGTTCTGCATGAAGGATCTGTGTCAGTGAGACCCCAGTGGAAAGAAGGGCCCATCAAAGGATATACTACTTTCCTCTGAAGGGAGGAGAGAACTTCCACTTTGTTGATGGCTCTGTCTAAATACTGATGGAGTTTGTGGATTCAAAAGGCTCCATAGCCTTGGCAGCACTTGAGAGCCTTGGTTGGTCACTGACGTCAAACATAAGAGTGTCAATTGTTAAAGCAACAGCAGGAGTCACTGTGCACTTACTCCCCAGGTAGGACCTCTGTCCTGAATGAGTTGTACTATGAGGAATAATTGTTTTTTTTTTTTCTTTTTTTAAACTTTTATTTAATGAATATAAATTTCCAAAGTACAGCTTATGGATTACAATGGCTTGCCCCCCATAACGTCCATCCCACCTGCAACCCTCCCCTTTCCCACTCCCTCTCCCCTTCCATTCACATCAAGATTCATTTTCGATTCTCTTTATATACAGAAGATCAGTTTAGCATACATTAAGTAAAGATTTCAACAGTTTGCTCCCACACAGAAAAATAAAGTGAAAAATACTGTTTGAGTACTAGTTATAGCATTAAATCACAATGCACAGCACACTAAGGACAGAGATCCTACATGAGGAGTATCAAAGCAAATTTTTAAGAAGTAAAAGGTTCTGCCACACTGTTCTATTGGACATTTTGAATGAGAAGCCTTAATAAAGCAATAGAATCCATGTTCCTGAGTCCAAAAAATAGGAAGTTATTCATACAGGCATGGTGAGTTAGAAATTTCTGGGGCAAGACTTCCAGTGCTCCTTAGGATACACATTGCTAAGTCACTCAGCTAAGCACAATGGAGATAATAGAATGACTTCTTTCTGTCCTTGGAAATGAACCTCATTAAAAAATGGAGGATCTTACATATCTCAGACTCATCAGTTTTGCTGTGGACACTTTCGTAACCATCTTAATATTCTAGGAATGGAACTGGATATATTAAAATATGGTTTCTGCCCCTATGAGGAATAATTGTAAAACTTGCTCTCAATCTGTACTTTATACCGGGGGGGGGGGGTGCAAACTGTTGACATCTTTCCTTAGTGTAGAGTTGGTCTTCTGTATATAGTTAATTAAAAACGAATCTTAATTAAGAAATGGATGGGAGAGGGAGCAGGAGGTGGGATGGGAATGGGGGTGGGAGGGTAAAAATGGGGGGAGGAACCACTATATTTCTAAAAGCTGTACATATGAAATTTATATTCATTACATAAAGGCCTAAAAAAAGTGGCTGGCAGGAAGGTGACAGGAAGACTGAATGTACTGTGGTGTCTTGGGTTGGCTCTGGGACACAAAGAGAACATCAGTGGAAGAACTGGTGAACGCTGAACGAACTCTGTAGTTCATATTGTATCCACGTTGCCTTCTTGCTTATAAAGCAGTTCTGAAAAGTGCTAAAAATTAGTGGAATCTGGGTGATAGATACATGGGACAGGCTGTATCTGCAGCTCTCATCCATTTGAAATTACTAAAAAATGAGGTTTAAAAAAGACATTGGCTCAAGAATTTATCTTAATCAAAAATTAGCGATAAAAACGCTCATCTGATCTGTTTCAAATGTCAGGAAAACACGCGTCCACAGAGGAATGCTTGTTCCTGAGAGGCGCTGTGTGCTTTTGTTCCGACTGGAGCAGAAAGTGTTTTTCTTTTCTTTATTAAACACGCTGTTCTTTCATTGTTCACCATGAATTACCCGCTTGTCCTCTGCCTTATTCCTGAGACACAGACGCCAGGCCCAGCTGCGGGTCATTGTAGCTCAGATTATTTTCCAGCATTTGAGACCAAGGCGCGGTCCCCTCCCACAGAATCGGGCACCGGTTCCTGCACCCCGGCTCACTCCACACCGTCTCCAGGCTGCAGCTGCTGGGTCGGCGGGGAGCAGGCGGAGGCCGCGCTCACCGAGCAAAGCGGCGGCGCCGGGGAGGGCGCGCCCGGACGACCGTCCCGGGCCGTGCGCGCGGCACACACCGTCCACCACCACACGCACCCTCGCCCGCGCCAAACCCTGACACGCGCCGTCTGCAGCCGTGCCGCCCGGGCACCCGCGTCCCAGCCCGGCACCAGGCCCCGGGCCCGCTCGCCCCGCGCCCTCTGCGCATGTGCAGCCTGCTTCCCGCCGGCTCGTCCCGCCCAGGCCTCCGGTCCACGCGGCGGGTGAGGCCCGGACGCTGGGCCGAGGGTCAGGGGGCTCCGCGCAGTGCGGGGAAGGGTGGGGCGAGACCCCCGGCGTCCGCGGAGTGGGAGGGGGCGGGACGCGGGCCCGTCTCAGTCTGCAGAGCGGGCCTGGGGCGGGTGTGGGCGGGCGGGGGCCAGGCTCGCAGGGTCCGCACGGGTCCACTCCCGCGCCGGCCGTCGCGTGGCCGGGGGCGGGGAGCGCGCGTGCGTGACGCGTGCCCGGCGCCGCAGGGAGGGGGCGTGGCGGCGGGCGTGTGCGCAGCGCGCGTGGCGCGGCGTGCGCGCGCCCCGGCGTGGTGACGCGCGCGCGCCCGGCGTGGTGACGTGCGCGCGTGTGGGTGGCACCGCGGGAACGCGAGGTTGCCGGGGCCGCAGACTGAGGGAATGAATCGCCGGCGGGACTCGCGTTCCATCTCGGGGCGGCGCGGGTGGCGAGGCTCCTCGGTGCCGTGGGCTGCTGCGCGCGGCCGCCGCTGTAATTATTTGGGGCGTGCGTGTGTGTGTGGGTTCGTGTGTGGGGGACGTGGTGCCCTGGGAGGGTCTCTCCGCCCAGCCTGGAGCCGACCCTCGGGCCTCCTGAGCCGCGGAGGGGGAAGGGGCTGGTCCGGCTGGAGCCCCCGCAGCCCGCGTTCTCTGTGGCGTGTTCGTCTTTTTGTTGTCACGTGTAATCATGACTCGGTGTCCTGGGGCGTGGACGGCCGTGTGCCGGTGCAAGGTGCGGGACAAGTGTGAGGAGAGGGGTGGGCGGCCTGGCTGCGCAGGGAGTGTCAGCCCTGGGGAGTGACCGGCACGGTGGGTGACCCCGTTGGCGCTGCACGGAGGGCTCAGCTCTCCTGGCCTGGGACCCGCAGGGCCCTGACGCAGGCAGCTCCTGGTTTGGGTCATTTGTTTGGACCTGACTTTGGAGGAGGGAGAGAGAAGTGTGAGAAGGTGAGCGGTTCCCATCACGCAGTTTCTTAGTGGAAGCACCAGAATAGGAACCAGGGCTGCAGGTCGCTGGGCCACTGCTCTCCGTTCTGTCCACTGGTAACTCCAAAATTAAGTAAAAGAGCTTTTGAGAAACTGAAGCGATTTGGAACAAACTTTGAAAAAAATTGTTTTGGGTCTGGCTTTGAGCACCCCCATCCCTTTTTTCAGAGGTTTCTTGTATTATCTGACCTCAAAGGATTAGCAGTAAAGAGATAAACCTGAGGATTTTTTAAATTGTTATTATTTTTATATCAGTTTCTATCAAAGCCATAGTGTTTCATCCTTTAAATTACTGTGATTTGTTAAACTTATCTTTCCGTGTTTTTTGATTTTTCTGTGTCACAGAACCTAAATTGGTAATAAATCAGTAAGAAACAAATATTCACATTCACTCAATGAAAAGGATCGTGTGCAAGCTCCCCGCGGATCGGAACTGCACGTGGACAGGTAAGGACCTGGTGTGTGGAGCTGTGTAGGAGGCGACTCGGGAACTGAAATACGGGCCAAGGCAGATGACGTTCTCCCTTTCTCTTCCATCAGCTCTCCCCACTCCACTGTGAGGGAAAATGAACAAATCCCAGGTGAGTGTTTCGTTTCTTTATTCCCACTTTGTTTGCAAGCAGACTCTATGAGGTTTGAAAGGATTCACAGCTCAAAGAAGGGACGGTAGACAGAGAAACTCACCACAAGGAAAATCTAGTTAATGGAGCAAATCCACATAGGGTGGGCAACAAAATTAAATGTGAGCGTTTTTACTTTTACAAAGTTACCCAAGTTGTTGGAAAATTGTCTCTGATCTTTTCCGTGACAATTATGAGATGCATGCAGTGCGGGGATACTTCAGAAAGTTCCTGGGAGAATGTATTAAAAATGTAGGTTTGCTTTGGTGCAGAAATTCTTTGACATCCAGGGGTGGTTTTGTGATAACGCAAAAATGACCACGAGCTTTGTGAAGACCTTGTGTGTCGGCCATAATTGCTTCTTGGTGGAGACGGCGCAGTGCCACAACAGGCCTCAGTGCGTATACTTCTCAGGTTTAAGTAGACAGCTGACCTGCCTGATCCAGGAATAACACCTTGAAGGTGTGGAGGAACAAAGGGGGACTGTGTGGTCCCCAAAACAGTTCCCCACAAGTGTCCGTGTCGGCGTGTTTGTGGGTTCTGGCGGATGTGTCTGCGTTTCTCATTTACATGCCAACCTGATCAATGCAGCCTTGTCCCATCACAACCACATGCCTGGATCAGTTCTGGGAAAGGCCACCAAATGGTGCTCAGGGCCAGTGGGTGCTTTTTCTTTGCCTGCCTTGACCTTCTGCAGCTCCTAATGCTATGGACCATGGTCTGCTTTGAAAGTCTTCTGTGCTGCTGTCGGCGCTACCCAGCTTGGAGCTGCCCTGTCCTGAAGTTCTAGTCTCCACTTGAGCCCTCCCAAAGTTGTGTTTCCCTTTTGCCCCAGACATTGCTTCCCCTCTGGGTTTTCATCCTTGGCCCATTGCTCTTCTCATTCTGTTTTTTTTTCTTTTGAATATTTATTTATTTTACTTGAAAGAGTTACACAGAGAAGGAGAGGCAGAGAGAGAGAGAGAGAGAGGTCTTCCATCCACTGGTTCACTCCTCAATTGGCTGCAACGGCTGGAGCTGCACTGATCCGAAGCCAGGAGCTTCTTCCTGGTCTCCCACATGGGTGCAGAGGCCCAAGCACTTGGGCTATCTTCTACTGCTTTCCCAGGCCACAGTAGAGAGATGGATTGGAAGAGGAGCAGCCGGGACTGGAACCAGTGCCCTGTCATATGGGATGCCGACGCCGCAGACGGAGGATTAACCTGTGCCACAGCGCTGGCCCCATAGCTCCCTCTTCTATGTTAGGGATAATAATGCTTGCTTGTGAGTTGAAAATCATTATTTTCTAGAGCAGCATCTGTCTTTTGATACTTGCTCGTGAAGTCCCCCCCCCCCATGCAGAAATGCTTGATTCTTTTATCTAATTTATCCATCTTGTATGCTGGTATTGGAGGCACAGCTGGAAAGTCCTTCCCACTTGGTGATTATAAAGAGTCTGTTTTTGTATTCTAGTATTTTACTGTGCTCCAGTTTTACATCTTCAGTCCATCTGGAATTTACCTTGGTGTACAGGAACTTAACCATTCAAGCACAACACTCGTTCCGCTTACCACCTGTTATACCGTGTGCTGCTGTTGCGTGTCTTCTCCCTGTGCTCTGGAACCCACAGGTCTGCTGTAGTACTATGGATTTAGACAGTCGCTGTGCTTCTGTATTTACTTAAATATTTGCCCCTCTGTGCTGTCTCTGCCTTCTACGAGTTTCATGCTTCATCTTCGATCACTTGCGTTCAGCCCAAAGCGCTTCCTTATTATTTCTTGTTGGCTGGATCTTTTGGTGGCAGTTCTTTTTTGTTTTTGTTTTTTGACAGGCAGAATGGACAGTAAGAGAGAGAGACAGAGAGAAAGGTCTTCCTTTGCCGTTGGTTCACTCTCCAATGGTCGCTGCGGCCGGCACACCGCGCTGATCCGATGGCAGGAGCCAGGTGCTTCTCCTGGTCTCCCATGGGGTGCAGGGCCCAAGTAGTTGGGCCATCCTCCACTGCACTGCCTGGCCACAGCAGAGAGCTGGCCTGGAAGAGGGGCAACCGGGACAGAATCCGGCGCCCCAACCGGGACTAGAACCCAGTGTGCCAGTGCCGCAAAGTGGAGGATTAGCCTAGTGAGCCGCGGCGCCAGCCGGTGACAGTTCTTAACAGTTTTTGTTCAGAGGTGTCTATTCTGGTAGTTGTTCTTCTTTTAAATATTTATTTCATTTGTTTAAAGGCAGAGAGACAAAGATTTCCTATCTGCTGTTTCAATCCCCAAATACCTTCAATGTCTGGGGCTGGGTCAGACCAGTTCCAGGAACTCGGAACTCAATCTGGGTTTTTCACGTGGGAATCAAAGCCCCAGTTATGTGAGCTGTCCATCACCTGCTGCTCCCAGGTGTGTATTAGCAAGAAACCAGAATCAGGAGTGGAAGCTGGACTTGAACCAGACACTCCTATATGAGATGCAGTATCCCAAGCCAAGTGCCAGCCCCTCTTCTTCTCCTTGTCCTAATTTATTTATGTATTTGAAATGTGAAGTTACAGAGAAAGGATGCGAGATCTTCCATCCACTGGTTCACTCCCAAAATGGTCATGATGGCCAGGTCTGGGCTAGGCTGAAGCCAGGAGCTTGGAACTCTGTCTGGGTCTGCCACGTGGTTGGCAGGGGCCAAAGGACTTGGGCCATCTTCTGGTCCTTTTCCCAGGTGCATCAACAGGGAGCTGGATCTTAAGTGGAAAAGCCAGGACACAAACCAGCACCACAAGGCTGGCCCCTTTTCTTCATTTTTGAAGGATGGTTTTACTTTGGAATTCTGGATTAGGACTTTTGTGTTTTACCTTTTAGCATTTTTAAAAAGATTTATGTATGTATATACGTGAAAGGCAGAGATGGGAAGGGAGGGAGAGGGAGAGGGGGAGGAGGAGGGAGAGAGAGAGATTTTTTTCCATAAAATTTCCTATTTTTTCCCCAAGATTTTCATGGCTATTTTTGAATATTTATTCTTCCTTATGAATTTGACTTGAGCTAGCCTATAGGACATGACACTGTTTCAAATACATTTTTTCACTTTTGAATACTTGATGTTCATTAACATGGCTCATCTCCATTTTTTGTAAGTTTGCTTTTTATAGCTACAGCTGAAAAGATCAATTCAAATGGTCAGGTGTACCTGAGTCAAATTTGTATCAGCTCTTTTGCGATTTCATGGTATATGCCTTTCTCTCTCAATCTAACCCTGCCAATGGCTTTTGTCTCCATATCAGATCATGGATCATCCGCCTCTAATCTGCACTGTGCACGGGGTACTTTCTTGCTTCACCAAATTATAAAATCATTTGAAAATATCTTTTTAAAAATTCCAAACAGAAACAGAACAAACATTTTGTGTTCAATTATAAAAATAATGGTTTTTCTCCTGGAATGATTTTTTCCCCCTCAGGGAAGAGTCACAGAAAACAGTGATTTCAACAAGGAACTAAAACCACATCTTGAAATTAGAGAAGCCAGAATGAAGTTCTTAGGATACAACCAAGTCAGCAAAAAAAATAAAAAAATAAAAAACCTGTTTTTGACACAGGGAGATGACAAATTCTTCCCATGCTTCATGTATTGATTTTCTTACATATATTGAATACTTTTTTTTTTCCTATGACAAAGAGACATCTGCATTTCTGTGTTTATTGCGGCACTGTTCACAATAGCCAAGACATGCAAACAGCCTAAATGTCCATGCACTGCTGAATGGATAAAAAGATTTGGTACATATATGCAGTGGAATATGATGTCACACAAAAAGGATGAAATCTTATCACAACAACCTGGATAGAAGTGGAGGCCATTTCATTGACTTTTTGTTTTGTTGTTTTTAGTCTCTGTGTCATTGTTCTCTGTTTTATTGTTTCTTTCCTCCTACTAATTTGGGGTTTGATTTATTCTTACTTTTCTAGTTCCTTGAGGGGTGGTGATAAGCTGTTGGAGGTGTTTCTGTCTTTGTGATGCAGGCATTGATTACTGTACATTTCCATCTTTTCCTTTTGCTTTGCCCCATAGGTTTTGCTATGCTGTGTTTCCATTTTCCTTCTTTTCATGAGATTTTAAAATTTCCTTTTTTTAAGATTTATTTTATTTTATTTGAAAGGCAGTTACAGAGAGAGAGGGAGGGACAGAGATCTTCCATCTGCTGGCTTACCCCCCAGATGACTGCAGTGGCCAGAGCTGGGCCAATCAGGAGCCAGGAGTCAGGAGCTTCTTCCTGGTCTCCCAAGTGGGTGCAGAGGCCCAAGAACTTGGGCCATCTTCTGCTGCTTTCCCTGGCGCATAAGCAGGAAGTCGGATCAGAAGTGGAACGGCCAGGACTGGAACCGGCCCCTTATGGGATGCCTGCACTGCAGACGGCAGCTTTACCCACTACACCACAGCGCCAACCCCTTTGATTTCCTCTTATGTCTATTGATTGTTTAGGAGTAAGTTGTGTAATTTTCCATGTATGTTTATGATTTCTAAAGTTTTTCTAGTTCTTTTACATGTAATCAGTAAAGATACTTGATATGATTTCTGTTCTTTTAAACTTGTTGAGACTTGTGCTGTGACCTACCATATGGTCTATCCTGGATAATGTTCCATGTGCTATTTTTTTAAAAAGATACTAGACACCCCCCCCCTTTTAAAAAAAGATTTATTTATTTGAAAGGCAGAGTTAGAAAGGGGGAGAGAAAGAGCCAGAGACAGAGATCTTCCATCCACTGGTTCAGTCCTCAAATGGCTGCCACAGAAGGGGCTGGGCCAGGCCAAAACCAGGAGCCAGGAACCCTATCTGGTTCTCCTCTTCAGGTGCAGGGGCCCAAAGAATCGAGCCATCTTCCACTGCTGTCCCAGGCGTATTACCAGGGAACTGGATTGGAAATGGAGCAGAGCATCTGGGACTCAAACAGGTGCCCATATGGGACACCAGTGTCGCAGGCGCACGTGGCAACTTCGCCCACTACACCACAGTGCTGGCTCCTCCATGTGCTTTTAAGAAGAATGTGTATTCAAGAACTGTTGGACGGAAAGTTCTGTAGATGTGTGTTAGATCAAATTCATCTATGGTGCAATGTAGCTCTGCCATTGGTTTTTTTTGGCCTAGACTTGTCCATTTCTGAAACTGTGGTATTGAAGCCCCCCTACTGGTACTGTATTAGTGTCTCTCTCTAAGTCTGTTAATACTTGCTTTACATGTTTGATTGCTCCAGTATTGAGCACATTTATATTTACAAGTGTTGTTTTGGCTTGTTGGATTGAATCATTACCATTATATACCGACCTTCCTGACCTATTTTTACATCTTTTTTAATTTAATTTTAAAGATTTATTTATTTATTTGAAAATCAGAATTACACAATGAGAGAAGGAGAGGCGCAGAGAGAGAGAGAGAGAGGTCTTCCATCTGCTGTTTCACCCAACCCCCCCAGTTGGCTACAGCGGCTAGAGCTGCACCGATCCAAAGCCAGGAGCCAGGAGCCTTCTTCGGGTATCCCACATGAGTGCAAGGGTCAAAGGACCTGGTCATCTTCTACTGCTTTCCTAGGCCATAGCAGAGAGCTGGATTGGAAGTGGAGCAGCCGGGACTTGAACTGGCATACCCACATGGGATGCTGGTACTGCAGGTGGTGGCCTTACCCACTATGCCACAGCGCCGGCCCCTTATTTTTATATCTTTTGATTTAAAATCTTTTATTTCATAGAAGTATGGCTATTCCTGTGTTCCTTTGGGTTCCATTTGCGTGGAATATCTTGTTCCATCCTTTCACTTTCAGTCTATGTATGTCCTTAGAGGTGAAGTGAGTTTCTTGTAAACAGCATATAGTTAGGTCCCTCTTTTTTTTTAAGTTTTATTTATTTTATTTGAAAGAGTTACAGAGAGGCAGAGGCAGAGGGGGAGAGACAGATATAGAGAGAAAAGTCTTCCATCCGCTGGTGCACTCCCCAAATGACTGCAAAAACCAGAGCAGAGCCAGTCCGAAGCCAGGAGCCAGGAGCTTCATCCAGATCTCCCATGCAGGTGCATGGGGCCCAAGGACTTGGGCCATCTTCCACTGCTTTCCCAGGCCATAGCAGAGAACTGGTTTGGGAGTGGAGCAGCCAGGACTCAAACCGGTGCCCATATGGGATGCTGGCACCGCAGGCAGTGGCTTTACCTGCTACGCCACAGCACCAGCCCTCCCCCCCCGCCTTTTAAGATTTATTTGAGAGGCAGAGTTACAGACAGAGAGGTCAAGACAGAGAGGAGGTTTTCCATCCATTGGTTCACTCCCCAAATAGCCACAATGGCCGGAGCTGGGCCGATCTGAAGCCAAGAGCCAGGAGCTTCTTCCAGGTCTCCCACTCAGGTACAGGGGCCCAAGCACTTGGGCCATCTTCCACTGCTTTCCCAGGTCGTAAGCAGACAGCTGGGTCAGAAAAGGAGCTGCCAGGACAGGAACCAGCGTCTACATGGGATGCTGGTGCTGCAGGCATATTCTTAGTCTACTATGCCTCAGCGTCAGCACCAGGTCCTGTTTTTTAATCAGTTCTATCACTGTAGGTCTTTTAATTGAAGAACATAGTCCATAGCTGGATTGGAAGCAGAGTAGGCAGAACTGGAGCTGTCACTCTGATAATGGGATGCCAGTGTCTCCAGGGGCACCTTACCCTACTATGCCACAGCACCCACCTCTGTTGAGTTCATTTTTATATAAGGTATGAAATTTAGGTTGAGGTCCAGTTTTTCCTGAAATTTCTCCAGCACCATTTGTTGAAGACTCATATACTTTACAGGTTCACAAAAATTCCATTGGACTGCTTTTGTACCTTTGTCAAAAATCACCTGGGCATGCATGTGTAGGTCTATTTTTGGGTTCTCCTCTGTGTGCCATTGATCTAGCTACTTGTCCTTCTGCCAATACCGTACTGCCTTGATTACTTTAGCAATATAATGAGCCTTACTATTGTGCAGTGACTCATTTCACTTTATTATTCTTTTGCCACATGGCTTTAGATATTCTTAGGGCCTGAGCCTCCTATATAAGTTTTAGAAAAACCTGTCTGTTTTTATTAAGATCTGTGTTGGGAGGAATTGCATCACAGTACTGATTTTCAGAGTAAGATACTTTTTTTTTTTGACAGGCAGAGTGAACAGTGAGAGAGAGAGACAGAGAGAAAGGTCTTCCTTTTGCCATTGGTTCACCCTCCAATGGCTGCCGCGGGCACGCTGCAGCTGGCGCACCGCGCTGATCCGATGGCAGGAGCCAGGTGCTTATCCTGGTCTCCCATGGGGTGCAGGGCCCAAACACTTGGGCCATCCTCCACTGCACTCCCTGGCCACAGCAGAGAGCTGGCCTGGAAGAGGGGCAACTGGGACAGAATCCAGCACCCCGACTGGGACTAGAACTCGGTGTGCCGATGCCACAAGGCGGAGGATTAGCCTATTGAGCCGCGGCGCCGGCTCCAGAGTAAGATACTTATAACTCACTCGCTCAGCTATCTGTGTTAGCAAATGTCTTCCCTTCCCAAAATTTAGCAGTTCTTGTAACCCCACTCAAGGCTCGCTCATTCACTCAGCAGTTGTTTGGGACTGTTTTCCGTCCTACTGAGTCTTGTTGCATTGTAAACCCTGTTCTAAGAGTGTTGCTGTGTTGTAATTGCTGACTTGGAATGGGAGAGCTATTTGGTATAGAGAGAGTCTGAGGTTTCCCTGACTGGGCATTTGGGACAGAAGAAAATGTTCTCAAATTGCTCTTAGCCATTGCTTCATTTCATGTAACATTCCATGTCACTTTATTTCAGCTTCTCGGTTGGATTAGCAGTGCCACATGTGACATTTTAGCTTTACCTATAATGGGACATAAAAACTTGGTTTATATACTCTTTCAAACTAGTGTAAAGCCCTGTAACTTGTGTTCTGAGCTACTTAAGGACTTTCACAGTTTTTGAAAGAAATCTATTTAAACTCCTGCAGTCATCTTCTGTCACTTGTCCAGAAGCCAATTTATCCTCGTATCTCTCATTTGGTCACTTCTGTTTTTTCAATTTTCTTTTTGTAAAAAAAAAAAAAAATAAATTCGTTGTTATATTGGTGTAGTGTAAGGGTGGTATCCACCTTAGGGCTTGGCCTACCTGTGTGTCTGGGCTTCCCCTGTGAGTGAGACCTCCACTGGAAAAGATCATGACTCAGTCATTGCTGACCGTCTTTATTTAGGTTGTTGTTTTTGTTGTTTGTTTGTATTGGTGTTTTGAACCAAGCACGCCTATGGAATGCTGGTGTAGCAGGCAGTGGCTTAACCTGTACGCCACATTGCTGGCCTCCAATTTCAAGTCTTTCAGAAATTACAGAGGGGCCTCTTCCCTACATTGTGTGGTATACATTTATTCATTTATGTTTCCTTATGGATGGTTTTGGAGTTAAGAGAGATAAATATGTATCTCAGACTCGAAATTTTACTTCTTTTAGTTTTTTATTTTGGAAAATTGCAAGCAAGCTTAGATAAAAGTTAGAAAATACTGTATTGACCCTCATGTACCCATTTTCAGCTTCTCCAGTTCTCTCTCAACTCATAGTTGTACTTCCACCTTTACCCATTCCTGCTGGAGGATTTTGAAGCAAAACCAAGATAGAAAATTATTTTGTTTGTGATTTTACATCACTATGTTTTGCTGAAAGAGATCCTCTGTTTTCAGCCTTTAAATATGAAAACCTAAACATCAGAAAATAAACACCCGTGTAATTTTTATCTAGATTCAGCAAGTGTTAACACTTTCACTTTTCTTGTTTTTTTTTGTTTTTTGGGGGGTTTTTTGTTTGTTTGTTTGTTTGACAGGCAGAGTTAGTGAGAGAGAGAGAGAGGTCTTCCTTTCGTTGCTTCACTCCCCAAATGGCTGCTACGGCCAGTGCTGCAGCCAGCACACTGCGCCGATCCGAAGCCAGGAGCCAGGTGCTTCCTCCTGGTCTCCCATGCGGGTGCAGGGCCCAAGCACTTGGGCCATCCTCCACTGCCTTCCCGGGCCACAGCAGAGAGCTGGACTGGAAGAGGAGCAACCAGGACAGAATCCGGCACCCCAGCCCGAACTAGAACCTGGGGTGCCGGCGCCGCAGGTTAGCCTAGTGAGCCGTGGCGCCGGCCCACCTTTTTTGTTTTAACTTCCATCTGTATATGTGTATTTTTTCAGAAAAATTTGAAAATTTGTTACACCCATTATAACGCTTTATCTCTAAATGCTCTTGGATGAATTTCCTCAAATAAAGACACTTGTTTACCCAACCACAATATCATTATTATGCTAAGAAAATTAATAGTGATCTATGCCATACTGTAACTTCCCAAAATCAGACAATATTTAAAGGTAAAGAGTAGCAACAGTGTTAGCAGAGGAGGTTGTGATTAGGGCCTGTATCCCCAGAGCATGTCTATTGTATAGCCATCCTTTACAGTATCCCCACCCCCAGCCTTCTGCTTGAAATCTCAGCCCTGCAGAAAAGCTGAAAATACTAGTGTACAGTGAAAATCCCAACATCCTCCCCCTAGATTAACCAGCGACCTAATTACCACATTTACTTTTTCTGCTTCTATGCCCATGCCACCCCTGTTTGCCAAAAGCTTTGAAAATAAGCTGTATAAGCATCATGACACTTTTGCATGTTTCCCCAAGAACAAGGACACTTTCTTTATATCATGGTGATAATTATATTTAGTGGCCACCAAACTCATATTTCTCCAGATATCAAAACATGCATTTGGACATTTTTTTTCCCAAGTTACTGGCTAATGAGTGATTTCACACTGTGTTCCCTTCTGGTGCCCTTTCATTTTTTCTGACCTGGAGCAGATCCCTGCCTTTTTTGTCTTTCCTGAAATTGCCATTTTTAAAGTGCTGACTCTTGAATTAATAATCTTCATGGTTTTATTTCATGGTAAACATTATTGGCTAGAATGCTACAAAGATGATGTCTTGCTTTTTTATTTCTAATATATTATTCTCGTTTCACCTACTCTGTGTTCTTAGCATTTATATATGATACCTGTCTGAATCAACTATTGTACTGATGGTTGCAAAAAGCATGATTTCACATTTGTTTTGCTTTTTTTAAGCTAGCTTTTCTTCTGTAAAGAAGCATGCTCTCCACCCAGATGTAAATGTTACTCTTGCACACAAGGATGGATCTGTGACATCAGTCTTTTTTTAGGAAAATAGTGTTATTTGAAACACAAACACAGGGAGAAGCTCCTGTCTGCTGTTTCACTTCCTAAATACCCATGACTTCTGGGCCAGGCCAGGCCAGGCTGACACCAGGAGTCAGGAACTCAAACCAGGTCTACCACGTGGTTGGCAGGGACCTGATACCTGCTGCCTCCTAGAGTGTGCATTAGCAGGAAGCTGGAATCAGGAGTGGAGCCAAGAGCTGAACCCAAGTGATAAACTACAGATGTAAACACTAGGCACTTCAACATGGGATGCAGGAGTCCCAAGTGGGGGCAGGACTGGATTTCAGGCACCTAGTATGGATATGGAGTGTGGATGTCCCAAGTTGCCACTTAAGCTGGTGTACCCAGTACACCCACACCAGCAGTCTCTTTTGTCTAGCTACTTTAAAGAACTTTGTTCTGAGTCACTGAGCTCTGTGAATGTAACTTTATTTTTTTCTTAATCTGTTCTGCTGATTTCTGCTTTAAAAAATTTTTGAGGGGCCAGCATTGCGACACAGTAGATTAAGTTGCTGCTCGTGATGCCGGCATCTCATATCAGAGTGCTGGTTCGTGTCCCAGCTATTCTACTTCCAATCCAGCTCTCTGCTGATGCGCCTGGAAAAGTAGTAAAAGATGGATGACCCAAGTACTTGGTCTTCTACCACCTGCATGGGAGATCTTGATAGAGTCCCTGGCTCCTGCTTCAGCCTGGACCAGCCCCATCTGTTGTAGCCATCTGGGAGTGAAGCACCAAATGGAAAATTGTTCACCCCACCCACACCCCTGTTACTTAGCCTTTCCAATATATGAAATTAAAAAAAAAAATTGAGGGGCTGGCACTGTGGCACAGTGGGTTAAGCCATGGCCTGCAGCACCAGCATCCCATATGGGCACTAGTTTGAGTCCCAGCCGCTCCACTTCTGATCCACGTCCCTGCTTGGGAGGGTGTGGAGGATGGCCCAAGTGCTTGGGCCCCTGCACCCGCATGGGAGACCTGGAGGAGGCTTCTGGCTACTGGCTTTGGCCTGGCCCAATCCTGGTCATTGTGACCATTTAGGGATTGAACCAGCAAATGGAAGATCTCTCTCTGTCTTTCTCTCTGTGTCTCTCTGTGTCTCTCTCTCTCTAACTCTGCCTTTCAGATACAATAATAAAATAATTTATTATTTAATAAAAGAATTCTTTAAAAAGAATTGAGATGTAGAGAGAGAGAGAGAGACAGACAGACTCCATCCCTAGCTCACTCCCCAGATGTCTACAGTGGCTAGGGTGGGGCTGAGATTGGTGCCAGGAACTGAGAACCTCAGCTAGGCCTGCGACCTGGGTGCCAGGGACCCAGTTTCTTCAGCCATCACTGCTGCTTCCAAGGTCTGTGTTGACAGGAACCTGGAGTCAGAAGCCAGAGCAAGCAATCAAACCCAAGCACTGTGGTGTAGGTGTCCTGACTACTAGGTAAACATCTGCTCCCTCGTTTCTGCTTTTTTAATTAGAAGAATTTAATCCATTTAAATTAAAGTCATTTTGGATAAGAATAGACTCCTGTTCTTTTTAATTACTTATCCATTATTTCTTCTACTGCTGTATTAGTTGATTTCTCTACAGTATGCTGTTTTGATTTCTTCTCATTTCCTTTTGTATGTTTTTTAAAGGTATTTCAGTATTAGTTACTGTGGGGATTACAGTTAACTTACTACATTTATATTAATCTAGTTTGAATTGATACCAGCTTTTCCATAATCTTATCAAAATTCTGCTCCTCTACAGCTCTATTCTTTTTTATTGTTTGCATAAATTATATTTCATATGTTATTTATCCACTAATATTTATAATTACTGTTTACACATTAGTCTTAAACTCATTTAAGAGGTCGGCATCACGGCACAGTTGGTTAGGCCCCCACCTGTGACGCTGGTTTCCCATATGAGTACCAGTTCAAGTCCTGGGGCTGCTCCACTTCTGTTCTAGCTCCAAGCTGATGTGCCTGGGAAGGCAGCAAAAGATGGCCTGGGTGTTTGGGCCCCTGCCACCCATGTTCCAGGCTCCTGGCTGTGGCCTGGCCCAGATTATAGCCATTTGGGGAGTAACCAGCAGATGGAAGATTTCTTTGTCTCTGTCATTCTAAAACACTGCCTCTCAAATAAGTAAATCTTTTAAAAAATCATTTAGGAAATAAAAAATTGAGATCAGAAACCTAAAAACAAAAAATACTAGATTTTTATTTGCATACACACACATAGTTACCTTTATCAGAGCTCTTTATTTCTTCATACAACTTTAAGTAAGTTCTTTTCATTTCAACCATTGACATTTCCTGTAGGGCAGGACTCGTGACTAAAGAATTCTTAGCTTTTGTGTATCTGAAAATCTGAATTTTGCCTTCATTTTTGTAGGATAGCAGGTTTTGTTTTGTTTTTCACTTATTTATTTTTTTGATAGAGGCTGTGGCAGAGAGAGAGAGAGGTCTTCCATCCGCTGGCTCATTCCCCAGTTGACCACAATGGCCGGAGCTGCACCAATCAGGAGCCAGGAGCCTCCTTCTGGTTTCCCACGTGGGTGCAGGGTCCCAAGGACTTGGGCCATCTTCTACTGCTTTCCCAGGCCGTAGCAGAGAGCTGAATCGGAAGTGGAGCGGCAGGGTCTTGAACCAGTGCCCATATGGGATACTGGCATTAGAGGCGGTGGCTTTACCCAGTACACCATAGTGCCAGCCCCAATTTGGTAGTTTCATAATTAGTAGTTGGCAAATTTGTGAGTTTTTTCATCTTACAATATGTTTTGATGTGTCCTTCTGGCCTCTGTGGTGTCTTCGCATAATCCTTGCATTCCTTTCTTTCCCGTTTCTCTTTCTGTGACTCCTATAATGTGTATCACTTGAATATAGGCTCCGAATGTAGATTCCATAGGCTCTATTCATGTTTCTTCATTTTCATATTCTGCTCCTCATGCTGGATTATTTTAGATGTTCCAATTTCCAGCTCATGGTTCTTTCTGCTGGATGTTCAAATGGACTGTTTTACTCTAATAAATTTTTTATTTCTGCAATTTTATTTTTCAGCTCTAGAATTTCTACTTGATTTTCTTTTTAATTTCTAGCTCATTTTACTCATTTCCTTTATCTCTTTGTCCATGATTTCCTTCCCTTTTTTGAGCATATTTAAGACACTTTATTAAATCTTTGTCTAATAAGTCCAGTGTTTTAACTTCCTCAAGGAAGAAGAGAATTATTAACTTTGTATACTTTATGCTTTTTTGTTAAAAATTGGATTGTGAATATTATAATGTAGTAAATCTGGAACACAGATTCTTCTACTTGCACAGGGTTTGTTGCTTTTTGCTTTTGAGGGTACAAATATATAGTTAACTTTCTTTTTGTTTCCTAAAGATTTATTTGAAATGCAGAAAGAGAGAAAGAGAGAGAGAGAAAGAGAAATATCCTTCCTCTGCTGGTTCACTCCCCAAATGGCTGCAATGTTTAGGCTGGGCCAAGCCAAAGCCAGGAGCCTAGAACTCCATCCAGGCCGGGCTGGGCCAGGCTGAAGCCAAAAACCTGGAACTTCATCCAGATCTCACACATGGCAGGGTCCCAGTACATGGGCCACCTTCTGCTGATTACCCAGACATATGAGTAGGGAGCTGGACTGGAAATGGAGCAGCCTGAACTTGAACTGGCACTCATTGGGGATGCTGGCATCACAGGCAGTGGCTCAACCTGCTGTGCAACAACGCTGGCCGTTGCAAGTGTAATTCTTTATGAGTAAGCTCTCCTCTGATCTCTCCAGAACCATGGACCAGGGTCCCACACTTGGAACATGGGCTCTGGTGTCAAGACTGCCAGCAAGCCAAGAAGGGCTGGGGTAAGGGTAAGTGGAAAGAAGCTTGAAGTTGCCTTTTATTTGAGGAGTGGGGGAAGGGGGGCGGTTGGGGGGGGGGGTTTCACCATTCACTGCATTTCTGTGGTCCTCTGATGTTTCCAGAGTTCTAAGAGTTTCTTCTGACAGTTTCTTCCTGTTGTTTCTTTGTTTATTTTTAAAGAGGGAGACAAAGAGTAATCTTCCATCCACTGCTTCCCTCTCCAGATGCCTGCGGCAGCCAGAAAGGTAGCAGGATGCTGTCAGGAGTCTGGAACTCAGGCTGGGTCTCCCACGTGAGTGGCAGGGACCCAGCTACCTGGTTCCTCCCAGGGGCTCATTAGCAAGAAGCTGGAATTTGAGGCGGAGTGGGGACCTACTCACTCTGATAGGGGGTGTGGACCTACTCCTGCTTCTTGTTATTTGAAATCTCTATGGAAGGGCCTGTGCTTGATGCTGCCTGCTTTTCTAGGTTGTGGATGTCACTCAACTTCATGAATTTTCTTATTTATTTAATACGTTTTATTAAACTCTTTGCTTTAGAAGAATTTTGGATTTTTTGAAAAGTTGTGAAGATAGTACAGAGAATTTTCAATACATCCCCACAGACACAGTTTCCCCAATATTAAAATATTAATATGGTATATTTGTCACAACTAAAGAAACTTGATAGAATAAGGAAAAGCTGCTTAATTCAGATTTCTTTAATTTTTCTTCATTGTGTCCCTAATGTAGCTTTTTTTCCAGGATCCTGATGTTTCCCTGAGTCACTGTGTCTCCTTGGGTTCATCTTGGCTGTGACAGTTTCTCAGAATTTCAGAATTTCATTGTTTGTGATGATCTTCACTATTTTGAAGTCAGTCAGTGTTTCGTAGAGTATAGTAGTTTTGTAGACCGTTCCTCAACTGAAATTTGTCTACTGCTCTTCTCGTGTTTAGACTGGGGTAGAAATTCTCCAAGGAAGACCACGGAATTAAGTGTTATTAGATCACATCTTATCAGAGGAAAATACTTTTCTGTGCTTTTTCACAGTTTGTGTATCACTGTTGATCACCTGGCAGAGGTGGTGTGATCACGTTGTTCCACTGTGAAGGTATTCTTTCCTCCTGGTTATCATACTCTACTCTCGGAAGGAAGTGGAAAGTATACTGCACATACTTGATGGCGGAGTGTCCACATAAACTATTAGGGATTCTGCACAGGAGACTTGCATCTTCTTTGCTATTTTTTGATTTATTGAATATTTGTCTTCATATGAACTCATGACTAGTTATTTTCAATATTACTAGTTATATTCAATATTTTGTTCAATTTTTTTTTAAATTCAGACTTGCAGCTTGGTCATTAGGACCTCCTAGTTGGTTTCTCTGTCCCTTTGACATTTTCCATTATTGTGTTTTTTGAGAGCTTTCTTCCAAATACCTTTCTACCAAAAGGTATTTCAGGCTCATCCTATATGTTCCCTACCCCAGCCCTAGAGAGGCAGCCATTTTCCACGGAGCTCTTATTCTTTTGGCTAGAGTATGACATTGAAAACCAAGGTTGGGATGCTGCATGTGTCTGTTGTTACTGGTGGATCAGTGTCTGTGGACCCTCTCAGCTGACTGAACAAGGAAATGCATGTGTGCACTAGCTCATGTGCATGCACATTTCTGTAGATAATCCTTATGTAACCATTTGTACTGAGCTAAGCATTAGTTCATGCCAGTGTCTTCCACTCTAGTCCATTACCTCATGGAACATTCATAATGTAAAAGAGTATACATAATGTAAAAGACAAGCTCTTTTCCCCATGCTTGGCTGTAATCTCCTACTTCAGTTAAGAGAAGCCTAGTCCCATCATCCACCTTCCCTTGACTGAGTCATGTTCACATCTTCTGTATACTTAGAGAATTTTTGCCTGCTTAGTCTGTCAGTATTGACAGAGGAGTGTTGAAGTCTCCATCTATAATGTAGACTGGTCAGCTTCTCCTTTTAGTTTTATTAGTTTTTGCCTTACATATTTTAAGGGTCTTTGTTAGATGCACATGTATTTCAGATTGTGTCTTCTTTCTGTAATATGATTTTGAACCCATCTAATAAGCTCTTAATTTCAGATACTACATTTTTCAGCTTGAGACTACCCATACTCTGTGTATATGTGTATGTGCACCTTTGTGTATTACATATACGCTACATATCAGAGGCTCCCAAGACCATCCCTAGGCCCAGTGATTCCCTAGGTTGATCCCACATACCATCATACTGCTATGATTTATTACAATTAATGAACTCTTAAAAATAAAGATTCTGAGAGTATTTTCCCAGTAGAATCTCACAAAACACACATACATCCTGAAATGTATACCAGAGAAACCTAATAGGTACTTGGTGCCCAGGGTTCTTAGGAAGGGCTGTTCACATAGGTACACTCTGCCTCACTTGTACCACAATTCCAGCTTCCCAACAGAAATACACATACTCATTGTGAACTGTGTTGTTTACACAGAGTTCAGACTCAGTGAACCCTCAAACAGAAGGGGAGAACCCTTCTGAAATCCAGGCTCCCAGATGCCAGCCCAGGGTGATCCAAAGGATCTGTTAGTCCCAGGCCTGTTCGCTTAACCCTTTCTCCGCACAGCACATGTGCAGTAAGCCTATTGAGCTTCTCTCATGTTCTCATTTATTTTGTTCATATTTCCTCTGTTTCATTGAAGATACTAATTATTCATTTCAAAGCTCTTGTTAATTTCTTGTCTTTAAATGACCTGTCATGGTTCCTGTCTCTTCACATACCATTAATTTTTTTTACTAGATGCCAAATACTGTTTTTAAAAACAATTCGAGGTTATTAGAGATTCCAAGATGATCTTTTCAAGCAGATAATGTTCACCCTCCTCTCTAGTGGGCAGGTATGCTGCAGGGCACCCAGTTTAATCAATCATGGCTGAGCTTGGTCAGGGCCTGCACCTGGTTCATTTCAATCCCCTTATTTTTTCATATTAACTTAAAGTTTTACATCCCGATGAAAATCAACCTGCTAATGTAAAAGACAGTGTGAAAGATCTAACTCTTCTTCTGTAACACCAATCTACTTTATACACATTGCTAGTTCCTGCAGTGTCCTCTTTATTAAATATTAATGTGTATGTTTCCATATCAGGTCATAAGCACTTTGAGAACAGGAAGTATGGTTGTTTTCATCAGTAGTATTTGTAGCAACTTGGACAGTTCCAACCCCTTTGTGGAAACTTAATTTATATGAGATATCTTGTGTTATTCTACATAGCTTAGCAAAAAAGGAAGTATCCTATAAGCTATTTTTGATAACTCTAAAGAGATTAGTTCTCTTAAGTCTTTCCTACATCAGCTAGTTCTGACTACTCCATATAGCAAAGGAATGTACTGTTACAGGAACAAGTGTCATTCAAGGATGTGTGTGTGGACTTCACCCAAGAAGAATGGTACCTGCTGGACCCTGCCCAGAGGGTGCTGTACAGAGATGTGATCCTGGAAAATTACAGCAACCTTGTCTCAGTAGGTAAGGGGATTTTTTTTTTCATGTGGCTGCCTATAGCGTGCATCGCTTAGTTGCTGAAACGTGAATGCCCTGTTATTTTCCCTTGGTGAAGCTTGAGATTCAAGATATTGAGATTCACTCTTGGCCACCATAGAGTGTGTTCTAACCTCCTAAGAGACTGGTTTAGATGGATTTTTTTTAAGGATTTATTTTTTATTTATTTGAAAAGCAGAGTTACAGAAAGAGAGGGAGAGAGAAAGAGAGATCTTCCTTCCTCTTGTTTGCTCCCCAAATGGCCACAACAGCTGGAGCTGTGCCAGGCCGAAGCCAGGAGCCCAGAGCTTCCTCTAGGTCTCCCATGTGGGTACAGGGACCCAAGCACTTTCGCTTTCGCAGGCACACCAGCAGGGAGCTGGAACAGAAGTGGAGCAGCTAGGTCTCGAACAAACATTCATAAGGGATGCCAGCATTGTAAGCGGTGGCCTAACCCACAATGCCAGTCCCAATGTGGGTATCTTTGAGCAGCTCCCGAAACTATAGCTTCTTTTCTCTTCATTTTTTCAGAGTTTCTGAAGCCACGCTTGTTATTTTCTCTTAAGCCAATTCTGTGTTATTTTCTCTTAACAGGGTATTGCTTTACTAAGCCGGAAGTGGTCTTCAAGATAGAACAAGGAGAAGAGCCCTGGATATTAGAGAAAGGATTCTCAAGCCAGAGCCACTCAGGTGAGTTAGTGTGTTCACAGGCAAATGAAAGCTCAAGGAATGTCGATCTTAGGTCACTGATTTAGGGTTTGTTACCTTTGGAATATTTTTTAGAAATTTCTATATTTGGCCCTATACATTTGGAAGTGACCAAGGGCCCTTGACCCACCTCCTTGTTACCTCAGTCCCATCTGCATATGTCAGTCTTATTCATAAATGCTTTGCTTTTTTTCCCTGTGAAATTTCAGAATTGATTTCTCTGTACCAAACCCAGTTGGCTTCATCTCAGATATTTTTCTTGATTAGTTTCTCATTGTCTTTCTAAACTTGTTCATCTTCTCTCTGCTGTCTTTAGATATCTTTTGATAGCTGGCATGTATTCACGTGATACTTTCAGATATTCTCTCCAAAAATCTGATGAGTACTTCCTGTTACCACATTATGTTTTAGTTAACAACATAATAAAGTCTCTGGATCATAGAATGTCTGGTACAACAGGGTACAAAAAACGTAGAAATATGAAGTGTGCTTCAAAAAGCTCATGGGAAATAGAATTAAAAGATGGTTTATTTTGGTAAAAATAATTGTGAAATCTGTGTATATGATGGATCTTCAAAAAGTTGATGTTAGGGCAGATGTTTGTCACAATAGTCAAGATACGACTTGGGGACTGGCATTATGGCACAAGCAAGTTAAATTGGCACTTGCAATGCCAGCATCCCATATCAGAGTGCTGCTTTGAGACCTGGCTGCTCTGCTTCTGATCCAGCTTCCTGCTAAGGTGCCTGGGAAGGAGCTGGATGATGGACCAACTGCTTGGATCCTTGCCACCCAGGTGGCAGGCCTAGATGGAGTGCCTGGTTTCTGGCTTTGGCCTGACCTAGCCCTGACCGTTGCACAGCCATTTGAAAAGTGAACCAGTAGATGTAAGATGTGTCTGCCTCTCTTTCTGTCCACCTCTGTCACTCTACCTTTCAAATAAACAATTAACTGATTTAAAAAAAAATAAAATGACATGGCATGGGTTCAAGTCTCAGCTCCACTTCTGATTTCCAGTTTACTGCCAGTGTGCACCCAGAGAGGCAGCAGGTACTGGCTCAAGTACTTGGATCCCTGTGACCCACATGGGGGCCTGTATTGATATCTGGGTTTTTGGCTTTGGCCTGTCCCAGCCTTTGCTGTTGGGGCCATATAGGAAGTGAACCAGTGGATGGAAAATCTCAATCTGTCTCTGTCTATCTGTCTCCCTTCCTCTCTCTCCGCCTTTCAAGTAAATAAAAATTAAGTGAATAAATTTTTTTAAAGGGAATTCATGAAAAGTGCGTATTGTGAAAAAACTATGCATGGATTTAATTTTTTTCCTCCAAAATAAACATCTTTAATTCTGTTTTTCCATGAATGTTTTGAAGTATCTTGGTCTTTGTGTATATATTTATATACACACACTGTTGGGTGGTGGTGAGTACTGGGAAGAGAACTGGGGAAAAAAAAAGAACAGATAACGATAGTGTGTGCTGTTTGGCAAAGAGGTCAGAGAAAACCTTTTTTTTTTTTTTAATTTTTTTTATTTATTTATTTTTTTGACAGGCAGAGTGGACAGTGAGAGAGAGACAGAGAGAAAGGTCTTCCTTTGCCGTTGGTTCACCCTCCAATGGCCGCCGCGGCCGGCGCGCTGCGGCCGGCGCACCGCGCTGATCCGATGGCAGGAGCCAGGAGCCAGGTGCTTTTCCTGGTCTCCCATGGGGTGCAGGGCCCAAGCACTTGGGCCATCCTCCACTGCACTCCCTGGCCACAGCAGAGAGCTGGCCTGGAAGAGGGGCAACCGGGACAGAATCCGGCGCCCCCACAGGGACTAGAACCCGGTGTGCCGGCGCCGCAAGGCGAAGGATTAGCCTAGTGAGCCGCGGCGCCGGCCCAGAGAAAACCTTTTTGATGAGTTCCACTTCAGAAATGCGAATTTTATAGTGTGGGCTATGTGTATTCAGAGTATTCCAGACAGAGGGAGCCTCTCAGATAGGTATATTCTTGGGATGTTTGAACAATGGCAGGGACCAGAGTGGCTGGAAGCCAGTGGGAATGGGAAGTTTGATACGAGATGATGTTGTAGAAATAGCATGGACGTGGTAGATTTGTTCATTTCATTCTCAGTGATGTCAGAAACCCTCAGATTGTTTTTGGTAATGACAGATCAAGTCATCCAATCTGGTTTATAGCTTCAAAGGTTCTCTCTCAGTTCTGGGCAGTGAATACACAGTGGTGGGTGGCTGTTGGGTGGGCTTAAGCAAGGCAGGCATTCCAATTAAGAGACTTTCTGTATTTCCGGGGCACGAGGATGGGGCTGAGGCTGTGCTGGAGGTGCTGAGAAGTGATAGGTTTGTACAGATGTCTTGAAGAAGGGGCCAAGGGGTTTGCTGTTACAGACTGGACAAAGAGTGGGAGAGAACAGGAGGAGTCAAGCCTGATCCCAGTGATTATCTCCTGCAGCCACACCATGAGGGTCCTACCAGCTGGGGGCTAGTTAGGAAGGAAGCATTGCATAGGAGCTAGGACAGAGTTAATTTTGTGCCGGAGATGTTGGAGACATGTGAGTACATGGTTGCAGCTGGAACCAGGCATGTCAGTTCAGAAGGCATCAACTTCAGATGATGATAAGTGTGTCGGGGCTAGATGAGATGATCTAGGACAGAGGTCCACAACTTTCCATAAAAGACTCAGTAGTAAGTGTTTCAGGCTTCGTGAGCCACATATGGTCTCAAATGCAGCTGCTCCTCCTTCCATCCCTCCTCTCCACTGTCCCCTTCCTGCCTCATTTCTTCTTTGTCCTCCCACTTCCCTACTGCCTCGTCCATCTTTGTCCCTTTCAAAAAAAAAAAAAAAAACTTTCAAAACCTTCTTAGCTCAAGGGCCATTGCTGTGTAGCCATTGTTTGCCGGTCTCTTTTGTGGAATGTGGCTGTGTGTAGGTGGGATTATTCTTTGGACAGTCCTAGTGTTAGAGGGCATTACATAGGTCTGTCGTCAGAGGAGATGGAGAAGGAGCAAACTGAGCTACATGAAAACCAGAGAACCTATTTCCCAGGAGTCAAATCAGGTACATTCTACCCTAAGCGGCAACCACGGGGTCCCTGTTCTGAACCTGCTGTCACTTTACTGATCTCATCATATTCCTGTTATTAATTCCTGTTATTATTTCCATTTAAAGCTGTTGTCTACATCTACATGTCTTCATAATCTTGCTTTTTCAGATACCACTCAACACATGCAGATACAATTATGTCTGTGCTCTCTCATACCTGACTTGGTCTAATCCCTAATTGGTTCTTTTGTGTTTTAGGTTTTTTTTTTTTTTTTTTTTTTTTTTAACGTAAAGCATTCAGGTTTCTTTTCATTAACCCACCAAGGTAAGCTGTAGTTGCTCCTTATTAATAAATGTAACTAAATCTCTTTTTATTAACTGTATAATGTGGTTTTATCCTACCCATCTTAAATTTCTTTTTTTTTTTTTTTAGTATTTTTCCCAAGAAACCTTTTCTTCCCCCCAGAAACCTCTTATTTAAGGTATACAAACTTAATGCATTTCATAAATGCAACTTTAGGAATATAGTGATCCCTCCCACCCTACCCTCCCTCCCACCCACTCTCCCACCTTTTTCCTCCTCCTTCTCCTATTCCCATTATTTTTTACTAAAATTATTTTCAATTAACTTTATACACATGAAATTATACTAAGAAAAGAGTTCAACAAATAGTATGAAAATACACTGTCCTCAGCAATCAAGACAACGGCTGTTCAAAGTTACTGCATCTCAAAGGGTCAATTTCCGTTCTATAGATTACCTTTTAGGTGCTCTAATAGTTACCTCAGAGCAGGTTACATTTCTTTCTGCTTTCTAGAATGTATAGTAACCCTCATTCTGTTCTGTATTTTAAATTGTGTTTATAAATGTTCTCTCATTTATCTGAAACACTCTTTCTTGTTTACTATTGTCTTTTTCAGGTAATTTTGTTTATTATATAAGGTGTTTAGATGCTGCATGATAGAGAGCAATGGCTTGTTACTATTATTTCACTTGTTTTATAGCTCAGGCTTGGTTTTTTTTTTTTGCTATAACTTAGTCTTTATTTTTTTAAGATTTATTTATTTGAAAGAGAAGTAGAGAGGTAGAGACAGAGAGATCTCCCATCTGCTGGTTGACTCCCCAAATGGCTGCAATGGCCAGAGCTGAGCCGATCCAAAGCCAGGAGCCAGGAGCTTCTTCCAGGTCTCCCACATGTGTGCAGGGGCCCAAGAACTTGGGCCATCTTCCAGTGCTTTCCCAGGCGCATTAGCAGGGAGCTGGGTCGGAAGCGGAACAGCCAGGGCTAGAACCGATGTCCATATGGGATGCCGGCAGTGCAGGCCAGGGCTTTAACCCACTGCACCACAGTGCTGGCCCCATCATCTGTATTTTATGATACTTACCTGTCAGTGCCAAAAACTCAGATTTAATGGCTGTTGTTTAGGGCTTCTTTCTCTACTGCAGTATTCTCTCTTTTCCCAATTCTAGTGTTTTGATTACTTTGTTTTTTTTTTTAATATTTTTTTTTTTTATTTGAAAGAGTTACAGAGAGGCAGAGAAAGAGAGAGAGAGAGAGAGAGAGAGAGAGAGAGAGAGAGAGAAAGTCCTCCATCTGATGGTTCACTCCCCAGATGGCTGCAACGGCCGAAACTGTGCTGATCTGAAGCCAGGAACCAGGAGCCTCCGTGTCTCCCACTCAGGCTCAGGGGCCCAGGGACTTGCGCCATCTTCTACTGCTTTCCCAGGCCACAGCAGAGAGCTGGATCGGAAGATTAGCAGCCAAGACCAGAGCTGGCACCCATTTGGGATGCCAGCGCTCAGGCCAGGGCTCTAACTCGCTGTGCCACAGCACTGGCCCTGATTACTTTGATAATTATCTACAAAGCCAGGTTCAGAAGGGATTGTTATTTCTGTTCAGAAAGCATTCTTTAGCTCTCTTCCTAAATGCACATCCCCTTCTTTAGTCCTTGTACATTAAAGCTCATTAGGTACAAGTTCAAAATAACTCACATGCACATTGCTTTTTAAAATCATTACGGTACTGTCTCCTCAGCAGTGGCAGAGGAGATAAGACTATAATAACACCTGCCAAGTGCCAGGTCTGTCAAGACCAGAGCCTGTAGCATTGATCAAGGGATTTATTTTGTATTCAATGAATTATGAGAACAGTAACTTCTTCTAAAGATTGGAGCAAATACAGCTTTAAAATGATAGAGACGTTGTAGAGATTTTTGGTTTTCTTTCTTTTTTGCTTGTTTGCTTCTGTTTTGCTAATTAAAGCAAGTAGTATTTCACTGAGGGAAGTCCAGGTTCCTAGGAGAGCCAAGGCTGGGTTGCTTCTAGCGCAGTGAAAGTTGTGTTATTGGGATGAGCTGTTTACTAGAGTCTGCCGCTTGGCCAGAGCTGCGCAGAGGTGGTTTCAGTGCAGTGAACCCTTACTGTGAGTCAGCTGGTGTAAAGTTTTGTTTGTTTTCATTTGTTTTTTCCAGGATAATGTTTATCTTTTGTTCTTTGAAGCGGTGGACTCAGAGAGCTGTTGTAGACTTTTTTTTAAATATAAGATTAATGTGATTGTGTTTAGTAGTAGATCCAAGAATGTTTATGGTAGGATTACTGAAGGTCTATACCATGTAGGGAGCCTGAAAGAAAGTAAAAGCCACATATGAGCTTAGATGTTAAAGAAGAAAACCTAGCTACAAAGGCAGACCTAAAAACCAAGATACGGAAACAGGTGTGCATCTTAGTGAGCGTCCCACCACAGTAATCCGGCATGCAGTGAGTGTACAAACCATGCCCTGCCTCTGTCAGACCTGTTTCTTCCTCTGTTCTGTTTCTCAAACACATCTCAGAAACTCTCTGTCTTCTATTCGTCACGTCTTAAGTTTATTTCATCTGCTTTTCTTCCTTAGAGTCCTTAAAAATAATTATTCCTTAGCAATAAAATTAAAGAAAAATAAATTCTGGGGTTTCAGACTATTCTTTTGAACCTAAGGAACTTGCTATTTTCAGGACTTTAGTTTGATGTTACTGTATAGAAGTGAAGAGAAGTGTGTACCCAGGTGACAGTCCTGCCAGAGTGATTTGTGTGCAGACTGTTCTGTCTCCATCCAGTATCACTCATGCTTCAACAAGAGACCCTTGTTTCCCAGTCTTCACCGTTGCTTTAATCAGTGTTCATTGTCTGTGTGGGGTTCACCCTGTGCTCTCTGAGTTACCTCTTTCTGAATCAGCTACCTCAGCTTCCTGTGTGTTGAATTCTCTTTCACCTTTTCTGTACAGTATTGAAGATTATATTTTTAACATGTTAAGATCACTGCCATTTTCCTCTCCCTGTTTACACTGCAGCATGTTTGTGTTTATCCCAGGACAGGAGGGGAAAGGAAATACATGCTTGGATTCAGTTCACTCCAGAAGACTAAAACAAAGTAATTTGTGTAAAAGTCCAGTTCTGTTAGAAATGTATTCAGAGCCATAAGATACGGTTGTTTTTCTTATTTCTAGAAAGGAAATGGGGAGTTGATGGCCCATCAGAGAGCAGCCAAGACGATCCAGATGAACACTTCTGGCAGCTTGTGTTCACCAGCAACAACACAGTAAGTGCAGAAAGTGGTGACAGAGTAAGGAAAATCTCTAATCTGGGCGCAGACCCTGTTTCTTCAAGAAATTTTCCCTGTAAAATTTGTGATTCATGTGAACTAAGCTTGAAAAATATCTCAGGCTTACTTACTGGTAAAAAGAACTATTCCAGAAAGAAGTCTAATGAGCTTAATGTTTGTGAGAAGTTACTGCTTGATATTAGGCATGAGAAGATTGCTGCTGGAGGGAAATCTGGTAAATATTTACAAAAAAGGAATGTCCTTAGTCATCACCATGGTCTCACTCAGCCAGGTTTTGACCCACCTTTTCAGTATAATGAAAATGGACAAGGCTTCCCTGAGGAGGCAGCCTTTTTAACACATCAGAGATCTCAGCTGGGAGAGACGGTCTGTAAATATAATGAATGTGGAAGAACCTTCATTGACAGTTTAAAGCTCCGTGGATCTCCGAGAACTCATTTGGAAATGGAGCCAGATGAATGCAGTGTGTGTGGGAAGTCTTTCTACATGGATTTAAGGTTTGGACATCAGAGAGCTCTTACAAGGGACAATCTTTATGAATACAATGAGTACGGTCAAATTTTTTGTGACAATTCAACTTTTATTATCCACCAGGGAGCTTACTCAAGAAAGATTTCCCAGGAATATAAAGTGAGTGACAAAACTTGGGAAAAACCCCCCCTCTTTAAACATCAGATAGTACATATGGTAGAAAAGCCCTATGACTACAAGGAAAATGGAAATAATTTCAGTAAGAAGTCACATCTCACCCAGCTTCGGAGAGGTCACTCAGGAGAAAAAACCTTTGAATGTGGTGAATGTGGGAAGACCTTCTGGGAGAAGTCAAACCTCACGCAGCATCAGAGAACACACACAGGGGAGAAGCCCTATGAGTGTGCTGAATGTGGGAAAGCCTTTTGCCAGAAACCACACCTTACCAACCATCAGCGAACACATACAGGAGAAAAACCCTACGAATGTAAGCAGTGTGGAAAAACATTCTGTGTGAAGTCAAACCTCACTGAACATCAAAGAACCCACACAGGGGAGAAACCCTATGAATGTAATGTGTGTGGGAAATCCTTCTGCCACAGGTCTGCCCTAACCGTGCATCAAAGAACGCACACAGGGGAAAAACCCTTTATATGTAATGAATGTGGGAAATCCTTCTGCGTGAAGTCGAACCTCATTGTACATCAGAGAACTCACACAGGGGAGAAACCCTATAAATGTAATGAATGTGGGAAAACTTTCTGTGAAAAGTCAGCTCTCACTAAACACCAGAGAACTCACACAGGGGAGAAACCCTATGAGTGTAATGCATGCGGCAAGACCTTCAGTCAGCGGTCAGTACTCACGAAGCATCAAAGAATTCACGCGAGGGTGAAAGCTCTTTCAGCATCCTGAACATCCCAGTCAAACTTGTACAGTTTTTTTAAATGAGACCAGAGAAAGCCAAAGAATGCCATGAATTACTAGAAAATGACATTTGTTTGAATATGTAAAAACGTTCAGGAGAAAGTAAAGCTTTTCATTAGTAAATGTGTACTGAGGAGGACTCCGTTCATTTAAGCAAGGTGGTAAAACACTTTAGAATTTATGTTGTTTAGTGTTATATTCCAGGTGATACCAAAATTATATTATAAGCATAACGGGCAATATTCGTTCACATCCATATTCGCAGTGGAATCTTTTCACAAAAAATTGAGTGACAACCGCATTAAGTATACCTGTGAGAGACTATGTGAGTATGTCGATGCAATGGAACTTCGCAGTGTGCTTAATTTGTATTCAAGCTTGTGAGGAGAAAATTATGAACCTTAGTTTAGTAATTATTATGGTATTTATTAATATTTTTCACACTAGGTAATGCAGGTATCTATAAGTTGTATGCATATGTATGTGTGTATATACGAATATGTATATATGTATGTATATGTAAATGTATTTGTAATCACATACTTAAACACACATAGTAAGTGATGTGCCAGCATCACCTCATACTCACTGAAAAGTGCTGCTGACATATTTTCAGGAATTTTGCGAGCCAGTTAAACACAGTCATTATTTTAAATTATATAAACTGATACTAAAGTGTATTTAAAACAAAGTTAATAAATATTCGACACTCAGCACTTCCCAGTTCTTTGGCTACAGCTCACTGTTCCTGTGTTGAAGTTGCTGTGTTACTGAATCTATGGTCAGAATACCACAGATGCGTGCACTGCGTTGGGCGCCTTCCTTGCTGCATCCGTCAGTTCCAGCACCTTGGTGGGTTGGCCTTGGTGGGACTTTTTACACCATGGACATTGGCGAACATGGGGTATCAGAGGTTTCATTTTCTCAGTGAACCCATTGTCAAAATTTGCCAACACACTTTTCTCTGTGTGTATGTGAAAATATATTAGGCAGCTTTAAAGTACAAATCGCATACCTACCTTGTTTTCTATTTCCTGGCCTGGCTATGGCCATTACTACTGAACTGCCTCTTCAATAAAGCCAAAAGATGTTTTAGTGAGGTTTTTAACTACCTCTGAATCAGTCCTGTTCTAAAGAGAACCAGAGTCTGTAACTTGGCCAATATATGTTTTGAATGAAATATTATTTCACAACAGTATCACCTGCCTTTTCTGTTTCCTGGCATATTTGAATGAATATGGCCATAATTACTGAACTGCTCTCTCCATAGAAAAATCAAACATATTTTTCCAAGGTTTTTAAGCTACCTCTAGGTCAGTCAGTGATGTAATGTAATTGCTGGTAATAACATTGTCATTGACATAAATTATGCTAAGTTAGCATCAATTATAAACAGTAATACTCACTGCACTGTACAGATAAAGAGTGGTCATATGAAATGAAATGTCCATCTCATACTCGTGATATTTCATCGTGGTATCTGTAGGCATGATATGTGTAACCCTAGTTCTGTGTAACCCAGGAACTGTGTGTTTGTATTTAGCAATATAGGGCTGTTTTCTTATGCTTCATTGGAACAAATGGGTAAGAAGGATACTGCCCATCTACTTCTTTCTTGCTTAGCTAAATTTTAATCTCTTTGACCATTCTTTTCCCAGATAATTTCAGGGGTAAACCAAAATTATTCAAAGCAAATCATGGAAATTAAATGCTAATGATTTTTGGGGGTGGGGAGTGAACATGTGACCAATGAGATGTTTGGAAAATACTCTGCATCACTTTGGAGAAAGAGCTCGGTGGTTAAATATTGTCATGACATGAGAACCTGTGAGAGTCATGAGAAGAAAGTGTCCCTCTTCCGCTGGACTTCTTCATGTCTGTAAGTGATGCAGGTGTGTCTCTGTGTGTGTGCGGCCCTGCGGGGCAGTAGATTGAAGATAACAATGCACAAGCTGGGAAAAGCAGGCTCAGAGGAGACATCGCCGAGCTCTGCACTTGCTCTCTGCCAGGACCTTGTATCTATCAGCTGTGATAGTAACTGTTTCTTATTTGTTCTTAGGGATGTCTGATCCTTAGAGCTGAAGGATCCAACTGACTCAGAGGAACATTTTTGTAAGTGTTAGTGATCTATACAGTGATTTGGGGAAGAATTGTGTCTTTTGACACATTGGTGCTGGTTTAGCTGTTTGTATCAGCCATGAATCATTCTGGTAGAAAAAAAAAAAGGATTCTTCAGTAAAAAGTACATTAATGGCAGACAGTACAGAGGTGTGGGCCAGATGCAAGGGATATTAGAATCCATAGAGGCTAGCATCACAGGAAGCCATTGGCATTCTGAGACCTCAAAGGGCAAGGATGGACAGTGTTACCAGAGCTCAGTGACCCACTGTTGTGGAGGAGAGATGTCTTAAAGAATTGTGGCTCCAAGCTGCCTGCCTGCCTTTGGAGAACCCAACTACGTGCATCTGCAGGTGAGCCCATGTGGGCACAGAGGAGGGTGGAGACAGTCTGGGTGGAGAAAATGAAGAATAAGCAGCACAAATTTTTTTTCATTTCTGTAAGTTCCTATGTTTTTAAAAAGCTAAGTATTAGAAATAAAAGTTACTCTACTAGTCAAAAGTGGTGTTTCTGCTTCCTTGTGCTTTCAGATCAGCATAAGTAAATTCCTTTTAGAACCAAGCACTCTGGCAGGTTCATCTCCTTTGACATGTGTGAAGCAGACGTTGTGGCTGTCCCTGGTGTTCTTGTTCTGCCTTCTTACAGTTAAATAGCCAGTTGTCCACTGCACTGTTGAACTCACTCCCTATCTTTGATTGGGTGTGATATAATCATGTACTTAAATATAATGTGTTGTGGCTGTTGATTTTGTCTGTTCTTTGCAACTTTTCTATGTTCTTCCAGCTGTAGAACCTGAGCTTGTGCATTTACCCCAGATGCCCTTGGCCTGCCTTGGTATTCCTCCAGGAATGATCATTGATTCCAAAATAGGCCAATGAGAATCCATTGTGGAATATTTTTATTGGAGGTCACCAGATGATCTGTGTCCTTGTTGCTGCCAGCATTCATGCCAAGAAAACACATTTGGGCTGCAGTCTGTTGAGAATCAGTCCTCAATACACACACAAAAACACATTTTCCCAGAGATGGTGGTGGTAAAAGAAAAAGAAAAAATAGGGTTATGTTTGAATTTTAGATTTAAACATGGAGAGGAAAACACTTCACTGGGAAGGCTGCATTGAGAGAGGAGCCAGCAGATGTGTGGAGGAAGAGTGTGTGAACATTTGATGTGTGTCTGATACCTAAGCATGGGTAACCAACAGTTTTATTTGAGATTCTGTTTCATGATGCAACTCTTAGCCTGGTTACCTGTAACTCTGATTCTACTTTTTTACTGTACTGTCCTCTATTAAAAGGAGTACTCATTCCCATGTACTAAACTGGTCACATAGCCAGTGAGTGGGGTCCTCCCCCAGGCACTGGTGTGTAAAGTCACTACAGGAATTGCTCAGTCATAAGTTTGTGCTTCTGCAGTGGCAAAGTCATCAGTCCAGTGCTGGAGTTTGTTTTAGGACTTGGGCTTCTTTCTTTCCCTTCTGTGTTATGCCCCATCTCTTCAAACCCAGTCTGTCATTGTTGGAGAATGTAGAACCAGAGCCAGTTCAGCTCAGCTCTGGGGGTCCTTGATGCCCTCAGCCTTGATATCATGCTTTCTGCCCCCAGTCAGAAGCCACCGCTGGCACTGCCCTGCACCTCCCCTGAGTCTTCATCTGCCACTGGTGAGTGGGCACTGCTGGTTCGGGCTGGACTTTTTCCATGCATACTGTAATTAACACACACATACACATGTATACATACACACACATACACGTACACACAGAGATACATATGTACCTGTGGGTAATTTGTAATATACTGGAGTCAGTTTTTATGGACATTTGAATTTTATGAGTCAGAAATACAGTCCAGATATTAAATGAAGTCCTTTATTACATGCAAAATTGTAGATGATGCCAATTGCAAAACACTTTGTTACCTGGAATTAGATCAGTTTAAAACTGGTATGGCTAGAGATTTGCAAGCTGTATTTTTTCATTGCTACCGAAAAGAAATAAACCTTCATATTTAATGTTGTGTGCATGCACGGCTATGACTGTTGATGGTGTTTAGAGTTGTCAGCTGATTTGTGCAGATGTTCTATTGTTAAAATTAAAAATTTAAAAATTCTTATAAAAATGTAACCTAAGAGTTTTTCAACTGTAAATGATATCTGGGAGGTCGTACAGCACTTTAACCAGGAAACACCATCCAGTGAGTTTAGTGGGTAAGGATGAGAAAATAAAACTCAGAAAATGCTAATTAAGATCACTGTGGGCTGGAGCCGCGGCTCAATAGGCTAATCGTCTGCCTGCTGCGCCAGCACACCAGGTTCTAGTCCTGGTCAGGGCACTGGATTCTGTCCCAGTTGCCCCTCTTCCAGGCCAGCTCTCTGTCATGGCCCGGGAGTGCAGTGGAGGATGGCCCAAGTGCTTGGGCCCTGCACCCCATGGGAGACCAGGAAAAGCACCTGGCTCCTTCCTGCCTTCGGATCAGCGCGATGCTCCAGCCGCAGCGCACCAGCCGCGGCAGCCATTGGAGGGTGAGCTAACGGCAAAGGAAGACCTTTCTCTCTGTCTCTCTCTCACTGTCCACTCTGCCTGTCAAAAAAATTTTTAAAAAATCACTGGGAAGATTTACCACAGAAATTACAGGCTTACATTCTCTGAAAATTATTTTCCATTTTACTTATTTATGTGAGAAAATTAGTGGGGAAAATATTATACTACCCTCTGTCATCTTTTGATGGGTTATAATTCAGGGCTGAGAAATATATGGCCTGCAAAATCATTTGGTCTGGCCCTGCCAAAACAACTGCAGGCAGTGCTCAAAATTTAATTAATCTATAGCCGGCTAACTTTTAACTTGATAATTTTGTGTGGCCTACAAATGATGTTATAAATATCTAAATGGCCCTTGGCAGGAAAAGGGTTTCCACCATTGGATATTGTATAAATACTATTTCTCATTTTACAAACTACTTCAGGGTCCGGCACTGTGGCATAGTGGGTAAAACTGCTGCCTGCAGTGCTGGCATCCCATGTGAGCACTGGTTTGAGACCCAAGTATTCCACTTCTGATCCAGCTCTCTACTGTGGCCTAGGAAAGCAGCAGAAGATGGCCCAGTGCTTGGGCCCCTGCACCTGTGTGGGAGACCCAGAAAAAGCTCCTGGCTCCTGGCTTCAGATCTGTGCAGCTCCAGCCGTTGCGGCCAATTGGAGAGTGAACCAGTGGATGGAAGACCTCTCTCTCTCTCTCTCTGTCTCTCTCTCTCTCTTTCTCTCTTTCTCTCTGCCTCTGCCTCTACCTCTCTTCTCTCTGTGTAACTCTCAGATAAATAATTAAAAAAAAAAAAACTACTTCAAAAATTCATAGAAAATGGAATTAGAGATTATTTTTCAAAACATTGAAATTCATGCATGTCAGGGAGGTCTTCAAAAATCTGTGGAAAATGTACTATGAAAAATCTATGCATGGACTTCAAAAGAAAATTCATTTATTTGAAAGGCAGAGTTACAGAGAGAAAGAGATTGAGATATTTTCCATCTGCAGATTCACTCCCCAAATGGCGACCATACCAGGACTGAGTCAGGCTGAAGCCAGGAGGTCCATACAAGTGTGCCATGTGAGTGGCAGTGGCTCAACTAGTTGGGCCATTTTCTACTACTTTCCCAGGCACATTAGCACAGAGCTGGATCAGAAGTGGAGCAGCCAGGACTCGAACTGATGCCCATGTGGGATGGTGGCACTGGAGGCAGTGGCTTAACCCACTATGCCACAGCACCAACACTTTCTCTTAATTTTTACAATGACATACTCTGATAGACTATGGATATAGTAGCATATAAGACTTCAAAATCTGAATTTGGAGGAATAATAGCTATTTTGCGTTTTAATGCTCTGTGACAGTATTATACTATAAGCAAATGAATCAAACTATGTAAATCACAAAAACTAAACAGTGTGAAAAGGGTAATTCTCAGGCATTATCTTTCAATGTAATGTGTTATTTAAGGAACACTAGTGATTTCTTCTAAAAAGAGTGTAACACTTTTTCCAAATTACTCTTCCTCAGTCCTGCCTGTCAAGAACTCGAATGTAGCTGTGCCATAGCAACCTCTCCCAGGTAAGTTGGAGGGGGTTTGTGATCTCAATACACAGGGTGCCACAGATACAATATGACATCTGATGATGTGAATTCATTTACATTGTTTACATTGCTATGATAAGACCCTAAAGGAAGGTTAGTCTTTTTTTTTTTTAAGATTTTATTTACTTATTTATTTATTTGAAAGTCACAGAGAGAGTGAGTGCTTCCATCTGCTAGTTCACTCCCCCAAATGGTTGCAACAGCCAGGGCCAGGCCAGGTCAAAGCCAGGAGCTTCACCCAGGTCTCCATGTGGGTGCAAGGGCCCAAGTCATCCTCCACTACTTTCTCAGGCACATCAGCAGGGAGCTGGATCGGAAGTGGAGCAGTCAGGACACAGACCGCTGTCCATATGTGATACTGGCCCTGCAGACAGCTTTACCAACTATGCCACAGTGCTGGTCCCCTTCTGTCTGCCTTTAAGGCTCTGGCAAAAGCCAGTGGTTTTAACTGAGTCTTCTGCTACAGCGAGTTCAGAACAGTTTCTGCTTGTTCTCATATGGATAGCCTTTAGTGTCTTCCTACTCGTCTCCAAATTATGTCAGAAAAGAAAAATGCACTTCAGTTTTGCTTTTCCTCAGTAATACAGTCAAGCAATAATTTGTTTCAAAGTGATCCATTGAGATTTAGAAGCATTTGTTTATTTTAAATAAAGCGTATTTCTGTAATTTGTCATTCATACTATCAACCTGAACTACACTGTCTTCTGTATTAGGTGGTCCAATAGAAATAGGAGGGGACTTCAAAAATTCATAGAAAAGTGGAGTTAAAAGATAAGTTATTATGCTTTAAAAAGAATTTTGAAACCCATGCAGAGTTTTTCATAATATGTATTTACATGAACTTTTTGAACACCTGTTGTATACTGTTTTGTTCTTTAAAAAATACACAAAAAATTAAGGTGGAATCAAAACATTTTACTACAAAAATCAAGAAAAAATAGTGGGACACAAAAGCTAGAAGGCATGTGGAAAGCAGAAAAAAACTGAGAGAAATCCCTCATCACCAGTAATTACTTTAAATGTAAATTGATTAGGGGCCTGCGCCATGGCTCGCTTGGTTAATCCTCCACCTGCAGTGCCGCATCCCATATGGGCACCGGGTTCTAGTCCCGGTTGCTCCTGTTCCAGTCCAGCTCTCTGCTGTGGCCCGGGAAGGCAGTGGAGGATGGCCCAGGTCCTTGGGCCCCTGCACCCGCATGGGAGACCAGGAAGAAGCACCTGGCTTCTGGCTTCGAATCGGTGTAGCTCTGGCCATAGTGGCCATTTGGGGGTGAACCAACGGAAGGAAGACCTTTCTCTCTGTCTCTCACTGTCTAACTCTATATGTCAAATATAAATTTTAAAAATGTAAATTGATTAAATTTTCAGTCAGAAGACAAATTGGTGACAGGTTTTATAAAAACACAAAAATGATCCAACTATAAGTGTACGAGACCCAGATTAGATATGAAAATACAAATATGTGGCTGGCGCCGCAACTCAATAAGCTAATCCTCTGCCTGCAGCGCCGGCACACCGGGTTCTAGTCCTGATCGGGGCACCTGATTCTGTCCCGGTTGCCCCTCTTCCAGTCCAGCTCTCTGATGTGGTCCAGGAGTGCAGTGGAGGATGTCCCAAGTGCTTGGGCCCTGCACCCGCATAGGAGACCAAGAAAAGCACCTGGCTCCTGGCTTTGGATCAGCGCAGTGCGCTGGCTGCAGTGGCCATTGGAGGGTGAACCAATGGTAAAGGAAGACCTTTCTCTCTCTGTCTCTCTCACTGTCCACTCTGCCTGTCAAAAAAGAAAAAAAAAATTCAATATGCTGCAAAGGAGAGAATGAAAAGCAAGTCCATACAAATAGAAAAGAGCAGGATGCCTGTCTTAATATCAGGCAAAATAGATGTCAAATCAAAGAGGGTACAAGAAACAAAGATTTTTGCATGTTATTAAAATGTTCAATAAAAAGGTACAATAAAAATGCATCTAGGCCGGCGCCGCGGCTCACTAGGCTAATCCTCCACCTTGCGGCGCTGGCACACCAGATTCTAGCCCCAGTCGGGGCGCCGGATTCTGTCCCAGTTGCCCCTCTTCCAGGCCAGCTCTCTGCTGTGGCCAGGGAGTGCAGTGGAGGATGGCCCAAGTGCTTGGCCCCTGCACCCCATGGGAGACCAGGAGAAGCACCTGGCTCCTGCCATTGGATCAGTGCGGTGCGCCGGCCACAGCGCGCCGGCAGTGGCGGCCATTGGGGGGTGAACCAACGGCAAAAGGAAGACCTTTCTCTCTGTTTCTCTCTCACTGTCCACTCTGCCTGTTAAAAAAAAAAAAATGCATCTAATAGAGTGTCAAAATATAGGAAGCAAAAATGGACAAAATTTAAGGGAGAAATAGTTCTATAGTAGATGAAATTTCAATACCCCGTTATCAATAATAACCAGGTAGTAAAGTACGGGGCTTGAAAAACACAATTAACCAACTCAACAGACATACAGAATACTGTTTCCCCAGACAATAAAGTCCATGTCCTCAAGTGCACATGAATCATTCTCCAACTCATATTGTATGTTAGGCTGCAAATTCAGCTTCAATGGATTTTTTTTAAACTTACTTTTAAAATTATTTGAAAGGGAGAGAGATCTTCCATTCACTGGTTCATTCCCCAAATGATCGCAGCAACTGGAGCTGAGTCAAGCTAAAAACGGCCATCATCTGTTGCCATCAGGGTGTTCGTTAGCAGTGATCTGGAATCATAAACAGAGCCAAGACTCAAACCCAGGCTCACCGGATACAGGATGCTTGCAACTGAAGTGACATCCTATCTTTTAAAATCCATTGAGTTGATGGGTGTTTGGCATAGTGGTTAGGATGTCAGCTATCCCATGTACATCAGTTGGAGGACTTACCATTATTAAGTGATAACTACTACTAAGAGGAATCCACAGACTAAAGTTGAAGGGCATTTGTTCAGCAGTCAAAAAATATATTCTAAAATTCACATGAAATCTCAAGGGACCTCCAACTAGCCAAAACAATGTTAAAAGTAGAACAGCGTTGGAGGTCTCAAACTTTGAAAACTTATTACAAAGCTATAATAATAAACAATAGTGCTGTGTCTCCACAAAGACATAGAATAATGGAATAGAATAGAACCAAGAAATAAACCCTTGTTTGTATGATAAATTATTTTAAACAATGTCATTCAAAGACAAGGGACAGTTTTGAAGAAGTGTTGGGAAAATTGGAAGTTGATATGCAAAAAATGATGTTGGACCCTCGCCTTCCCTAATACTTTATTCTCAAATTATCTCAAAATGGATCAAATGCCTAAATGTAAGAGCTAAGACCATAAAACTAAAAACAGGAGGAGAGCTTTGTGATACTTGATTTGGCAATGGTTCCATAGATATGACACAACAAGAATGAACAACACTTTAAAAAGTGATAAATTAGGCTTCATAAAAAATTCAAAAGGGGTGTTTGGTGCTGCAGTTTAACACGCCACCAAGGATGCTCACCTATGAGTGCCTGGGTTTGGTTCCTGGCTCTGCTGCTGATTTCAGCCTGCTGGGAGGCAGCAGGTGATGGCTCAAGCACTTTGGTCCCTGCCACCTGTGTTGGAGACCTGGATTGAATTCTGCACTCCGGGCTTTTCCCTCTCCCCATCCTGATTGTTGTGGACATTTGGGGAATGAGCCAGTATATGGAAGATCTTGTGTCCCTATTTCTGTGTCTTTTTCTGTGTGTCTGCCTTTCAAATAAATTAAGCTTTAAGATTTTTCTAAACTTCTGTACATCACAGCATAGTGTCAGCAGAGTAAAAGGCAACCCACAGAATGGAAGAAAATATTTGCAAATCACATTTGCAAAAGAAAATACCAAGTGGGAATTTCCAAAATGGCTGAATGGAGATGTGCACAGTTTGCCCTTTCCTCCACAGAGAATCACTAATGCACTTTACGGTGAGTCTCTGAGGGAGATATGTAAAACCTGTGGGAATGACACATAGAAAAGAGCAAGGCAACTGCAACATGACCCAGCTCCATGACCAAGGATAAACCCAATTGCAAGGGAAAAGATAAACAGGAAAGCTTCAACAGAGCCCATTGCCATGGATGCCTTATCTGAAAATCCTAGCTATTGGAGGAACCCACAGTCATCATAGACTGTGAGCCCAATAAGGGGAGCTACCTGGTATATGCACAAAAGCTCTACTTCAGAGATAAGTCCAAGTTTCTCACCCTCTAGCCCCCAGAGCATAGACTGCATCAGTGTGCCACCATCTTGGGAACTGAGACACTGCCAGAACCCATACTGTCCTAGGAAACAGAAGACCCTTTATAACACCTTCCCTGGGACCCACAGACATTCCACCATGCTAGTAAAAAAGACTGCACAAACCCAACTAAGCCCTCCAGAGCAACAATGAGCACAGCATCCTAGCCCACACAGTTCTCTGCACTTCAAGGGGAGGAGAGGCAGAGCAACAGGTGGATCCTGTCCTCAGGACCCTAGAAGTAGAAACACTTCCAGCTCAGACTTGGTGTCATAACTTCCCCGCTGATTCTCCTTCTGCTCTCCAGGAAAGCTCTCACTTCCATTGTGTCCTGCATGCTCTGGAACAACTAGCCAAGTTCTTGGGGCTTTGACCCCACTCTGGGTAACCTATAACATGTGGGACCCAAAAAGGACTGCCAGCGGTACTCCCATGAGTAATCCCTGTCCTGCTGACCACTACAGGGACTCTGGATTCTCTCTCACCCTCCCTCCGTCCCTCCCCTTTCCCCTCCTCCTCTGCTCCTCCTCCCCTCCCCATCTCCCTCTGCCTCATACACCTGCTACCAGGACCTAGAGACCCAGCACTGTTGGCTGGTACTTTTACAACTCTGGCCCCACCCTTGACATAGACCACTTCTGGGACCCAAGCCAACGTTCACCCCATATTCTGGTGCCAGGACTGCCGTCTTTCCTAAACTGCCAGGCAGCAGCAATCCCTTCATCTCAGTACTACTCCTGTGAACCACCAGAGACTAAGGACCCATCCCTGTTGCCTTGGATACTTCCATGATCTAGCACCCCAGTGTTCCCAGGCTTCTGTGGCTGTGACATCCCCTGGACCAACACAGCCCAATTGGGCTGAGAACTCCAGATCTTTGTCACTGCTGCCATGAATTACAGCAGAGGAAGGTAATGGGAGATTATATCATGGCATTAAACTGGAACTAAAAGCAAAGTAGCCTACCAAACACACCCAAAGTTATATCTTCAGGAAAAATCCTTTTAACATGAAAGCCATCCTTTAAATGTGATAGAAACAGGTGACCCCCAGAAACACAAACACAAACAGAGACAATAAGAAGTATGAGAAAGTAATGCAATTTAGCATCTGCTAAGGAACACAATCACACTTTTGTAACAAACTCCAACGTAAAGGAGATTGATGCCTGATAACAAAATCAAATGAGTGAGTGTAAGGATAAACAGATTCAAGAAAATACAGACAGCTTGTGAAATTAGGGAAACTATGCATGATGAATGAGGAATTCAGCAAAGAGAAATCTTGAAAAAACTCAAATCTTGGAAATGAAAGTTCAATAAATCAAACAAGAAGTATCATTTAAATCTACAACAACAGGCAAACAATATCTGCGCGTGAATACAGCAGGTTAAAGCTCTGGCCTGAAGCACCAGCTTACTATGTGTGTGCCAGTTCTAGTCCCGGCTGCTCCTCTTCTGATCCAGCTCTCTGCTATGGCCTGGGATAGAAGTAGAAGATGGCCCAAGTCCTTGGGCCCCTGCACTCATGTGGGATACCCAGAGGAAGCTCCTGGCTCCTGGCTTTGGATTGGTGCAGCTCCGGCAGTTGTGGCCATTTGGGGAGTGAACCAGCGGATAGAGGACCTCTCTCTCTGTCTCTACCTCTCTCTGTAACTGTCGTTCAAATAAATAAAATCTTTAAAAAAAGAAATATTCCAGTCAAATTTTTAAAAAGCAAAAGTATGGAATATAGCCTCTGACACCTATGGAACATCATTAAACAAAGAATTATGTGAATTGGGAGAATTCCTGAAAGAGAAGAGATTAGTAAAGGCATAGTGAGCCTACTCAATGAAGTAAGGGCTAAAACTTCACCAGTACTGTGACAAAAGGCCCATAGGAATACAGACAGACATGACCAGAAAGGATTCTCATCACAACACATTACAGTGAAACTCAAAAGTACAAAACAAAAATATTAATCTGCAAGATAAAAGCACCAAGTCACATGTAAGAGAACACCCATGATACTAACAGCAGGTGTGCTTGTGTGTGTTTAGTGGAAACTACAGGTCAGGAGAGATTGAAATGATGCATCTAATATTCTGAAAGGAAAAACAAACTACTGCCAAGAATACTGTACCAAACATATCCTTCAAAAATGGAGGATAAATACTTTCCAAGACAAGCAAAAACAGGAAATTCCTCACCACCAGGGTAGTACTCAAGGGAGTCCCACAGAAAAAGAAAGAAAATCACCATAATGAAAACTTGTGAAAGTGTAAAACCCACTAGATGAGCAGATACTCAAAATAGAAAACAATCAGATCTTATCAATACAGTATATCACAAACACAAAGATGAACAGAAAAAGAAGTAAAGAATGAGAGAGATTCCAAATTTTAATGACAGGACTAAGTCATGTAAATATATAAATAATGATCTTAAAAGCGGACTAAATCCTCAATTAAAAGGTACAGACTAGCTGAATAGATTAAAAAATAAAACCCCCGGCCCGCGCCGCGGCTCACTAGGCTAATCCTCTGCCTTGCGGCACCGGCACACCGGGTTCTGTCCTGGTTGCCCCTCTTCCAGGCCAGCTCTCTGCTGTGGCCAGGGAGTGCAGTGGAGGATGGCCCAAGTGCTTGGGCCCTGCACCCCATGGGAGACCAGGATAAGTACCTGGCTCCTGCCATCGGATCAGCACGGTGCGCCGGCAGCGGCGGCCATTGGAGGGTTAACCAACGGCAAAAGGAAGACCTTTCTCTCTGTCTCTCTCACTGTCCACTCTGCCTGTCAAAAAAAAAAAAATTAAAAAAAATGGAAAGAGTGCAGTCTCAAGGAAAAGTTAGGGAGAAAACAGCAGAGGAAAGTATGCAAATTAGAGGGACACAGTGGGCCTACATGGAGGGCGAGGACACCCACAACTCAGGACCCCAGTAGCCAAGAGCCTCCACACCAGCATTGGAAAGTGAGGTGAGACCAGACTGCAGCAGCCCAAACCACTGGCAAAAAAGCAGCTGCAGGAAGATCGTAGAGGAAATCTGGCTTGGAGCCCCCTGGGGGATAGTGTACCTGCCAAATGAGGAGAAAAAAACAAAAAGGGGGCATGTTTTCTCTCTTCCACAATCACCCTGCAACTGTGTCCTGTTACAAGCTGATAGGAGGTGCCATTTTGGACATATGTAACAGCTGTGCCAGCTCATGTACATGCTCAGCAAAAAGCAAAGAGGGAACTCCTGAGACTGGTGGGGAGAACAGACAGGCTTGGTGCTTGAAACTGTGAAAACACTCAGGCTGTGTGGGAGGACTCAGGGTATGGCTGGGACTTTGGGCAGTCACTGGGGGAGGCTCCACACCATCAGGGCTCCCTGGTTCCCTGGTGAGGGACATTGCTGGGGAATTTGAGCTTACACTGAGGACTGCACAGATCCTTTGTGTGGTCCTTGTGGAAGAGTGGAAGAATAATATACCCAATGGGACTAGCTTCCAGGCATGGTCTCCTTTGAGAGGAACTCAGCTGAGTATGCCAACAGACAAGAACAAACCACCCCCCCCCCATAAAAAAAATTTACCATGCCAAACCACAGGCACACCCTTCACCCTGGAGCACTGAACAGAGCTCCTTGGCCACATCCACCACATGCCTCTAGGTATTTCCTGAAAGCAGAAATTCCAGTATCCGCATTTAGTTCAAAGACAAAAGGTGCCACAGCAGAAAAAAAATATGAATGTGGACTGCCTTTTATCTCTATTTCATTCTATTAACATGTTATAAATTATTGAACTGTTTCAAACAATAGCAAACATGTTATATACATATATTTTAAATTGCTCTATAACTATCTATAACTGTATTTGAAGGACTTCAACACACTATGTTACAAACTGCAATGATGCTTCTGAATGATATCTAGGAAATTATTGGAAGAAATTCTGTTTATATTTATTGTGAAAAGACTTTAAAACTTTTGTCATTTTCCCTATTTTTCTGATTCACTTTGATTGTAAAGGATCACCTGTCCTTCAAAGTTAAAAGCCTAGAAGAGCAAATTGACCAGCCTAACAATAGAATCTACATGTATTTCCTGGCTTCAAAGATCGACATTACTATGTAAATTATGCCATGCCCTGTTATCATTGTGAACAGTTGCCATGGTGTTTCTAAAATACAAGTTTTACAGTTACTGTGTGGGGGCTAAAAGTAAAAAGCATAAGGTACCAGGGGAGCATGCTTATCCTGGAGTCTCACAGAAGGCAGGGCATATTCAATCATCTTGTGAACTACAGAATGAATACCAAGCTGTATGGCTTGTTTTTTGTTGTTTTTAAACCTAATTGCTGTGGAGTGACCTTTCTATTTGTCAGAGTTTTAGAGCAAGGCAGACATTTGTTTACTTATTTGTCCCACCCTGGCTTTTCCTTTGGTTAATGCTTTATGGCGATAGGGGGAAAATCACTTTTGTCTTTTTCTCCCAGCCCCTTGCCTGCCTGATGTAAGTGACATGCCCAGATTTAGATTATCAACTAGCTGGTGGTTTATGTGGAGATCATTGTTCATCCTTAAACTCTAAGCCAAGTAGGAAATCTTTGGTACCTATGTCCATTTTATAGCAGTCAGTGAGACATCTTTTACTTTTTTTTTACGTTTATGCCATTTTTTACGTTTTTATTTATTTTTAAAACAACTTTTTAAAAAATACCCTAAGCACAACTATTTCCATTTCTTTATAACCTCTTCTGATCTCTGACATATATTATATATATATATATATATGCAGTTTTAACTGTTATTGTCATAGTAAGTGGTACTGTTTCTTAGGATTTTTATCTGAAATCACAGTACATTAAAGAGTCTTTTGACAGTTCTCTTTCAGACCTTTTTACAGAATGAATTTATGCACTGCCACTGTAGCATTCTCAAGGACTGTACATAAACACAGGTGTATGCTGGAGGTTGATTTTAGCAGCAAACAGTACTCTGCTTCTAAAAGCTTTGATGTCTGGACTTTTATAGAAAATTTTCATTGTGTAACCATTTGGGGAGCCTGAATTGTTAAATGGATTATGCTGTACATTGTGTAATGACTAAAAAGCACATAAATGTTAATCTACTTTGAACTTTGTAAGAAAAAAAAAAACCCTCATGTTTGGAGGCTGTCCTTGTTTATCCATCTCACATCCTCTGTGTGTGTGCATGCCCACACAGGTGCATGCATATATATGGAGTGTGTGATAACACATTGTAAAGAACAGAGATTACTTTTAAAAATACACAAAAAATGGAGACCGAAAAAAAGAAAACAAAACAAAAAATGATGCTGAAATTTATATGGAAACACAGGAGACCTCAAATAGCTAAAGCAATCTTGTACAACAAAAACAAAGCCAGAGGCATCATAATATTCAAGACATACTACAAGACAGTTATAATCAAAACAGCCTGGTACTGGTATAAAAACAGATGGATAGACCAGTGGAACAGAATAGAAATGCCAAGAATCGATCCAAGCATATACAACCAACTTATGTTTTATCAAGGATCTAAAACCAATCCCCGGAGCAAGGACAGTCTCTTCAACAAATGGTGCTGGGAAAACTGGATTTCCACATGCAGAAGTATGAAGCAGGACCTCTACCTTACACAAAATCCATTCAATCAAAATGGACTAAAGACCTAAATCTACAACCTGATACCATCAAATTATTAGAGAACATTGGGGAAACCCTGCAAGATATTGGCACAGGCAAAGAGTTCTTGGAAAAGACCCTAGAGGCACAGGCAATCAAAGCTAAAATTAACAAATGGGATTACATCAAATTGAGAAGCCTTTGTACTACAAAAGAAACAGGAAAGTAAGGAGGCAACCAACTGAATGGGAGAAATTATTTGCAAGCTATGCAACTGATAAAAGATTAATAATGAGAATATACAAAGAGCTCAAGAAACTCCACAACAACAAGACAAACAAGACAGTTAAGAAATGGGCAAAGGACTTAGACATTTTTCAAAATAGGAAATCCAAATGGCCAACAGACACATGAAAAAATGCTCAGGATCACTGGCCATCAAGGAAACGCAAATCAAAACCATAATGAGGCTTCATATCACCCCAGTTAGAATGGCTTTCATATGGAAATCAGCAAGCAACAAATGCTGAGGAGGATATGGGGACAAAGGTGCACTAATCCACTGTTGGTGGGAATGTAAACTGATAAAACCACTATGAAAGACAGTTTGGAGATACCTCAGAAATCTGAATATGACCCAGCCATCCCACTCCTGGGAATCTATCCAAGGAAAATGAAATCAGCAAATAAAAGAGTTATCTGCACCCCCATGTTCATTGCAGCTCAATTCACAATAGCTAAGACATGGAATCAACCTAAATGCCCATCAGCTGAAGACTAGATAAAGAGATTATGGGATATGTACTCTATAGAATACTACACAGTTATTTTTAAAAATGAAATCCAGTCATTTGCAACAAAATGGATGAATCTGGAGAACATCATATTGAGTGAAATAAGCCAGTACCAAAGGGACAAATACCATGTGTTCTCATGATCTGTGATAACTAATAGAGTAACTAAAAGAAAATCTATAGAGGTGAAATTGAATCTTTGAGATGCAATGACTTGAACAGCCCTTGTATTATTGACTGTCAAGGAACAGTTTGCTTTTTGTCTTCTTCATACTATTTGTTGAATTCTTTACTTAAAATAGGATTAATCATGTGTATAAAGTCAATTGAAAATAGATCTCAGTAAAAAATAAGAATGAGAATAAGAGATGGGGGAAGAAGTTTGTAAGTGTAAAGCTGTATAGTTCTGCATACATTCCTATGGACTTCTAAGGGCACTGTTGAAAAACTTGTCATGGGACCCAAATCCCATTAAGCTGGGTGGTAAAAATGCCACCCAGCTTAAGTGTTAAAGCTTAAGCTTTAAGTGTTAAAGTGACCATATTAAGTGTTAAAGTGATCATATAGATAGGATTAAGTGTTAAAGGGATCATATAAATAAGATAAATATCTGGGAATAATAATAGAATTAAAAAGGAGAAAATGTTTCAATGGGAAGCAGTCCACATGGCAGACTCATAGAATGACAATCACTTTAAATAGCACTCTGATTTCAGAATCAGTCTTTAAGGCATTCTGGTCTTGCTGAAAAGCCCATGGGAGAATTTCAGGCATGGAAAGCCAAGACATTGTTGCAAAAAGTGTCCTATATAAATGATCTCTGTGAGAGAGATCCCAGTGGAACAAAGTGGCCATCAAAGAAAGATGTACTTTTCTCTGAAGGGAGGAGAGAACTTCCATTTTGCTTATGGCCTTGTCTAAATACTGATGGAGTTTGTGGATTCAAAAGGCTTCCATAGCCTTGGCAGCTCATGTCAAGGCCTCAGGTGATCACCGGTGTCACACATAAGAGTGTTAATTATTAAATTAACAACAGGAGTCACTGTGCACTTACTTCCATGCAGGACTTCTGTCCTCAATGATTTGCATTGTGATAATTAACTGTAAAACTTGTTCTCAAACTGTGTGCGTGCATATTGTTGAAATCTTTACTTAGTATAGAGTTGGTCTTCTGTGTATAAAGTTAATTGAAAATGAGTCTTGATGGAGAATGGGACTGGTAATAGGAGAGGGAGGAGGAGATGGGGTGGGAGGACAGGTATGTTGGGAAGAATCACTGTATTTCTAAAGCTGTACTTATGAACTTTGTGCTCATTAAATAAAAAGTTTCTTTGGGGAAAAGAAAGAAGCTGCCAGCTGAAGTACTGGCATCCCATATGGGTGCTGGTTCAAGACCCAGCTGCTCCACTTCCAATCCAGCTCTGCTATGATCTGGGAAAGCAGTGGAAGGTGGCCCAAGTCCTTAGGCTCCTGCACCCACGTGGGACACCAGGAGGAAGATCCTGTCTCCTCACTTCGGATCTGCCCAGCTCTGGCCATTGCAGCCATTTGATGAGTGAACTAGCAGATGGAAGACTGATCTCCATCCCTCCAGCCTAACCTCCCTCCCTGTGTCCCTCCCTCCTTCCCTCCATGTAACTCTGTCTTTCAAATAAATAAATATTTTTTAAAAAAAGAACTAATACCAATTCTTCTCAAACTGTTCAAAAAATTGAAAGAGAAGGAACCCTCCTCAACTCACTCTATGAGTCTAGCATTGTCCTGATAGTAAAGACCAAATATGGAGGCAATCAAAAGACTACAGGCTAATCTCCCTGATGAGCATATTAGATCTAAACATTCTCAGGACAGGCATTTGGCACAGCAGTTAAGATGCTGCTTAGACTACCCATATCCCATATCAGAGTGCCTGGATTTGAGTCCCAGATCCACTCCTGATTCTGATGTCCTAACAATGCACACCCTGGGAGGCAACAGGTGCCCTTCCACCCATGTGAGAGACCCAGATTGAATTTCCAGCTCCTGACCAGCTTGGCCCAGAACTGGTGATTACAGGCATTTTAGGAGAGAACTAGCAGATGGGAAATATGATAATAATAAATGAATTCAATAAAGTTGCAGGATACAAAAATCAATATACAAAAAGTCAATAGCACTTTTACACACAGCAAACTTCCTGAAAAAGAAGCGATACAAGCAGTCCCTTTAATGAGTTCAAACAGTAATAATTTAACCAAGTTTTTTGTTTTGTTTTTTAAAGATTTATTTATTTATTTGAAAGGCAGAGTTACAGAGAGGCAGAGAGAGAGAGAAAGAGAGAGAGAGGTCTTCTACCTGCTGGTTCACTTCCCAGATGGCTGCATTGGCCAGAGATACGCCAATCTGAAGCCAGGAGCCAGGAGCTTCTTCCAAGTCTCCCACGTGGGTACAGGGGCCCAAGGACCTGGGCCATCTCTAAGATGTTAGAAGGGCTATCTACTTGTAAGCTGAAATCTGCCAGAAGGGAGTGGTGTTGGAGGAGTTACAGATGCTAGCTCTTTTTCAAGGTCATTTTTTTAAAAAAATATTTTATTTTTAATTTTTAAAATTTATTTGAAAGCTAGAGTTATAGACATTGAAAGGGAGAGACAGAGAGAGAGGTCTTCCATCAGCTGGTTTACTCCCCAAGCGGCCTCAATGACCAGAGTTGAGCCAGGAGCCAGGGGATTTTTCCACGTCTCCCACATGGGTGCTGGGGTCCAAGCACTTGGGCCATCTTCCACTGCTTCCCCAGGCCACAGCAGAGAGCTGGATCAGAAGAGGAGCAGCCGGGAGTAGAACTGGCGCCCATATGGGATGCCGGTTCTTCCCGCACACAGGAACCAGCTGGCCGCCTTGTTGCCTGGGTCTTTGGTGGGGATCAGGAATACACACAAGCCCCAGGACCACAAGCACCGGGGGCGATTCCCGGGGAACCCACGCGGACAGCGCCTGCGCGCTCGCTCAGCCACTCTTAGGCCTCCCTTCCGGCTTTCCTCTGAAAGTCGTCCCCCCCCGCCCGGCCCCTTTCTTCTGCGTCTTGTTTCCGCCGGCGCGCTCGGGCGTTGGACGAACTTCCGCTTCCGGCGGTGCCCATGCGGGCCTGCGAAAGCGTAGCAGTTGTGAGCCGGGCAACTGCCGTGGGCTGGGCTAGGTGGCGGCCGCGAAGCCCTGCGTCGGGGAGGCTCCGGAAGGATCGCGAGTCGCGCGCGCGGCGGGACGCTGCCCCGGTGCTCGTGGGCAGGCCTCGCTTCCAGACCGGGCGAACACTTCGCGCGTACCCGCCGGAGGTGCTCGGAGGTCGTTGGGGGTGTGGCGGGGTGGGTTCGTGCGGTGCGCGCGGCCGGGGAGGGAGAGCGCCCGGGAGCGGCGGTGCCCCTCGGGTTGATGGCAGTCGGTGACTGAGAACCCGCTGTGTCGCCTGCTAGGCGTGCTTTTCCCACGAGAGCGAGACAACCCGGATAGATGGTACGGGGAGCGCGGACCAGTGATAGGCAGGAGGTTTGGCTTAAGTTTTCAAGTTTTCCTTTAAGAATCCACTCCATCCGTACAGTTGATGTCTTGACCTCAGCCTTCCAGTATGGCAGCCAGTAACCCCATGAGGCTGTCTGGATTTAGGGTTAAATTAATTAAAATGTAAAGTGAGCTCTTTCTGTTTCCCTGAGTACTCTCAGCTCTCAGTACCAGCATGTTAACTAAGCGGCTGTCGTGTTGAAGAAACACTGATGTGGACTGGTTCCATCCTTGCGGAAATGCTGTCGAGACTGAGATGTAAATACAAGTTACAGGAGCATAACAGGCAGTGTTAGCGGAGGTAGTCCGTCTCGTTTGTGGCATAATAATGGACGCATGGGGTGGTGTCAGGTGGTTTCTGCTGTTCCTTTCGGAGTAGAGTAAAACACACCATCTCTTTCCCACAAGTGGACGTTGCTGTTTTCCGTGGGTGCGGCACGGACTGCAAAACCCTCCCCTCACACGTCCCCATCCCCACCCTGTTCCGTGTAGGCTAAGAGTTACTTGAGAACTGGTAGATGGCCACCATGGAGTCCTGGGACCAGAAGAAACACAGAAAGAAGCACAGCGGACCGAAAGCAGAGAAGAAGAAGAAGAGGCATCTGCAGGATCTGCAGCTTGGAGATGAAGAAGATGCCCGCAAGAGAAACCCCAGAGCGTTTGCCGTGCAGTCGGCCGTGCGCATGGCGCGGTCCTTCCACAGGTGTGTGCAGCTGGCCCTGGTGTTGCTGCCACGCAACCTTTGCTGAACCTCCGAAGGACGGGAAGGTGCATGCCCTGTGACGTTTACTAAAATGTGAGAAGCTGGTCACACTAAAAACTCACTTGCCCCAGCATCTGCACACTGGGAGGTGTGTTTTGCCCATTTATGGCATTTAATTTATACAATTTGTTTCTTCCTGAACTTTAAAAAGTCTCTGTGATGATAAGCATATGGATTTTTGGGGGACATCTTCCATATAACTGTATTTGAAATATTAAAATTGTAATATTTAATATTAAAATAGCTCTGTTTAGCAAGTCCTTGCTATATGCCCACCAGTTTACTTAATGAATGAATTAAATTCTCTCAGCAGCCTTGTGAGAATAGGAATTATTATTGTCCTTTTTTTTTTTTACATATTTCCATTTGCCTTTTTTTTAAGATTTATTTTTATTTATTTGAAAGACAAAGTTACAGAGAGAGAGAGAGAGAGGTTCTCCATCTGCTGGTTCACTCCCCAAATGGCCATAAGCACTGGAGCTGTGCCAATGCAAAGCCAGAAGCTTCTTCTGGGTTTCCAACGCTGGTGCAGGGGCTCAAGGACTTCGGCCATCTTCTCCTGCTTTCCCAGGTCACAGCAGAGAGCTGGATCAGGAGTAGAGCAGCCGGGACTTGAACTGGCACCTATATGGGATGCCAGTGCTGCAGGTGGAGGCTTCTGCTACACCACAGCGCTGGCCCCTTTGTCCTATTTTACAGGTAAGGAGGTACGAAACTTGAGGCCCAGAAAGCATGTTACCCTAATTACATAACCAGTGACTGCGGGAACCAAATTTAACTCTAAAGTATCTCTTCTTATCCGTTTATGTTACTGCCTTAGTGTTCAGCTTTTACTTAACACTATTAAAGACAACTGAGAGGCCGGCGCCACGGCTCACTAGGCTAATCCTCGGCTTTGCGGCGCCGGCACACCGGGTTCTAGTCCCAGTCGGGGCGCCGGATTCTGTCCCGGTTGCCCCTCTTCCAGGCCAGCTCTCTGCTGTGGCCAGGGAGTGAGTGCAGTGGAGGATGGCCCAAGTGCTTGGGCCCTGCACCCCATGGGAGACCAGGAGAAGCACCTGGCTCCTGCCATCGGATCAGCGCGGTGCGCTGGCCACAACGCACCAGCCGCGGCAGCCATTGGAGGGTGAACCAACGGCAAAGGAAGACCTTTCTGTCTCTCTCACTGTCCACTCTGCCTGTCAAAAAAAAAGAAAAAAGAAAAAAAGACAACTGAGAAAACAGATTTAATGTGTGTATACTTTCCAGCTCCATAGCATCATATAGAATTGTGTGTTTTTACTGAAGAGTGGCTACTTGGACTGGGACCAGGAATTATTAGGAATTATCAAATTAATGATCAAGTTAGTCATATGCATATAGTATCTGTTCTGCTCTCTTTGAGATCTGTACTTAAAAGGTGGTCCATTTATTCTTCGTTATTCTGAAAGCGAATTTACTTTTGTTCTCTTTCGAAACAAATAGGACTCAGGATCTGAAGACAAAAAAGCATCACATTCCAGTTGTTGATCGGACTCCGCTAGAGCCGCCCCCCATAGTGGTAGTGGTGATGGGGCCTCCGAAAGTCGGGAAGAGCACTCTGATACAGTGCCTGATCCGCAACTTCACCAGGCAGAAGCTGACGGAGATCAGAGGCCCTGTGACCATTGTGTCCGGTAAGGGGCACTGCTGCAGAGCTGTCGTGGCAGGCTTTGTTGTCTGCCTTGTTTCCCTGAGTGGAAAAGCTTCCCGTGATCCTATCACCTCATATTATCTTGTATGTTACTGAGTTGGTGGTAGGTTCAGAACAGGAGAGGTTCCTAGAGATGAGGAGGGAGGGGCACAAGTTGACCTTACTTTTTGCCTGATTGGCTTTGCCAAGTGTGCTCCTTGGACAGGCTCTCAGGCCTGGGCACGCCAGCCTGTCATGGTGCATACGGTCGTTTAGCGAACAGTCTGTGCCTCCTGTGCGCCAGGTGCACCTGCCCGCCCTGGTGAAGCACATCCCTGGAAATGAGTTGGCTCTTTCTCTCTTTGCTGTAAGAACTTGTATTTTGGGGGAGATGATGAACTTGATGTTTGGGGGTAGATGAAGCAAATTTCGAGAATGGCAGAGGTAGGATTTGAAGTCTCTTGTTAGAGCAGTCACATAGATTGAAGCTTTTCTTTATCTTTGGGGCATCCTTCTTTTTAACCTTAATTTAGAAATACTTATTGGTTCATGGACGTTTTGTTGCCTTAGATTTGAAGATGTTTTTAGCTATAGTGAGAGCTTGGGAAAACTTGATGGTGATGAAGGTGTTGGCCTGCTTCTGATTGGCAGGATCATGGTTGCCAGAAAGCCTGTCCAGTGAGCACTGAACTTGTTCAAGCACTTTCACTCACCTACATAGATTTTTGGTATTATTTTTAAATCAAAGAGAGACTATAGCAAGGAAGCCAAGATGAAATATGTCTTACTCAGTTTTCTATAAAAACAGATTTCTGGCACGTATGGGTAAATGAGTATGATGTTTTCCTGGATGTGACATTAAAGTGACAAAGTTGATGGATAAAGTTTTTTCTGGGTTTTTTAGAAAGTAAAGTATTCATCTTTTCACTTAGGTAAAAAGCGCAGACTCACCATTATTGAATGTGGGTGTGACATTAACATGATGATTGATTTGGCTAAAGTAGCAGATCTGGTAAGTCAGTGGGTGCAGCCTGGGTTTCTGATGGGGACTTGGAGCAGTGTGTGATAGGTTATTTATCTATCTCATGTGGCAGGGAAAAAAGTTTTGTGATTGTTAAAGGAATGGTGAGTATCATAGGGGATGCAATAGATATGGGTGAATTGATAGTTGTAATTGTTAGAAAAATGACATGTGCACAATGAAAGCCATTCTAAAAGCAAATCACAGGATGGAGAAAACTTTTAGTGAACAGCCAATAAAAACTCATTAGTTTATATACACACATTCATACAAATAAAATAAGAGGTGACATTTCTGGGACCCCTCCTAAGTACTGTTATAACAGCTTTGTGCAAGTTTAGTTTCTCTCCCAGCGCACTATTGAATTGAGTAGACGTGATCATATTTCACATATGGAATTGAGGTTCCCAACAGTTAAATAGTTTGTCAAAGGATGGACCCCTACTGTTTAGCAGAAATAAAATAAAACAATATACACCCCTCTCCCAAGTTAAGCCACATTGATTAGGAAGTCTGGGATGACAGTTGCCTTGTTGTTTGTTTTATTCAGTTCTTTCTGGAGAACTGTTTGGTGATAGAGAGCTATGGATTTTATCCTTTGGCCTAAGAAGACTCCTAAAACGTGAAAAGTGTATATTTTTTGTAAACTGTAGCATTTAATGTCAGAGAACTAAGTTCCATTCAGATTTTGAGCATCTAATGCTGCTATTAGTAAAAAACAAGTCCTGTTGTCAACACAAAGTAGCATAAGCTGTGTATGGAGATGATTGAAATAGTTAAGTGTAGAAGTCACTAATTTCTCTTTATGTAAAATATAGTAAGTTCCTAATTTTAAAAGCATGCATATTAAGTGAGATTCTCTTTTATGTATATACTTTTTTAAGATTTTAAAAAGGAACACGTGTGTTTGGTAAAATACTCAAAACTGTGTGAACAGTTGCCACACATTGCATATTTTTCTTTGCTCCGACCCCTGACCTCTCAAGTTCATTCATAGTGGTGCCCTTTGTGTTACAGATAAACACCTGAGAACCCTCTAAAGCCAGAAATGGCAATTTATCACACACACCATTGTGTATTTTACTTTTATCAAATATCCTGGAGAAATATAATCAGTAGAGTATCGTAGCTCAGCCTTTCTTTTTATCCCACTGCATGGCTGCACCATAATTTATTTAACGTGGCTTATGTTGATTTGCTCTGGATGGCATAAAGCCTCCTAAGTCACAATGAAGGCTCACTTAACACATGGATTTGGGTGTGTACTGGGGGAGTGATAGAGACTTAGTGAAGATCTGCAGCCAAGGGATTGCTTCTACCTATTCTTCTCAATCCTCCAACCAACTGGCTTGCCTGCTGGTGTTCCCTGGTGTGAGGCAGAGCACAGGGATATCCTATAGCAAGCCCACTCACCTTCCACTTGTTCTGTTGTTATTGGGGAACTCCTCTTGCTGGCTTGGCCTGCAGTCTGCAGTCTGCAGTGGGAGATGTGAGCCCATCCTCCTTCGTATGTTTTGTGGGATAGCTTTGTAGATATTCTCTAGTTTAATTCAAGATGGGTGTTTCTATTTTTGTTATTTTTAATTAACTATATAAAAATGAGAACAAAGATGTCTTTAATTTCTAAAACTACAATTTGCCGAGAAGCAACTCGGAAATAATTTTACATGTTTGAAGAGTCTTAAAATTTAAAAATTGTTCTTATAGATTAAATTCATCATAATTTTACCATCTTGAATTCTTAGCTGATAGCCTAAAAAAAGTTTTTTTTGAGCAATTGCATAATATACATGAACACTTCAGTTAAGATATTTCCTACCATGTATTTCCTAGCCAAAAAAAAGAGAGAGAGAAACAGATTTTCCTATGAGAAGATTGAAACAAAAGATCGGCTTTCTGTGCATTTTTAGTTTTTTACTCTCATTTCTTCCCATTTTTTGGGTGTCAGAGTCCTGTTGGCTTAAAAATATCTTAAAAAAACTTCATTTCTTGAGGCCAAGATTTCTCAGGTAAGGACTAAATCAGACCTCGCCTCTTTGAATTACTTCCATACGCCTAAATTCTTGAAATGGGAGTTTCTCTTGGCGTGCATTATCTTAGGGGAGCCTGTTAGGGCAACTCAGAGGTGGTAGCTCCGATCAGGCTGGTCCCTGAGTGATTAGTTTGGGACTAGAGTGGAGCCAGCAAACTATTCCTGCAGAGGGCCCGAGAGTAAATATTTTAGGCTCTGTGGGTCGTATAGTTCATAACAGCCTAACTGCAGTTGTAGTAGAAAAGCAGCCATAGGCAGTCCATGAATGAATTCCTGTTGCTGTGTCCCAGTGAAAGCAGCTGGTGGGCTGGCTTTGCCCGTGGGCGTTCTTTGATGACCCCTGTCTAGATGGTCTGTTTTCGTAGCTTCTTTGAGAAGTTGTCTGTTCTGTTTTCAGGTGCTGATGCTTATAGATGCCAGCTTTGGGTTTGAGATGGAAACATTTGAGTTTCTAAACATCTGTCAAGTGCATGGATTTCCTAAAATTATGGGAGTTCTCACCCACCTGGACTCCTTCAAGCATAATAAGCAGCTGAAGAAGACAAAGAAGCGGTTAAAGCACAGGTTCTGGACAGAGGTCTACCCGGTAGGAAGAGAAATAATTGTCGGATACTATTATCTTTTTTTTAAAGGCAGAGAGTCAGATTTTCCATCTGCTGATTCTAGCTGAGGCTGGACCAGGCCCAGAGCTCAATGCAGGTCTCCCGTGTGGGACACGGAATGTGCTGCATGCCAGGGTGTACATTAGCAGGAAGCTGGAATTGAAAGCAGAGCCACTCCGATTTGGGATGTGGGCATCTCCAGCCGTGTCTTAAGTGCCTCACTAAACACCTGCTCCTGTCCTTTTTTTTTTTTTTTTGGATTTATTTATTTATTTGAAAGGCAGAGTAATAGGCAGAGAGAGAGAGAGAGAGAGAGAGAGAGAGAGAGATTTTTCCATCCACTGGTTCACTCCCCAAATGGCCGCAATGCTCGGAGCTGGGCCAGTCGAAAACTAGGAGCCAGGAGCTTCTTCCGGGTATCCCACATGAGTGCAAGGGCCCAAGGACTTAGACCATCCTCTGCACCTTTCCTGGGTGCATTAGCATGGAGCTGGGTCAGAAGTGGAGCATCTGGGGCTTGAACCAGCGCCCTTATGGGATGATGGCACTGCAGGTGGCAGCTTTATTGGCCCATCCTGTGCTTTTAAGGTGGCCAGATGGCAGAAATATTAATAAACATCTCCATAGGTTTCACCCCGAGAGTTTTCTTTGTTTCTAGTAACAGTCCCTGGAATATTTCCCTCACGGTTGTCTTTGTTCTGGGCCTCTTGGTTTATCTCATTGGGTTGGTTGTAATTTACTGTAATTTGTTAGAAATTTCTCTGAGTTGTCAGGCCAGGAGCTGGCCCTCGTCCCTCCCGCCCCTCCACGCTGCCATGGCCTGTTAGTCACAGTGTGTCTGTGCCCTCCTGCCCTCTTGGTGCTCTATCCTGACACAGGCCACACTTCCCTGGGGAGCAGTGTGCTTCTGCAAGTCCTCACACAGGAAGCCTTGGGACGGCGGCCTGGCTAGGTTCTCCCTTCTAGGCTTCTTATTTGGGGCCTTTGTTTCAGTGCATAGACACAAGAATTTAATGTTTTTTGTTTTTGTTTTTTTTTTTTCCACCATTTAGGGTGCCAAGCTATTCTACCTCTCTGGAATGGTACATGGAGAATATCAGAACCAAGAAATTCACAATCTGGGCCGTTTTATCACTGTTATGAAGTTTAGGCCTCTCACGTGGCAAACCTCTCACCCTTACCTCCTGGCAGACAGGTAATCAGTGAATATAAACTTCTTGTTCCTGGCCCACGTGTTTCAAAGCTAAAAGGGTTAGAAAAGGAGCAGTGATGGTGCTTACTTTGTGCCTTCACTTAAATGCTGCTGTACCTTTGGGAGTAGGTAAATCAGGCGATGTCCAGAAAAATGGGAGGATTTCAAAGCCTTTGGTACTACAGGGTGTGGCCCCATACTCCGTTTTGGTGGTGCCCAGTCACCCTGTGTGCCTCCGCTTTTCATATTCTCTTAGCTCAGAGGACTCTGTCCTCCGCCTTCCAGGATCCGTGCCACACTGCAGTCCCAGATCACAGGGTGACTTCTCTTCCCTCAGGGGTTTCTCTGGATATGTTTTCTATTCTTCCAGAACCCCCGGGGGCTGGGGAGGAGGGGAGTCATCTCTTTTCCTGGTGTCTTAGGGAACGTATATCACATGGAGCCTACAAGAGATGTGCTCGGGTGCTCCTTTCCCGCTAGGGTGGGTGGTGACCCGTGCTCCCCTAGTTCTGTGCTTTGCTAGTTTCCTAAACTAGAGCAGGAGTGAGCAGCACGGGAAGGGAGGTGCAAGAACTGTTGGCGCTGACTTCTGCCACTTGATCGAGTTTTCTGGTTCTAGGATGGAAGATTTGACAAACCCAGAGGATATCCGAACAAACGTCAAGTGTGACCGAAAGGTGTCTCTCTATGGTTATTTAAGAGGAGCACACTTGAAGAACAAAAGCCAAGTCCACATGCCAGGTACCCTCCGTTGTAAAACCTGCTGTGTTTCTGGAACTCTTGGGATGACTTCCTTCCTCGGGAAAACTAAGAACGGCCTCACAAGGGAGAGCCCCCTTGCTGGCGGTTTGAGAGTAGCCCAGCTGTGCGTGGGTTGGCAGAGGTGTGGCGTGGATGCCGATGTTCTAGCTGAAGGCACAGTCCCAAGTTTTTTTGGGTGTGGTTTTGAAGTAGCTGAGACTCGCTGACCATGGCATTGTCTGCTGAAATGGGCGTCGTGGGTTCTGCCTTCCAGGTGTAGGAGATTTTGCCGTGAGCGATGTCAGCTTCCTCCCAGACCCCTGTGCTCTTCCTGAGCAGCAAAAGAAGCGCTGTTTAAACGAGAAGGAGAAGCTGGTTTATGCGCCTCTCTCTGGAGTTGGGGGTGTGCTGTATGACAAGGATGCTGTGTATGTCGACCTGGGCGGCAGCCACGGCTTCCAGGCACCGGTGAGAAAGCAGGCTTTGCTCTGAGCCCCATCGTTCCCTATGAATCTCTTTTGTTTTTGTTTTTTTTTTATCACAGAAAGAAGTGTATCCCGTTTATATTTACTGGTGCTTTTCTCTTTATCTGTATGTACAATGAAGGCTCCCGGGCATGTTGTAAATACGCAGAACATAAAGGTTCACTGTCCCCCATGCATCCCTAATCCACCGCTCCTCATGTTGGCGCCTCTGTGGCCTGGGGCCTCTTCATTACAAAGTCAGTGTTTTCTAGTTCTTAATTTTTTTTTTAATTTTAGTAATTATTTATTTGAAAGTCAGAGTTACACAGAGGAGAGGCAGAGAGAGAGAGAGAGAGAGAGAGAGGTCTTCCATCCGATGGTTCACTCCCCAACTGGCCGCAGCGGCCAGAGCTGTGCCAATCTGTGCTGATCCGAAGCCAGGAGCCTGGAGCCTTTTCCGGGTCTCCCATGTGGGTACAGGGGCCCAAGGACTTGGGCCATCTTCCACTGCAGGCCACAGCAGAGAGTGAGATCAGAAGTGGAGCAGCCATGTCTTGAACCGGTGCCCATATGGGATGCCAGCGCTTCAGGCCAGGGCATTAACCCACTGCGCCCAGCATCGGCGCCCCCCCCCCCCCTTTGTAAGATTGATTTATTTATTTGAAAGTCAGAGTCATAGAGAGGCAGAGACAGAAAGAGAGGTCTTCCATCCATCAGTTCACTCCCTAGAGGGCTGCAATGGAGCTGGGCTGATCCGAAGTCAGGAGCCAGGAGCTTCCTCCAGGTCTCCCATGTGGGTACAGGGGCCCAAGCACTTAGGCCATCTTCCACCTTTCTCCCAGGCCATAGCAGAGAGCTGGATCAGAAGTAGAGCAGCTGGGACTCGAACCATCTCCCATGTGGTATGCTGGCACCTCAGCCGGCAGTTCCACCCACTACACTACAGTGTTAGCCCCCTTTTTTTTTTTTTGTCTTTCTGTTTTTAAAATGGACTCCAGGTGTTTGTAGCACGGGGCCCAAGGTGTTTCTAGCCAAGTGTTTGGGTAATCCCTGGTTTTGTTGTAGGATCTTCTCTTTGAGGCAGTGAGAAAGGCTCTCAGGGGCTGTGTTAGGGTGATTTGGAGCAAGTGGTTGCAGCCAGTGTCTCCTCTCTGGGCTCCTCGTACTTCCCTCACCTGCCCTCTCCTGCTGGCCTTGACAGGAGGAGGCCGGCCCCACCCAGGAGCTTGTGCAGAGCCTCATCTCCACCCACTCCACCATCGATGCCAAGATGGCTTCAAGCAGAGTGACACTGTTTTCTGATTCCAAACCTCTGGGATCAGAGGACATAGATAACCAAGGGTAAGTCTGTTTTTTTCTCTATTTTTAATAAAAATACTATACACGGGAGATGATATATCACCCAAGAGTCTGCAGTCATAACACGTTTTGGTGGGATTCATTCCAGCTTGTTTTGCTTTGTGTGTGTGTTTTGGAGGGCTCTTTTTACTTACCATAACATTATGTGGGAGTCTTTTTTGCAAAATAAATTACAAGATTCATTTTCTTGACAGATCCATATTAATATTTCTCAAATACTACCATATCTATTCCGTAGTTTGCTTTTAGTTTATTAAGACACCTGAGGCCACTGGCTTTCCTTTGGTGGCCAGAATGCTACAGCAGAGTCAGGGAGCCTATCCAGATTTGGTCCAAAAGCCACATGTCTTGTCTATGCAAGTGTTGTGTAGATTGTGTCGTATTAAACTGTGGGTGGATTTCTGCTCATGTATCATTCATGTGAATTATGTTTTGATCTGGGTTGAGAATTTATGTACCTTTATGTTGAGGGTGACTGTTACACGTTGGTTTTGTTGTATTAGTTTATGACTCTCAATAAAAGTCTATCTGAGAGTGACTGAGATTATCTGGTTTATAATGTGTTACAGCTTACATCACTTACAGATTCATTTCATCTGTTTGAAAGGCAGGATCACAGAGAGAGGGAGAGAGCGAGAGAGAGGTCCTTGATCCCCTGGTTTACTCCCCAGATGGCTGCAGCACCACAGCTGGTCCGGACCAAAGCCAAGAGCCCAGAACGCCATCCAGGTCTCCCACGTGGGAGGCAGCGGCCCAAGTGCTCGGGCCATCTTTTGCTTCTTCGAGCACATTAGCAGGGAATTGGATTGGCAGTGGAGTAGCCCGAGTTAAACCAGTGCTGCAGTATGGGATGCAGGTTTTGCAGGCAGTGGCTTAATCTGCTACTAAGACTTGGCTCCAAAAGATGACCATTATTATAATCAGTGTTGTTGTTTACTAATATCTCATCTTTGTGTATTCTTCTGGTCATCCTTTTCTACTTAGATACTCTTTTTCTGACACAGTTACTTGTAATAACTTTATTTTCTAATACATGTAAAGTTGCTGTTTCTGTATGGCAAGCATTTCCTGTTTCTGTGCAGGCATTTGTTACAGGTGTATTCTAACTTACCCATTCTCTGATGGAACAGTTTTTGGTTTTCTCTAATCAGTGTTTTAATAATTTTATATATAAAACTACATTGAATAACTTCATGTAGTTTTTATTTCATCCCATGGTTTTAGGATCTTAATTTTTCAGTGTCAATTGTAGCATTGATTGATGACCTTGAAATGATTTTTTTTTTTTTAGATTTATTTATTTATTTGAAAGAGTTGCACACAGAGAGAGAAGGCGAGGCAGAGAGGGAGAGAGCGAGGTCTTCCATCCACTGGTTCACTCCCCAGTTGGCCGCAACAACCAGAGCTGTGCCGATCCAAATCCAGGAGCCAGGACCTTCTTCAGGGTCTCCCATATGGGTGCAGGGGCCCAAGCACTTGGGCCATCTTCTGCTGCTTTCCCAGGCCACAGCAGAGAGCTGTATTGGAAGTAGAGCAGCTGGGACTTGAACTGGTACCCATATGGGATGCCAGCACTGCAGGCAGCAGCTTTTCCCACTATGCCATAGCCCGGCCCCAATCTGCACCTTCTACATTAGGTAGCTGGCATTGCTAAACATGGATTCTCCTTTGCTCCAATATCACTGTTGACTATTGAACCTTATTCCATATGTTATTATCCCATTGCGGTCATTTCTTTGGATGTCTTCTTCATCCCAGATTTGACTGTTGAAGCCCACCGTCTGTCTCCTGTGTGCTTTTAGTATGTTTCCATGGTTCCATGGGTCTGGGAGCACTTTGTTTTTTTGTTTGTTTGTTTTTGTTGAAAGAGGAGACAGAATGAGATTGATCTTCCATCTGCTGATTCATTCCTCAGATGATTCCAGTAGCATATCCAGGAGTGGGTAGGGTCGAAACCAGGAGCCTGAAGCCCAATCTAGATGTCTCACACGGGTAGCAGGGACCCAAGTACTCCACTAATCGTCTGCTGCCTCCCATGGTGCGCACTTAGCAGGAAGCTGAAACCGGAAGTGAAGCAGGACTGAGATGCAGGCACTCTATATGGGATTCAGGCATCCTTAGTGGCATCTTTTTTTTTTTTTTTAAGATTTATTTATATATTTGAAAGGCAGAGTTCCAGAGACAGAGCAAGAGAGAGAAAGCCTTCCATCCACTGGTTCACTCCCCAAATGGCCACAACAGCCAGGGCTGGGGCAGGCTGAAGCCAGGAACCAGGAGCTTCTTCCAGGTCTCCCACGTGGGTGCAGGGGCCCAAGGACTTGGGTCATCCTCCACTGCTTTCCCAGGCAAGATCCAGCAGGGAGCTGGATGGAAAGTGGAGCACCCAGGACTCGAACTGGCGCCCATATGGGATGCCGGTGCTGCAAATGGCTGCGCCACTTCGCCGCGCCCCACCCCCCTACCGGTGGCATCTTACCTACTGCACCCACACCTGCTCTGCTTCTGCTGACAAGACAGGATGATTGAATTTTACTTTGTCTTCTCTCTGCTTCAGGCCTGGCCCAGCTTGTTCTCAAAGCTGTGTGTTTCCAGCCTGGAAATCAATCAGTCTTCCAAAAAATCTATAATATATAAACTTCTTTTTGAGCAGACTTTTCCAAAAATTAGATTTTATTTTTTAAGAAAGGTTTTCTTTTTTATACACTGTAAGTTCTTCTGAAGTGTGGTGTTAGGAACACTGTGCCTCAGTTTGCTCATTCAGTATTTATCAAATCAGCTTTCCTGTGGTAGGCCACATTAAACCATTCCTTGATATTTTCTATTTCTTTGCATTTTTATTGTCTGCCCTTTTTTGATTAGCTAGTTATTGTACAGATGGCATTCTTTTGTGTTACTTGTTGCTGTAGGCTGTGGATGCCCAAAGAGGAAAAGCAGATGGATGTGAAAACTGGCCGAGTGCGTCGAAAAGCCATTTTTGGGGATGAAGATGAGTCTGGAGAGAGTGACGATGAGGACGACGGTGAAATGTCTGAAGATGACATAGATGATGAGGAAGTAGAAGAGGAGGGGGACGCTGACATGGCTGAAAAGTGCATGACCGTCAGGGGCGTCAAGCGGCAGAAACTCGAGGAGCTGGATGAAGACAGTGAGGTGGATGTGCCCGCGTTTGCTGACAGTGATGATGACCTTGAGAGGAGCTCGGGGGACGAAGAAGCCGAGGAAGCTGATGAAAGCAGTGACGACGAGGACTCCACAGCGGGGGGAGAGCGGTCCGTTTCAGACCCAAAGGCTGTTGGAGAAGGTGGTAAGGTAGGGCTGGCGGCAGCGAGTCGTGCCAGTGACCACCTGAACCTGGGGAAGTCTTTGCCGACGAAGAATGCAGCACTGACCACTGCTGATTCTGGCCATTGCACAGCTGAGGAGGCGTTCGGCTCTGAGGATGAATCTGAAGAAGGCTCCTCGCTCAGCTCCCAGGAGGAGGGCTCAGAAAGCGAGGAGGTTCCTAGGGGAAAACTTGCAGAACCTTCCCAAGCGGGCAGGCGTTGGACACCAGGCTCAGAGAACTTAGCTAGCGAGACCAGCGACATAGAGGATTTACTGAAGGAGGAGGAAGAATACACGGAAGAAAAGAGCTATTCCACAGAAACTTCAGGTACGCTTGAGCTGAATGGCCTGCTGCTGTGGACTTAGCACTCAGGATACTGCGGCAGACAGAATGTCAGCACTTGTAGGTTTTGTAAACTGTTGGAATGTTGCATCATGAGTGAATTTCAGGATGCAGGAGCCGTGAACTTGAATGAACTTGAACAAGTTGTGAACTTGAACATGAGCGGGCAGGGCAAGAAAGCAGACCTAGCCACATGTTGTGTTGTCTTTCAGGGGCCCTCAAGTGGAAAGAAGACCTTTCTAGAAAGGCAGCGGAGGCCTTTTTGAGACAGCAGCAAGCAGCTCCAAATCTTCGGAAGCTTATTTATGGGACAGGTAAGGAGCTCTGGGTCAGAGCCAGACACCTTTTAGTCTTATTTTCTGAGAAGGAAATCAGGGCATTGGTTGGAGCACCAAGGTGGCACTTTTGATGCCTTTAATTCCTGTCATAGTTAGCCAGTGTCTTTAATCATCAACTCGTGAGGACCACAGACTGTTCATGTGAGATAGGTTCATGGATTTCCCATGAACCTTTCGGTGAGAATACTGTCCATTATGTCATTTCATACGTCCTATTTAATGTCCTTGGAAAGTTATAAAATTCAGTGCCAGAAAAACATGCTGTCTGTAAATATTTCTGTGGTTTTTTTCTGAGCACAAGAACCCTGTGTAACCATTCTATTCTCCCTTTTGTCTTCGGCCTCTAATTTTGTATGTTTAAAACACTTGTTGGTTTGTGTTCTCTTTGGCAAAAATAAAGAGGAGCTCCCCAGGTACATGATCAGACCAAGGCCACATGATTAGGTGCTTGGACAAGGGCCACTGCATTACAGGGTTGGCGTGTGCTGATTCTCAATCAGGTTTTGTCAAACACTCTTGATGATTGGAGACCTGACACCCCTTCTACAATAATTTAAAGCTCTGCCTTTAAATACAAGTCCTTTGCTGCTCAGGGAACTCTTTGCTGCTGCCTGGTGGGAGGGCAGGAGTCCTGCAGGTGTGTGGAGCAGCAGTTCCCTAGGTCTCTTCACTGCGGCTGATCTGTGCTCTCAGTGATAACTCGCTCAGGGCCACCACCATCCCTGGCACAGGCAGGACCCTCAGTCCCCTGAGTCCTTAGACGATGGCTCCTCTAGGATTGTAGCTTCTGTTCTCACCTTCCCATCACGGTCTCTTCAGTGACGGAGGATAATGAAGAAGAAGAGGGTGATCCCCGAGAAGAGCTTGGTGGGTTGTTCCGCGTCAGCCAGCCTGACCGAGGGTGCAAGCACAAGGCTGATTCCTTGGACTGCTCCAGGTTTCCCGTGGAGGCACCCCACGACTGGGATTTAGAGGAGGTAAGACTGAGTAGCGTGTTTGACTTGTAAGAGAATTAGGGAGTTGTTCCAAAGAAGTGTACCTGATTTCATTATTGCTTAGCTCTTCTTGCCTTCTTATTTAGGTAAACAGTCATTTCCCAGATGTTGGGGTAGATACTTCGTACCTCCTGAACAGTGACACATTGTGAGTTTGTGTAGACCAAGCCCATGTGCTATGGAGAAAAGAAAAATGTTCCGCTTTCAGTGTGGCTGGATGGTAGTGCTCTTCATTTGGAGGCACTGCACATTTGAAATTTTGTCTTGCAACCAGGATATATGCACCTAGAGTCCTGCGTTAACATCGGTAGTCTCTGCGGTTTGGAAGCAGAAGTCCTTGACACTGGGCAGTGCTCTTCCCCCAGCTCATCACTCTGCTCACACTGGCTTTGATGCAGCTTAGTCCCATCTCAGACACCTCTGCCTCCGTCTTCTCGTCTGGAGTGTTCTGCTCTGCTTGCCCAAGGCCGACGGGCTCTTGGTCATTCTCGTTAGGTTAACTATCATTCCTCAGGGAACCCAGTCACTCTCACATTACCTCTCACAATTTGCTGTTAGGCCCTTCATGCACATTACGAGATGTAATTTACCCATTTTTATGGTAAACTTTAAGACAGATAAAAGCATTGTATAACTTACTGACTGGCTAGCTAGAAGGTGAGTGAATGCCCGGGTAACCACCACTCATGCCAAGAACTCCAGTGTGGCTGCCACCCCGGTCATGATCCCTTCCTCCTGTGGAGGGAACCTGTCCAGCCCGTAGGGCAATCATTTCCTTTCCTTCAGAATTCCATCCTCAAAGCTTGCAACACCAAATGTCATGCCTCACTTTTCCCTGGTTTTTATTAATGCACTTTGCTCTGCATTTTCAATCTCGTAATCCATATTCCTTCCCTCTCTTCATTTCTCTTTTCCCTTCTGTTTCATTTAAGAAACAAAGTTTAAATTTCTCCTTTTGTGGATTCTGAGGGGGCATTGCATGCCCTGTGCCGTTGAGCAGGCTCTCTGTGTGCATCTCCCTGAGTAGGTGCAGTCCGTCACCAGCAGAACCCTGATGACAGAAACCTGAGCGTCAGCTGTTCGGTGGGAAACTGAAGAATCACACTCTTCATTTTACTTAAAATTTACTTACTCTTAAACTTAGATATCCACATGGTTGCGGCTACTGTGGACGAGACATCTATAAGTTTGATAAAATGTGGGTTTGATTTTTATAGGCACTTAAAGTCCAGTTGTCTTTTCATAATGTTAGCAATTGCTGATGCTCAGTCCTTTTACACACACACACACACACACACACACAGCCATTGGGCCTCTAAGTGATACAGTAGACATGAAGGAAAACCTGTTTCCTTTCTGCCTTTTTTTTGTTCTTTTTTAAATTTATGTGAAAGGTAGAGTTACAGAGAGAGGGCGAGGGAGAGACAGAGCAAGAGAGTGGTCTTCCATCCCCTGGTCACTACCCAAATAGCTGCAACGACCAGGGCTGGGCCAGACCAAAGCCAGGAGCCAGGAGCTCCTGCAGGTCTCCCACGTGGGTTCAGGAGCCCAGACACTTGGGTCATCTTCCACTGCTTGCTCAGGCACATTAGCAGGGAGCTGGATCAGAAATGGAGCAGCCGGGACTCAAACCTGGGCTCGTGGGGGATGCCGGCATTGCAGGCAGCAGCTTTGGCCGCTCTGCCACAGCGCCGGTCCAGAACCGTTCATTTCTTAGGTAGGTGAAATGGGTGTTCCAGTCAGTCACTGCTCTTCACCTGGCACCTGGACTACTGTGCAGAGACGTGTCCCCTCCTCTGCTGTTTGCTTACCTAGATCCAGGCAGGCAGGAATGAACGCTTGAATCTTCATGAGTTTTAGGAAGGATCTTCCAGAGGTGGCTTCTTTTTCTCAAGTGTCAGTATGAAGTCATGGGTTTAAATAGTTGATGTGCTTCATTCTGCTGCACCTGTTGTCCCCACTGATGCCTGTGTCTGTCCTGTCTGGCCTGTGGGAGTCTCTTCATGTAGACATCAGTGGTCCTCTTGACGCATCCTGCTTAGGCAGCATCAGCTTAGACATTTCTGACGCCAGCCTGGCAGTCGGCTCTAAGAGGCCCTGGCTGTTTCTTTTTGTAGACAGTGGTGTTTCACATCACAGTCTAGGCACGTGAACGCCGTGCAGTGAGCTGCTCATTGTTTCTAGCCTTCTCAGTGAGCAGAGCTAGGAATATTTATACCGACATTTCCAGTTCACTTTCAGGGCTATGTCTTACTGTTTGTTTTTCCAGTAGAGACTTATTCCCTGGCAGGAACTGAAGATGATGCATTTAGAAAAATCATGTAACTGCTCATTTTTTAAATCCTGTATTACACACAAAACAATGGCAGGGTAGCATGGCACATTGCTGTCCATATGAATACTGAAAATACTTTTCCTCAGATACTCTGATTTCTCTTTTCAAAAATGGCTGTGCCCTGCTACATTCCCAGCAGCCGTGGATGTGGGCTCCGGTTTTCTCCACATTTTCATCACCACTTGTCATTGTGTGTCTTTTTGATTACAGCCATCCTAGGAGGTGTGGAACAGGCTCACTGTGGTTTTGCTTTGCATTTCCCTGATGGTGAAGGATGCTGAGCCATCTTTTCATTTGCTTATTGTATATAGTCTTTGAAAACATGTGTTTTCATATCATTTTCTAATTTAGAAATTGGGTTATTATTTAGGTGTAATAGTTGTTTATAAATTCTGGATATAAGTTCTTACCAGGTACAGGATTTGCAAATCTTTTCTCCCATTCTGTAGAAATTAAGGTTTCAAACAGACATAATTAAGCTTAGACCAACAAATGGAAAGACCATTGCCTTAGAAGCATTAATGAACTTTGAAAATTAGTTGTTAGTAATATCTGTGTATTTGTAAGGTCACTGGACTAATAGTACTTTCCCTGTCTGCAGCTTAATGTTATGCCTTTTATGTTTTATCTCTGATTAAACTGTCTACATCAAAAGTAAAAATATCTCACTGGCCTACCAGGAATGAGAATATCCACTAAAGTATCTTACAAGTATTTAAAGGCAAACTTTTGCTTACTCCCATTTCTCTTTTTTATTTTATTTTTATTAGAGAGAGAGAGAGAGGCATACAGATACAGATTCCATCTGCTGGTTCACTCCCCAAAAGTCTGCACAACAGCTAGAACTAAGCCAAAGCTGGGCCAGGAAGTCAAGCCAGGTTTCCCACACAGGTGGCAGAACCCAGTTAGTCAAGCCATTACTGCAGCCCCTCACGCTCTGCACTGGCAGGAAGCAGGAGTCAGGAACCAGATGCAGGTATCAAACCCAGGTAGTCTAATGTGGAACACAAGTTTCTTAACAGGTGTCCTAACTGCTAGGCCAAAGGCCCAGCCCATTGCCATTTGTTAGGTAGCAGTTGTTTTGTTGCATGATTGAAGCACATCACATCAACTAAGTCTGACTCTCCCATGTAAGGTTATGAACAGTATCAGAGATTGCTTCGTGACTGGCAAGTGGGAAGAGGACAAAGATGCTGCCAAGATCTTAGCAGAAGACGGTAAGTAAAGAGCTACAGTCTTCAGAGACAACTGGCTTCGCTATATTTTCCTTCATATCTTAAATAATAGCTGTGTTGAATAGCTGTGTCTTGGGGCTGGCACTGTGGTGGAGCGGGTAAGGCTGCTGCCTGCAGTGCCGCTGTCCCATGTGGGTGCTGGGTTGAGTCTTGTCTGCTCCATTTCCCCTCCAGCTCTCTGCTATGGCCTGGGAAAGCAGTGGAGGATGGCCCAAGTGCTTGGGCCCTGCACTGACAGGGGAGACCCGGAGAAAGTTCTGGCTCCTGGCTTCGGATTGGCGCAGCTGCAGCCATTGCAGCCATCTAGGGAGTGAACCAGCGGATAGAGAATCTCTCTCTCTGCCTCTCTGTAACTCTACCTTTCAAATAAATAAATTTTAAAAAATAAAAAAAAAGGGGCCGGTGCCATGGCTCACTTGGTTAATCCTACACCTGCGGTGCCAGCATCCCATATGGGCGCCGGGTTCTAGTACCGGTTGCTCCTCTTCCAGTCCAGCTCTCTGCTGTGGCCCGGGAGTACGGTGGAGGATGGCCCAAGTGCTTGGGCCCCTGCACCCGCATGGGAGACCAGGAAGAAGCACCTGGCTCCTGGCTTCGGATCGGCGTAGCTCCAGCCATAGCAGCCATTTGTGGGGTGAACCAATGGAAGGAAGACCTTTCTCTCCGTTTCTCTCTCTCTCACTGTCTAACTCTATCTGTCAAATAAATAAATAAAAATTTAAAAATAAAAGAGAAAATAGCCTTGAAATGCAAAGTTATAGGTAATGTTTTTTAAAGATTTGTTACTTACTTGGAAGGCAGACTTACATAGAGAGAGAGAATCTGTTGGTTTACTCCCGTATTGCTTCAGTGGCCAGGCAGATTTACAGAGAGACAGGGTAAATCCTGATTTACTCCCCATTATGGCTGCGATGGCCAGGGCTGAGCCAGGCCAAAGTCAGGACCCTGGAACTCCCTTCAGTGTCCCACATGGGTGGCAGGGGCCCAGGTACTTGGGCCTTCTGCTGATTTCTCAGGTGCATTAACAGCGAGCTGGATCGAAAGTGGAGCAGCCCTGGACTCAAACCAGCACTCACATGGGATGCCAGCATCACAGTTGGCAGCTTAACCCATTGTGCAACAACACTGACCCCTGGTTTCTTCTTCTATGGTGATACTACTTCCTCCCCTTGGTTAGCCAGTTTATTGGATATAGACCTTGAAGAAAAGAGAGAAAACATTCCTGAATGTTGTTGCGGATTTGTTAAAAATATCCTTTTATGGAAAATGCACACAAATAACATCTTTTCCTTTGGTGATAAAGGTAATACACATTGTGGAGAATTTAAATTAAAAAGTGTGTATCATACCAGAATTCGACCACTCATAAAATACCTTTGTTAAACTTCGCAAACATTTCAGTCTGGTCATTTAAAAGTTGTGTGTATATGTGTGTGTGCTTTTAGTCATCTGTAAACATGCTCTATAAATCACATCAAAGATTTCTTCCTATGATTTAATCATTATGGTGTGATTCAAATCATGATTCTTTTGACACTTAAGTAACTTTGTGTGTATTCTGAAGAACTCCACGCTGGATAACATTGACATAACTAGATCACTTGTTTTTTTAAATTTTCATAAGATTCATAAGCATTAAACTCTGAGTCATTTTCATGGATTGGAGTGGCCAAGTGGTTTTTCAGAAGGTCTTCCTCATTGCGCACTCGTGAAGTCTGCATCTTAGTACTTATTCCACGGCTTTCCTTGCTTGAGTACTGTCTGTGACCAGATTTCTTTCTGCCAGTGTGACAGATGAAAAACAGCTCTTATTTCTCTTAACTGGAGTTTCTTTGGTTACCTCTTGGTAACTAGCACTTTGATTGCTTGTGAAAACATTTGTGATGTTTTGACTATGCCATTTCTTTGGTGAAGAAAGTATCCTTTGCCAATTTTTCAAATGGGGTGTTAACGTATTTTTTACTGATTTGTAAGATTCTCTCTGACAAATTTTCCTCTGAAGGATGTTTTCCTTCATTTATTGCAAATACCTTTCCTGCTTATTTCATTTAGATTTTGTTTAGTATTATAATAAACATTTTAAAAGGTTATGTGGTTAGATCTGTCAGTCTTTTGGGGAATGGATTTCTTTTTATTAGTTTTATTTTTTCCATAGAAATTCCTTTGTATCATTGCAATAACTGGACCAGTTTAACAGGTTTCCACTGCCAAAAAAGAGTCAGATGACCTAAAATGTCAGTGTTTTTAAATCTGTTGTTCATTTCAGAAGGTTGCACTGTAGCAACATCCCTGCTGGCTGCCATCCAGCCTAGGACTTGTAGGGGCCACATGCAACCCCGCTGGCCCCCTCACTGTGAAGGCTGTACTTGTACTTGTACACACATCTTCTGTACACCTTGGCAGCAGAGCCCCAAACAGCCTCAGCCTGACTTTGCCATTTTGCTTGTCTTCTAGCAGTAATCCTATAAAATCGGCCTGAAAGCGGCGCCCTCTAGGGGTCCATCTCCTCCATCTCAAGTTAACAACAAGCAGTGTTGACAGACCCCTGGGAGGCATGTCCCCTAAACTCCTTGCACCCACACTTCCAGATGTGCATGGCTGATTAATATATTTCATTCATTGCTGAGAGCCCGTTCTTTGAGGGACACTGAGCAGAAGAGCTCAGGCTAATTCCGAATCCTTGGAATAAACCCTCACACAGCACAGTGACCAAAATATCAAGTCTTGTGTGACCAGCCCTGAAATCAGTTTTTACAGTTTCACTTTGTGTGTTTACCTTGACCCCATCTGGAACTGAGATCAGGATCAGCTTAATCTTATACACAGCTGTTTCCTATCACTGTTGGTTGAATAATGTTCATTTGTGATGCCTTCTTATAATGTGTGTATGGTGTGTTTGGGGTTAACTCCCTGTGTGTAGGGCACAGCCAGTGTCAGACGTGATGCTCTTTCCTTTTTTAACACAAATGCTGTTTAGTCCCGTGTGTTCCACGGCACGCTTGTTTCACTCACAGGTGTGTCCTAGACATTCTTCTGTGGCACACGCCCGGAGCTGCCTCTTGCGTCTGTGGCTATTACACTGAGGTGCCATCATCTCTTTCACCACTGATTAACATTTACTTTTTCTTTAGTTTTTCATTCTAATACATAAGGTCACAGTGAATATCCTTAGAAATGTCCTTAGTGTGGGAATATTTCTGTAGAAAGGATCGTTAGAAATGAAATTACTTTGGCTTAGGATATGTACATCTTATTTTTGAAACTGTTGTAGACAAACTGGATATTATCAGTTTTTAATTGTGCTAGTTTGATAGATAGGCCAGCAGTAGTGTAAATTAATTTAACTTTGAAAACCGTTCGGGTGACTTAACAAAAATATTTTTTTGTTCAATTGGCTTCACATTAAAGTAAAAAATTAATTTGGGAATAGTTGAAGCTTTCATGCAATGTTCAGTTCTGCCCCTATTTAAATCCTTTAATCTCTAATTATAAGGTGTCATGCATCAGCATTTATTTCTTGTTACTGTTATTTGATATTTCTTATTAATTTTTTAATGATCTTTCTTGTCATCTTTTGAACTAACGTGTTTTTCCCTTGCTGGATCTGTTTGTGTGATGTGTTGTTCTTCTAGCTTTGTTATTGTTAAGCCATCTTAAACTCCTGGGGTCAGCCAGGTAATGATTGTTTAGTGCACAGATACTTGTTTGCATAGAAAATATCTTCTAGCTTCAACATTTCTTGGCAGCTTGCTGCATGTGCCTTTTCTCTGTGTGTTCATGCTTTTTTGAAACGTGTTAAAGTAAATTACAAATCATTACCTCTGCAGACAGCTGTTAAATATGGGGATATTCCAGGGAACTGAGGGAGGGTGGGAAATATGGTTATCTTCTTAGAAGAAAATCTAACATGAGAGTAACATGAAATCTGTTCTCTTCATATTAATAAAAATAGAAAAGAAAAATGGGGATGTTCTACATAACTGCATAGCTATAAAAATCTATATGGAAAATTAACCATAAAAATGGTCTAATACAATGTAATTTAATCCATGTTTCAGTTTTTCCAGCTAGTGCCAGTGGTTTAAATGTGTATGTTTCCATCTCATGGAATCCGATTAGATTTGTGCATAGCATTCAGCTTTGTCTCCTTAGACTTTTAATATACAGACGGTGCTGCTCACTGAACAGATCCACAAGTTGCATCTAGCCTATCACCTATTTTCATAATGGCCTACAGGTTAAGAATAGACTTTACATTTTTTTTAACTTTTATTTAGCAAATATAAATTTCCAAAGTACAGCTTATGGATTACAATGGCTTCCCCCCCCATAACTTCCCTCCCACCCGCATCCCTCCCATCTCCCGCTCCCTCTCCCATTCCATTCACATCAAGATTCATTTTCAATTATCTTTATATACAGAATATCAGTTTAGCATACATTAAGTAAAGATTTCAACAGTTTGCTCCCACACAGAACATAAAGTGTAAAATACTGTTTGAGTACTAGTTATAGCATTGTAGACTTTACATTTTTAAATGACTGAAAAAATCCCAAAAGCATAAGAATATTATATTACATGAATAGTGTATGAAATTCAAATTTCAGTCTTCTGAATAGAGCTTTGTTGGGATAAAGCCCTGTGTGTGTGTTTGCGTTTTACCTGTGTGTTTATGCTACAACAGCAGAGCAGTTTCAGCAGATACTGGACAGCCACAAAGCCTACAATAATTACTTTTTTGGCCTTAGAGAAAAAATTTGCCAACTACTGATGTGGAGGGAAACCCCACCCGCTCATTAGAAGAAAGACGGCCCTTTGTCTTGCGAAGTGTTTTTCATGGGGGGTGTCTTTATTTAGCGGTTTGTCTTCTGTGTCCCCAAATTCCTGTGCACTGTGTGTTGGCAGGGAGGGGTTAAAGGCTTGATTAGATTCAAGGTAGGTACTTCTGGCAGAATCTATGGGGAAAACTCTTAAATCTTAGAGAATGTTTTCAGTTTCAGTTTCTTCTATGATCATTGGTCAAGGTTTTCTTTTTTTCTACAATGGTGATTATTTTTGTATTTATAATATTTTTTCACAAAACTGTTTCACTGAAACTTTGAACTTTATAGAATAAAAAAAGCTCTTATCTATTATACTTTTTTGATTTCCAGTTTTCTTTTTTATGAAGTTAGACTTACAGCTTACTTTATTATAGTTTGTGGGTTTATTTATCATTTTTATTTTCTCCATGAAGGAAATTTTTTTTTTTAAAATTTATTTATTTATTGAGAGATAGGATTACAAACAGTGAGAGGAAGAAATAGAGAGAAAAGTCTTCCTTCCATTGGTCCACTCCCCAAATGGCTGCAATGGTCAGAGCTGCACTGATCTGAAGTCAGGAGCCAGGAGCTTCTTCTCAGTCTCCCACGCAGGTGCAGAGGCCCAAGGATTTGGGCCGTTTTCTACTGCTTTCCCAGGCCACAGCAGAGAGCTGGATTGGAAGAGGAGCAGCCGGACTAGAACCAGCACCCATATGGGATGCAGGCGTAAGATTAACCTACTGCACCACAGCGCCAGCCCCAGTGAATAGGAAATTAATTATCTGTGCCGGCGCCGCAGCTCACTAAGCTAATCCTCTGCCTTGTGATGCCGGCACACCGGGTTCTAGTCCCGGTTGGGGCGCGGGATTCTGTCCTGGTTGCCCCTCTTCCAGGCCAGCTCTCTGCTGTGGCCAGGGAGTGCAGTGGAGGATGGCCCAAGTGCTTGGGCCCTGCACCCCATGGGAGACCAGGAGAAGTACCTGGCTCCTGCCATTGGATCAGCGCAGTGCGCCGGCTGCAGCGGCCATTGGAGGGTGAACCAACGGCAAAAGGAAGACCTTTCTCTCTGTCTCTCTCACTGTCCACTCTGCCTGTCAAAAAAAAAAAAAGAAAGAAAGAAATTAATTATCTGTGATTTTATTTGTATTCCTTAATTATGGGATTAGAAAAGAAAATGTTGTTTTTGTTAAGGAAAGCACTTTTTAAAAGTTGTGGTATGACTAATGTTCAGCTTATTGAATCATTGTATGCCCTGTGCCTGTCACCCAAAAGGAATAGGAAAATTCTCATTACCCCAAATGTTCGCCTGTGTGCCTTTGCCATCAGTAGCCCACCCCCACCCCCACCCCCAGGCAGCCACTTACAGACTGCTCCCACCACGTATGTGTCTGCCTGGTCTTGGACTTCATACAAATGAGGTCAGACAGTGTCTGGTGCTTTGATAAATCAGTTTTGTTGAGTTGTTTTCCTCTGCTGCTGTTGTCTTTAACTTTTGAGAGTCAGAGATAGCTCCCATCCAGTGGATCACTCCCCAAATGCCCACAGAGACTGGGACTTGACCACGGCAGAGCCAGAAGCCAGGAGCTCAGTCTGGGCCTCCCAAGTTGGTGGCAAAGATCCAACTACTTGAGCCATCACCTGCTACCTCCCAGGGTAGCTTAGCTGGAAGCTGGAATTGGGATCATCGTCAGGACTTGAACTCGGACACTCTGGTATGGTTGATGGGTGTCCCAAGCAGTGTCTTAGCTGCTATACCAGGTGCTCTTACCTTTTAAACATCTAGCTGGGATGTGTCAGAGGACCTGCCTTCACATGCAGGTAACTTTGTCGTGTTTGACTTAGTCTGCTGTTGAGGCTTTCATTTGTATTGTTTATTTGACTTAACTGCTTTCTTCATTTCTAAGATTTCTGTTTTGTTCCTGAATTTCTTGTTCATATCATGTGTTGCTTGCCTGATTTCATTCAACTGAGTTCTCTTGTATGATTTTGAATATCCTTATAATCTTTAGAATTACTTATTGGAGATTTCCTCAATCTCCTTTTCTTTGGAGTTTGTTACTAAAACGTGGCTCCTTTGAGGAGATTTTGATGCCTTACTTTTTCATACTTCCCGTGTTCCTCTGCTGGTGTTTGTGCATGTGACAAAGCAGTTGTTCATGAGTGGCTTCTGGTCAAAGGCTCTTCTCTGAGGACGTCTTAGGTTCCCACTGGGTAGCTATTTTGGCTTTGGTTCCATTAGATGCTGTAGTGAATTCTTCCTAGGTCTTCCCCACAGCAGTCAGTGGAGTTGTGGGGCACTCCTGTCAGTCTCAGCCGCGATGTCAGGGCCAGTACTGGCCGATGGGGTGGGGTCCACACAGGTTCTGGCCTTCTGGGAGTGCTGGCCTTCCACTGTGGCTGGAGTTGTGAGAGCACTACACTGGTGCCCCTGAGGGTTCAGTTGGGTACCCATGTTGGCAGAAATGTGACTCAAGTCCCAAAACACTGGACCAAAGTCTGGCTAGGCCCTCTTGGAGCCATCTCCTGGTTTCTCTGTGCTCTGTGTACCCAAATATCTTATCTTGCCCCAGGCAGACAGTTGTCTATGTTAATGCTGCCTGGGATTAGGGGAGGAAAGAGAAGATCTGTGGCCCCAGACACTGCAACACTAGATCGTACCCAGAGCTCACAGCTCATCAACTCCAGTGCAGGCTGGGGTGGGGCCAAGTCCCACTTTGCTGTGGGCTGCCTGGTGCTGCAGTGGACTTGTGACTTGACGCTACCGCAGCAAGCCACAACTGATGCTGTGTAGTAGACTGGGGCCATAGATCTCCACTTGGGACCGAGGCAAGTTCAGAGTCTCCATCTGTCAACACTGGCCTGGAGCGGGACCATTCATATCTGCCCAGTGATGGTCTTGGCCAGTTCCAAGATGCAGTCCTGTGCTTGCTTTGGTGTGTCTTACTCCCTAGGGGCTGGAGTCTTGCTCCTGGTTTTCAGTGGTTGGTGGAAGGGTAGTGAAGAAGATCCTTTGGCTGTAGAGGCTGACACTAAGCTGGGCTGCATCTGAGTCTTGCGGTTACAGGGTCCTTGGCGCATGCCAAGCCCACATGAGGCTAGGGGTGATACAGGCTGTAACACTCACTACCCTACCAGGTCTAGAGGCTCTGGCTGTGGATAGGGGCCGCTGGTCTCCTCTGGTGCTGGGTCTCACTGTGGTGGAACCAGCACTGAGCCTGAAGGCAAAGCCCTGAGCTCCCTTTCCTGACCTACTCCCCCCTGGTTAAAGTCTTCTCACTCTCACTTTCTGCCTTAGGTTGGGGAGAGGTGATACTGGCAGCCCCTCAGCCACCCTGGCTGACACTAAGCTGTGTCACACCTGAGTCTCACAGTCGCCTCCCTCTGCATGGTCTCAGGTTGTGTGTGCCTGGCCTGCACGAGGCTGATGTTGATACAGGCGAGAACAAGCCTGTCCTATCAGGCTTACCTGCTTGACACTGGAGCAGAGGTAGAGGCTGTGTCTGTTTTTCTTTCTTCCTTTTTTAAAGATTTATTACTTAAAAGGCAGAATGATGGAGAGCAAAAGCTCTTTGTCTAATGATTCATCCCACCAAGTGGCCTCAGTAGCCACGCCTAGGCCAAGCCAAAGCCAGAAGCCAGGAACTCCATCTTGATCTCCCATGTGGGTGGCAAGGGCCCAAGTCATTGGGCCGCCGTCTTCCACTGCCTTCCCAGTGCATTAGCAGGAGACTGGATCAGAAGCTGAGCAGCCAGGACTTGAACAAGGGCACGGATACGGGATGCAGGTATTGTAAGGGGCAGCTTCACCCAGTGTAACACAGTCAATGTGTTAGTGTGTTAGCCCTGACCTCTGTCAGACGCTGGATCCCACTGCAGCAGGCCTGGCACCAGGCTTCAAGGTGAAGTCTTTAATTCACTTTGCCAGCCTACTCCCCACTGACTGGAATCTTGCTTCACTGTCTGCCAGAGGTGGAGAGAGGGCTGGTGCATGCGGTCTGTTGATGACCTCGCTGAGGAGGGGCCAGAGGCCCTATCTGCAGACACTGGCCTAGGAGCAGAGGCCCCTGTGTGGTTCTGGGTTCCACTGTAGCAGGCCTGGTACTGGGTTTCAAGTCTGAGGTGTGGACTTACTTCCCTCCTCCTCCCCTGAGCGGGAGGCATCTCTCCCCACACCCACACGGAGCCACTTGGAGCTGGGGGAGAGATGCCACAGCAAATCTTCTTGCCTTCCTCACTGTGGCTTTTCATATTGTCATGCTAAAACCAAGCATGGTGCTCTCTCTCCTGGCTTCCTTAGTTCCTGTGTAGCTGACTTGGTTTGTGAATAGCTATTTAAATTGGTGTCCTTTTTATTGCCAAATGCAGTCTGTGGTATGCGTATACCAGTTTGTTCATCCATCAAAGGAAAATGGCACAGGTGTGGGTGGTGGGGTGCTGGGCGGGCAGTTAAGGCGTCACTTGGGACACCTTGTCCCATATCAGAGTCCCAGGCTTTCTGCTAAGGCACACCTGGGAGGCAGTAGAGGACAGATGAGGGTTAAGTAGGTTGGACCACTGCCACCTGTGTAGGAGACCCAGCTTGAGTTCCTCGCTTCAGCTCGGACTGTTCAGGGGCATTTGGGAAGGGAACAGCTGGTAGAAGATCTCTGTCTGTCTCTGTCTCTCTGCCTTTCAAATAAATAATATATAAGTAAAACAAGAGGATCTAGGTTGCTTGTAGTTTTTGACTGTTAGGTATCAATCTGCTATGAATGTTTCTATTCAGGTTTTTATATAGATACAGACTTCCCATTTTCTGGTTTAAAAATCCAAAAGTGCAAAAACTGGATCAAGAGATAATTGCATATTTAGTTTTGGAGGAGACTGCTAGAATAGTTAGAACATTTTATATTTCTACAAGCAGTATATGAGTGATCCATTTTATTTGCATCCTTGCCAGTATTTGGTGTTCTCACTCTTACTTATTTTAGCCATTCTGATCGCTATGTAGTGACATTTATTTGTGTTTTTAACATATTTCCTTGATGAGCATTATCAGCTTAGTTGCCATCTTTGCACGGATTTCTACTTGGGTTGTTTCTTACTGTTGAGTAGTGGCAGTTCTCTGTGCATTTTGCCCCGGAACAGAGTGTGTGTGATCACTGTTTGTTCAGTAGGCGGTGCTTACAATGCCCAGGCCCTCGGGTTGTCTCGCGGAGTATGGTTAAAGCAGGCGCTCTGCGCAGTGGCTCCCATGGAAAGGAAGCACCGTGAAGTGTCGCCTGATGACTGTTCCTCGTGTCCTTTTAGTTAAAGTCCCAACAGTGTTAGGTTTGTTCCTGTTTTACCCTCTTGCTTTTTGTGTTTATTACAAATAGGAGCTTCCCATCAATTACATCTCTATGCGTGTCTTTCTTACGTGAAAATGTTTTAATAGCCTTCTAAATGTTGCCTTCCCAGAGGAGCTGACTGTTTGCTTTTAACAGCAGAAACTGTAACGGAACCCGGAGCCTCAAAAAAACAAAGGGATGATGGATAGATGTGCTCTTCCTGTAGGCTCAGCACCATTTTGGGCTCTACTCCTGATCTAAATTCTCTGCCTTCTGTTATCTAAAATTTTACCTTGGTGTGTTACATGGTTGTGTTTTCTTGAACCAGTTATTGAGACTCTTCACATTTGCTGTTAACAAGCCATGGCTTTTCCTTTCTTTCTTTTCTTTTCTCTTCTTTTCTTTTTTAATTTTATTTATTTGAAAGGCAGAGTGGCATAACAAGAGGGAGAAAGAGAGAGAAAGGGATTTTCCATCTGCTGGTTCACTCCCCGAAAGGCCGCAACAGCCAGAGCTGGGCCAGGCTGAAGCCAGGAGCTGAAACTCCATCTGAGTCCCCGACATCAGTAGCAGGGGCCCAAGCATGCAGGCCACCTTTCACTGCTTTCCCAGGTACATTTACAGGGAGCTGGATGTAAATGGAGCAACCATGACTTGAACCAACAGTCTGATATGGGATGCTGGTGTCACAGGCAGCAGCTAAACTCCCTATGCCACAATGCCAGCTGCCTCGTTAAACTGTTGGCTTTGGGACTAACCTGGAGGACTATGCTTGCCACCTTTGTGTCTCTCATATAGACTGTTCAGTACCTATACTGGAAAAATCACTCCTGGCAAAGCGAGATTAGAAAGCGAGTGTGAGGGGCTGGCGTTGAGGCCCAGCAGTTTAAGGCTCTGCCTGTGATGCCAACATCCCATATGAGCTCCAGTTGCAGACCCGGCTGCTCCACTTCTGATCTAGCTCCCTGCTAATGTGCCTGGGAAAGCAGGGGAACATGGTCCCCAAGTTCTTAGGCTCCTGCCACCTACGTAGGAGACCCGAATTGGAGTTCCAGCTCCTGGTTTTGGCCTGGCCCAGCCCCAGCCACTACAGCCATTTGGGGATTGAGCCAGCAGATGAAATATGTCTCTCTGTCCTTCCCTCTCTCTGTAATTCTGCCTTTCAAATGAAGAAATAAATCTTTAAAAAGAAAAAACCAAAACAGTACAAAAAACCATAAAAGTATGGAAATGTGGCGTGTGGTCCATTTACTTTACCCAGATAGGTGATGAAATGCTAGTCCTTTTTTTTTTTTTTTTTTTTTTTTGGGTATAGGTTTCTTTCGTATGTAATGGGAGCAGGAAGAATGAGGCTTGGAGTGCAGAGTGTGAAAGGCCATCACAACACACACCAAACACCAGAGTTAAGGAAAAAGTTTATTATCCGATAGGGGGACACCTAGCAGGCTGGAGGGAGAAGGTGAGAGAGCAGTAAGGGAAAAGAGAGTGTGCGGGAAGCAGGTCCTGTTATAGCCTTGCAGGGGTGGGGAAGCAGGAACCACGAATCCCGTTAGGGTAGGGGTGTAGCTGAGGCTTGTGTTTGGCCCGTTTGTTCACCTGACTCCTAGTAAGCCAGGCTGCGTCCTGGAGAGGCCAGACTTAGTGTACAGGGTGGTGACTGGGCCAGAGCCCAAGTTAGCGCTGGGGGCTTGCGATGGCACCAGAGATGGGACAGCACCATTTTACTGACAGCACACGGTCTACTTGGGCTGGGAGGTGCTGATGTCACACGTGGGCCTTACTCATGGTGGTGCCGTTTGGCTGTTCTCTCTTTTCCCAGAGGAGCTCTATGGTGACTTTGAAGACCTGGAAACGGGGGATGTGCACAAAGGGAAATCAGGCCCAGATACTCAGGTATGCCTTTGCCGTGGCCGGCCGTCAGCTTGATCTGTGGTCAGTGTGTTCCGAGAGACCCGTGTTGAGAGAGCAAGTCTGACTGGTTGTCTGTGTAGGCTATTGAGCGGATGGTGACGTGCCTTCCTGGACGTGTGGGCATGTGGGAACAGAAAAAATTGTCTACTTGATCACATAAATGTATCCCATAAAAGTAACCATGAAATTGGCTTTAACCATTAACCCTAGCTTTAACATTAGCCCTAATCCTAACCCTTACTCTGCACCTAGCCCTAACCGAATCCTGGCTGTAATCGTAGCCCTACACCTAACCTTAACCCTAGTTCTGATCTTCCACCTAACAATAACTGTCCCCAACTCTAAACCTAGCCCTAACCCAAGTCCTCAACTTAGCCTTCACCCTAGCCCTAACCGTAACTCTAACCCTGTTCCCACCCAACCCGAAATCTGTCCTTAAACCGAACTAACCAAAGTCCTAATCCTAGTCATAGCTATAGTTTTAACAATATACCTACACATAAACCTAATGCTAACTCTAACCCCAGACCTAAATCTAACTCAAAACATACCTCTCACCCTATCTGTAAGCCTTTCTCTAAACATAGCTGTAAACCTAACACTAATGGTTGCCGTAATCTTAATCCTAACCCTAACCCTAGGTTTAATCCTTAGCCCTAACCCTAGCTCTATAAACTTCTTTTTAAAGGTTTATTTTATTTATTTGAAAGGCTGAGTTACAGAGAAAGAGAGAGAGGGAGAGACAGAAATCTTCCATCCACAGACAGAAATCTTCCATTCCAAATAGCTGCAGTGGCTAGAGCTGGGCCAGTCCAAAGCCAGGAGCTAGGAGCTTCTGGGTTTCCCATGCGAGTGCAGGAACCCAAGCACCTGGGCCATCATCCTCTGCTTTCCTAGGCACTTTAGCAGAGAGCTGGATCAGAAATAGAGTAGCTGGGACTTAAACTGGTGCCCACCTGGGATGCTGGCATTATATGCAGCAGCTTTACTGGCCATACCACAACTCCAACCCCCTAATCCTAGCTCTAAATCTAACCCTAAGCCTAACTCTTACCCTACCCCTACCCCTACCCCTAACCCTTATCCCTACCCCCACAAGCCCTAACATCTGCCCCAAACCTAACTCTAACCATTGCTCTAAACCTAACCCTTACCCTAAAGCTAAACTTGGCTCTAACCCTTGCCCTAACCCTAACCCTAACCAGATTCCTTATGGGCTTTCATTCCAGGAAGTTTTACCTCCTGGATTTTTCTCACCACTGTTCTTTTTGCCACCACCCTTTTCTTAAATTTAAATATCAGTTTAAAAGATTTTCTTTTCTCCCTGTTGTTTTTGCAAAACAGTGTCTGGGAGCACCTGAGTTGGGAATGTCTGCTTCTGCTTGTATTCACGCTTCAGTCCACAGGCAGACTGAGGAATGGCAGTGAATGGTAGCACCTGCAGACAGCTGTGTCCTGTAGCAATACTCCCCGGTCTTTACAACCCATTAGAGCTTTCTAGAAATCTACCTCAGAGTTTAAACTTCTACAACATCTTCTCTCCTGAACGTTTAAGATTGAAGATGTAGCAGAAGAAAAGGAAGAACTTGACCCCAGTGCAGAGGAAACTGCCAAAAAAAAGCATTTGGATAAGAAGAGAAAATTGAAGGAGCTGTTTGATGCAGAGTACGATGAAGGAGAAAGCACGTATTTCGATGATCTCAAAGGAGAAATGCAGAAACAAGCACAGGTAAGGCGACAGCTGTGTGAGCCGCGTCTCGGGGCCGTGACTGCTGTCTGGGTCGTGGTGCTCTCACCTGCTCCTGGGACTCCAGGTCCAGGTGCATGGAGTGAGTTTTCTCCTTCAGTCAGCAGGTCACCAGAGCAATGGCTAGTGCCCTTTTCCCTTTCTATGTGAAAGGCAGAGAGAGAGAGAGAGAGGTCTTCCATCCACTGGTTCACTCCCCAATTGGCCGCAACAGCTGGAGCTGTGCCAATCTGAAGCCAGAAGCCAGGAGCTTCTTCTGGGTCTCCCACGCAGGTGCAGGGGCCCCAAGCACTGGGCCATCCTCTGCTGCTTTCCCAGGCCATAGCAGAGAGCTGGATCAGAAGTGGAGCAGCTGGAACTTGAACCCGCACTCATTTGGGATGCCAGCACTGCAGGTGGCAGCTTTACCTGCTAGGCCACAGCGCCGGCCCCAGGTACCTCTTTTGTACCAAGCCTTAGGTTCCAAGGAAGCAGAAACGAGGGTGTCACCGTGTAGTGATTTGAGGCAGGTGTTCATTTAAACCTCACACTTGCTTCACATTTTGACTGCTCCCAGATTCGAGCGGGTGGGTGATTTGTGGCCCAGTGGGTTATGCTCTCCAAGAGAGGCTTCCCAGAAGCTCATGGTGGTCCGGGTTTAGAGGAGTATCTCAGGTAAGGTCAGCAGTGGAGATAAAGGGAGCCTGTTGAACTCCACGAGGGGAGCTGGTGGTAGGTGGTGTGGCCTCCTGGGTGAGGGAGCTCTGCAGGCGGTTTGAGGCACTGATCTCACCCTGAGGGACACACAAGGATGTGCACACAGGTGACGGTGAGAGTCTGATTGCACTTTCCTAGTGGGGCACCCAGAATCCCTGTAGGCCAGAGCGTTCACATGAAAGAGCTGGTGAAGTGTGGTTGGCAGGCGGCAACTCAAGCAAGGCCTTCCTCTAGTCAGAAGAGTGTTCCCTGCTGCGAGAGAGGATGAGGGAGGCCAGGCTGGGTGGTTGAGGGAGAGGGGAGACCATGAACTGGGGAGTAAAAGCAAGGGGAAGTTGGGGGCATCTGCCAGCCAGCATTCAGGAGTTTCCCCAGAGTTGATTACCCTCTTGGAACAACAGGAGAAAATAGCTGAGACATATTTTCAACAAATGGTAGAGCTGTAAAATGTTATTTTGTTTTGTTTTTAATATTTGTTTATTTGAAAGGCAGAGTTAGAGAGAGGAGAGACAGAGATCTTCCATCCACTGGTTCACTCCCCAAATGGCCACAATGGCTGGGGCTGGGCCAGGCTGAAGCCAGGAACCGGGAGCTTCATCTGGGTCTCCCACACAGGTGCAGGGGCCCAAGCACTTGGGCCATCTTCTACTGCTTTCCCAGGTGCATTAGCAGGGAGCTGGATGAGAAGTAGAGCAGCCAGGATGTGAACTGGCACCCCATGGGATATCGGCACTGGAGACGGTGGTTTAACCCTCTGTGCCACAGCACCAGCCCCAAAATGTATCTTTTAATTGGGATAAAATGTAAACAGTTCTGTCCATAGTTCATTTAGAAACTGCTTTTGCTAATGTTATGTTTATTAAAGGTTTATTATGGGGTGTAATTATTGTTCCCCCTCTTATATGCAGCTTAACCGGGCAGAATTTGAAGACCAAGACGATGAAGCCAGAGTCCAGTATGAAGGTTTTCGACCTGGGATGTATGTTCGAATTGAGCTTGAAAACGTTCCCTGTGAATTTGTGCTCAACTTTGACCCTCATTACCCAGTTATTCTGGGCGGTTTGGGCAACAGTGAGGGCAACGTTGGATACGTGCAGGTAGGTGCCCTTAGCCGCATGCCCAGCCACGGAGGCCCTCGCCACGTGCGCTTCAGCAGATATTTTGTTGAACTCCCTCCCCGCAGATGCGTCTCAAGAAACATCGTTGGTATAAGAAGATCCTCAAGTCCCGAGATCCCATCATTTTTTCTGTGGGGTGGAGGAGATTTCAGACCATCCCACTTTATTATATCGAAGACCACAACGGAAGACAGAGGCTTCTGAAGTACACCCCACAGCACATGCACTGTGGAGCGACCTTCTGGGGTAAATGGGACTTGGCTAATTGCGACATTTTAGGTGTTATCATTGTACTGGTAGTTTTGCACTTTTCCTTTTTGAGATCCCAATTCATAAGATTTTTTCTTTTTGTGGGGGAAAGGGTTGGAGTATATCTGTAATGTGGAATCCAGAACTTGCCGTTCACTCTATTTTTCTCTGTTTTGCTCAAGGTCCTATCACTCCACAGGGAACTGGCTTCTTGGCAGTACAGTCTGTCAGCGGCGTGATGGTGAGTATCTGCGTGTTTTCCTTTCAGCCGATGTCTGAGAAATGGATTTTGAATATGAATTATTAGCTACATGAAACCAAGTTGAGAATGACTCATCTTTAATGTGTCATATCTAGTAGATCTCTGTTGGCTTTTGATCTTCCTGCATCCTTGTAAGTAGGGTGTGAGAGTGCAGAAGAGGAAGGTAGAAGAATTATGATGGCACTGATAATGCCGTTTTACGTTTTTGTCTTACGTATCTAAAGTATTTAAGTCGTGTTCACCATGTGCTAAGCACTGTACTGGATACTGAGGCCGCATCGCATACAAACTAGACATGACCCTGCCCCCTTGTAATGCTTGCTTAGCAAAGGATGTTCACAGTCCCTGTTTGACCAGTCAGAACAAGTTTTGTCAGCCCCATTTAACTGGAGAGAAGATGGACTAATGAGCAGGTGGAACCCACCCTGGGGGTCCAAAATTTGATTTTTTAAATGTTAAAAGTCTAATTTTCATTTTTTCTTTCATTACAAATAGATTGTTATTGTAAGATTTTGTTATTATGGAATGATTCTCGGGAAAGTAGTTCATTTTGGCTTACCAGTATTGTAGTTTTAGATGGCTTTTGTTAAAATACTATTTTGCATGTTCACATAGTCTTTCTTAGATGACTGTAAGTGAAATTGTATCAGAGAAATTGTAGTTTTTCTCTTGCTTATTTCTATATTCAAATTTTGGGATTTCCTTCTAGCCTGATTTCCGAATTGCTGCAACAGGTGTTGTCCTTGACCTGGATAAATCCATAAAGATTGTGAAGAAATTAAAGCTAACTGGATTTCCATATAAAATTTTCAAAAATACTTCATTTATTAAGGTCTGTATATCTTTGAATTCATGTATTTAGAAATGTATACATTTTTAAAGGAGGAAGGAAATACGGGTTAAGTAATACTTATCCAAATGCTTAGCGGGTCTGCATTGTGGCACAGAGGTTAAGCTGCCTCTTGGGACGCCTGCATTCCATAGCAGAGTGCCTGGATTCAAGTCCTGGCTGTACTTCCTGTCCAGCTTCCTGTTAATGGGCACCCTGGAAGCAGCGGGTAAAGGCTCAAGTACTTACATCCCTGCCATCCATGCAGGAGATCCAGATTGAGTTCTAGCTCCGAGCTTTGGCTTGACCCAGTCCTGGCTGTTGGGGAGCAAATCAGTGTGGAAGGTTGATTCATTGTCTGTCTGTCTATCTCTCTCTCTCTCTCATTCACTCTTCCTTTCAAATAAATAAAAATAGATAATTTTTTTTTAAAAAAGTACAAAGAAAACTGCTTGGGACCAGAAGTGTGTCAGGCTTCAGATTTTTGAAGACTTTAGGAGATTTGGATTTGGATATACATAGTGGGATATCTTGGGGTGGGCTCCAGGTCTAAACACTTATTCATATACTCCTTTTCCTCATAACCTGAAGCTAATTTTATACAATATTTTAGTGCGTACACATTTTGACTGTGATCAGTCACATGAAGTGAAGTGTAGAATTTTCTACTCTGGGGTCATCTTGACACTCAGGAAGTTTTGGATTCTGGAACTTTTCAGATTGGAAATGCTAAACCTGTACTTCTAAATTCAGGTCTCATGTTTTTAGGAAAGTCTTTGAAATATTTTATAAACTTAACCTTCTGTCTTTTTCAGCTTACATCTGTATATTGGTCTCTGTGTTACTTAAATATGCTCAAAAATCTCAAAGCAAAGTAAAAGAGGAATTTTCAGTAATTGAGGCAATCATTTATTACCTCCATGTGAGACTGTCATAGGACTAATTGAAAATGTGTAATTTGGCCGGCGCCGCGGCTCACTAGGCTAATCCTCCGCCTAGCGGCGCCGGCACACCGGGTTCTAGTCCCGGTCGGGGCGCCGGATTCTGTCCCGGTTGCCCCTCTTCCAGGCCAGCCCTCTGCTGTGGCCAGGGAGTGCAGTGGAGGATGGCCCAGGTGCTTGGGCCCTGCACCCCATGGGAGACCAGGAAAAGCACCTGGCTCCTGGCTCCTGCCATCGGATCAGCGCGGTGCGCCGGCCGCAGCGCGCCGACCGCGGCGGCCATTGGAGGGTGAACCAACGGCAAAGGAAGACCTTTCTCTCTGTCTCTCTCTCTCTCACTGTCCACTCTGCCTGTCCAAAAAAAAAAAAAAAAAGAAAATGTGTAATTTCAGCCAGTACTGAGTTTAGTTTCATACCTTTTTGATTTATGTAAAGAAAAGAAGGAAATCGTAAATTTTTCACAGTTCGGTATAAAATAGATGAAGTGATTTGCAAAACACCTTGGCAAGGGTCCAGAGAAATGAATAGGCTGTTTCTGCAGTATTTTCAGCAGTATAAAGTTTCAGCAGTTAGAATGTTTCCATTAAAAGCAGATTTGGGGTGGGCATTTGGCTTAGTAACAAGCGAAGGATGCCCACATCCCATATTGAAGGACCTGGGTCCCATTCCCACCCCTGGCTGTAGATTCCAGCCTCCTGCTCGTGTGAACTCTGGCAGGCAGCAAGTAATAGTTCAGGTAGGGGACCTGGATGAGTTCCTGGTGTCTGGCTTCAGCCCGAGTCTGGGGCCATTACAGGCATGGGAGGAGTGAACCAGCAAATGGGAACTTTCTCATCTCCCTGCCTCAGACTTTTTTTTTATGAAGAATTAAATGGATCGTAAAATGTTCTTGTAATAATACCACCAACATTTCTCCAGATCTTTTTCTTTTTTCAACTTTTATTTTATTTGAAAGGCAGAAACACAGAGATCTTTCATCCACTGGTTCACTCCTCAAGTGATCTCAACAAGAGTTGGGACAGGCTGAAGCCTGGCTTCTGGAACTCAATCTCCCATCTGGATCGTACCCAATCTCCGATCTTGGGTCGTACCCAAGTACTAGAACCATTGTTTGCTGCTTCACAGAGTGCACATTAGCAAGAAACAGGATCAGAAGTGGAGGAGCTGGGAGTGGAACCAGGCACTCTGACAGGGGTGTGCGCAGCAGATGCCCACCCCCTCTTTTTGTTTTCTAAGTGAGAGCACCGAAGCAACAGGATTTGAGCGGCATTCTTGTCTGCAAGAGGCCAGCAGCGGCTGCTGAGGCCAGTTCAGTCCACAGAATGATACTGATGAATGCGTCTTTGCTCTTGTCTTCTACTGCGATACCCGGAATGACATGCTAATGAGCCCACAGGAGAATCTTGATTAATGTTCCCGAGGGGAAGATAAAAGAGTTGCATTCTTTTTGGCACAGTAGTTCCACTGTTAGAAGGAAAAATATTTTAACTTTATCACCCTCAATGAGTTGTTTTTTAACCAAGGGTATATTTATGAGCTAACAGTTTGAGGAAGTGACTTTGTATGTCTGTATTTGTGCCTATAGGGAATGTTTAATTCAGCTTTGGAAGTGGCCAAATTTGAAGGTGCTGTGATTCGAACTGTCAGTGGAATCAGGGGACAGATCAAGAAGGCGCTCCGGGCTCCCGAGGGCGCTTTCCGGGCCAGCTTCGAGGATAAGTTGCTGATGAGCGGTAAGTATCCTTGGCAGGCTGTGTGATGGTGGGGCGCTGCCACTGCTGGTTTCTGGTTGATTAGAGGTTGGAGTTGGGTCTTTGGCAGCCCAGTCTCAGCTCCAGTTCTCCCTGCTCCCAGCCTTTACGCAGTGCTGATTCACGTTGTGTCGGCCGGCCTTCGGCTCACAGGCAGGACAAGTTTTTCGTGCACAGAGGAGTTCAGGGGCTGGCATGATGCAGCTGGTTAAACTGCCCTTGCTTTGCTGGCATCCCGTACTGGGGCGCTGGTTTGAGTCCCTGCTGCTCTGCTTCCAATCCAGCTTCCTGCTGGGGAAGGCAGTGGATGTACTGCAACCCCATGGGAGATCCGGATGGCGTTCCTGCCTCCCAGTAGCAGCCTGACCTAGTCCTGGCTCTGTTGTGGGCATTTGAGGAGTGAACCAGTGGACCAAAGATTGGTCTCCCTCTCTTATTCTGTCTGCCTTTCAAATAAGTAAATCATTAAAGAAAACAAGAGTAGTCTAATTGGTAAAGTCCCTCTCAAATACTTTGCAACCAGGTAGAGAAATTTGGAGTAAATGTTTTTGTGGGTTTTTGGCAAGATGAATGTGAATCTTCTTTTGAAAATGTTACAGTAAGTCTCCTCTCTTTCCAGATATCGTCTTCATGCGAACTTGGTATCCTGTCTCCATTCCAGCCTTCTACAACCCCGTAACATCTTTGTTAAAACCACTGGGCGAGAAAGATACGTGGTCAGGAATGCGGACCACAGGTCAGCTGAGGCTTGCGCAGGGCATCAAGCTGAAGCCAAACAAGGACTCCCTGTATAAGGTACTGGGTGTGTGTGCAGTTGTTGGTGACGACAGCGTGCCCTCCAGATCAGGGGTCACATGGATGGGGATGTCTCGTAAGAATTTTCCCCTATGCCGTCTCATGTGAAATTTAGCAGCTGTCTGTTCATGGCCTATCTTAGAAAAGAGCATGAAAATGGTAATGGTGGTTCTCTCTGGTTTGTAAAAGAGATGTTTAAAATTTTATGTCGTACTTTGACATTTACAATGTGATGTTATGGGATACAGATGGATAGTAAAATGGTTGCTGTAGTGAAGCAAATTAGCATATCTGCCATATCACATAGTAACTTTTTTTTGACAAGAATAGCTAAAACCTACTTAATAAGAATTCCAAATGCAGATGCATTTGAATTAAGTCTGGTCCTCTCTTGTGCATCTCTCGACTTTGCTGCATCTCCCTGCTACTTTGCCCCCTTTAACCCACACCTTCCTATTTCTTCTTGGCTGTTTTTCCATCGTTGGAGCAACGTCTGTTCTGATCCTTTGCACATTTTTTAAATTGGGTTATTTTTCTGTTATAAGAGTTCTTTTTTGGCTGTTAACTCTTCCCAGATACATGGTTTGCAGATGTTTTTCCGAGTCTGTAGGTTGCCTGTTTGATTTTGTTAATCGTTTTTGCTCTACAAAGGATGTGGAAGTTGATGTAGCCCCCACTGTTTTCACTTCTGTTATTCCGGGCTTTGGGTACCTTAGCCAAAAAATCATTGCCAAGGCCAATGTTGAGCTTTTTTCTTATGTTCTTTTCTAGGAGTTTTAAGAATTCCAGTCTTAAAGTTAGGTCTTTAGCCACTTGCGTGGATTTTTGTGTATGGTGTAAGATAAGAGTTCAGCTTCATTCTTTGGCATGTGAAAATTCAGTTTTACCAGCATCATTTATTTATTTAAAGATTTGTGTATTTATTTGAAGGTCAGAGTTAAAGAAATCTTTTTTTTTTTTTTTTTTTTTTTTTTTTTTTTTTTTTGACAGGCAGAGTGGACAGTGAGAGAGAGAGACAGAGAGAGAAAGGTCTTCCTTTGCCGCTGGTTCACCCTCCAATGGCCGCCGCTGCAGCCGGCGCACCGCGCTGATCCTGGCAGGAGCCAGGAGCCAGGTGCTTTTTTCCTGGTCTCCCATGGGGTGCAGGGCCCAAGCACCTGGGCCATCCTCCACTGCACTCCCTGGCCATAGCAGAGAGCTGGCCTGGAAGAGGGGCAACCGGGACAGAATCCGGCGCCCCAACCGGGACTAGAACCCGGTTTGCCGGCGCCGCAAGGTGGAGGATTAGCCTATTGAGCCACGGCGCCGGCTCAAAGAAATCTTTCATCCGCTGGTTCACTCCCCAAATGGCCTCAACAGCCAGAGCTATGCCAGGCCCAAGCCAGGAGCCAGGGGCTTCTTCCAGGTCTCTCAATGTGTTGCAGGGACCCAGGTACTTGGGCCATCCTCCACTGTTTTCCCAGGCCATAGCAGAGAGCTGGATCAGAAGTGGAGATGGTGGGTCATGAACCGGTGCTCATATGGATGCCAGCATCCCAGACAACAGCTTTACCTCCCTGTGCCACAGTGCCAGCCCCCCCCCCCCCACGCCCTTTCTGGCCCAGCATCGTTTTGATTATCATAGCTCCGCAGTATAATTTTAAAATGGAAAGTATGATGCCTCCAACTTTGTTTATTAAATTAATTTATTTTTGAAAGAATTAGAGAGATGGAGACAAAGGGAAAGGATCTTCTATCCACTGATTCACTCACTCCTTTAAATGGCTACAAGAGCCTGGCCTGAGCAACGCTGAAGTCAGGAGCCGAAACACCATCCAAGAGTGGCAGGGCCCAAATAACTTGGGCCGCCTTTCACTGGCTTCCCAGGCACATTAGCAGGGAGCTGGATTGGAAGCAGAGTGGCCAGGACTCAAACTGGCTTTCATTTGGGACACCAGCATCACAGATGGCTGCTTTACCCTTTGCACCACAGTGCCTGACCCCAGCTTTGCTTGTGTGTGTGTGTGTGTGTGTGTGTGTGTTACTGATTACATTTTTAATGTTTGTAAGGCACTTAGATTTTCTGTTTCTGTCTTGGTCATATTTGGTTGGCCATTTTTTTAAAGATTTATTTATTTATTTGAAATAGTTACACACAGAGAGAAGGAGAGGCAGAGAGAGCGAGAGCTCTTCCATCTGCTGGTTCACTCCCCAGCTGGCCGCAACGGCCGGAGCTGTGCCGATCCGAAGCCAGGAGCCTCCCCGGGTGTCTCCCACGTGGGTGCAGGGACCCAAGGACCTGGGCCATCTTGTACTGCTTTCCCAGGCCATAGCAGAGAGCTGGATAGGAAGTGGAGCAGCCAGGTCTCAAACCAGCACCCATATGGGATGCCGGCACTGCAGGCGGCAGCTTTACCCACTAACCACAGCCCCGGCCCGGACCCCCAACTTTTAAAAAATTTCTCAGTATTGCTCTGGCTCTTTGGGGTGTTGTATGGTTCCATTTCAATTTTAAGATTGTTTTTCTGTTGCTGTGAAATGTGCCAGTGTAATTTTGACAGGATTGTGTTAAATCTGTATATTGCTTGAATATTAATTTAATATTTCAGTATTCTTCCAATTCATTAGCATGGGATACCTTTCCATTTATTTGTGTTGTCTTCCATTCTTTCATCTTTCATCATTGTCTTTTAGTCTCCAGCACACAAATCTTCCACTTCCATGGTTAAATTTATCCCTAAGATTCTATTTGTTTATTTTTGATGCTTTCCTAAATGAGGTGTTTTTTTTTTTTGTCTTTTAAATATTTATTCATTTTACTTATTTGAAAGACATATAGAAAGAGAAAAACACACTTATATCTACTTCTGGTTCACTCCCTAACAGCCAGGGCTGGGCCAGGCTGAAGCCAGGACCCTAAAACTCAATCCAGCTCTCCCACATGGAGGGCAGGGATCCAAGTCCTTGAGCCATCACCTGCTGCCACCCAGGGTGTGCATTAGCAAGAAGCCGGATTGGAAGCAAAGCTGGGATTTGCACCCAGGGACTCCCAATATGAGATGCAGGTGTTTTAAGCAGTAGCTAAACCACTGTGCCAAACTTCTGCCCTAGAATCTGTTTCCTTGATTTCTTTTTCAGCTGGATCTTAATCACATATAGAAATATTGCTGATTTATTTGTATGTTAATTTTGTAACCTGTAACTTTCTGAAATCGTTTATTAGTTCCAACCAGTCTTTTTTATTCAGTCTTTAGGATTTTCTGCATATACGCTCATGCCATCTACAAATGGAGATAATTTTACTTCTTCCTTTCCAGGATGCGTGCCCTTTTATTTTTTTCTTATCTGATTGCTCTTGCTAGTACCTTATTTATGTTGAATAGAAGTGGTAAGAGCAAGCATCTCTGGGGCTGGCGCTGTGGCACAGCAGGTTAGATCCCTGGCCTGTGGTGCCGGCATACTGTATGGGTGCTGGTTCAAGTCTTGGCTGCTCCACTGCCCATCCAGCTCTCTGCTTATGGCCAGGGAAAGCAGTAGAAGATGGCCCAAATGCTTGGGCCCCTGCACCCATGTGGGAGACCCAGAGGAAGTCCTGGCTCCTGGCTTCAGATCAGCTCAGCTCAGCTCTAGCCATTGCAGCCATTTGGGGAGTGAACCCCAGATGAAAGACCTCTCTCTGTCTGTCTTTACCTCACTCTGTAACTCTTTCAAATAAATAAAATAAATCTTAAAAAAAAAAAAAAAAAAGAAAGAAAATTCTTTTAAAAAAAAGCTAGCATCCCTATCTTGTACTGTCTTTTAGTGGAAAGCCTTCAGTTGTTTCCTGTTGACTATGATGTTAGCTGTGGGTTTTTCTCAGTGGTCTTTATTGTACTGAAGAACTTTCCTTCAATACCAAAACCATGGAAAGAGTCTTTACCAAGAAAGGATGCTGGGGGCACGTGTAGTGGCGTAGTTGATAAGCTGACACCTGTGATGCCAGCATTCCATATGGGTGCCGGTTTGTGTCCAGCTGCTCCACCTCTGACCCAGCTCCCCGCTGCTTTCCCAATGGCATTAGCAGAGAGCTGGATCAGAAGTGGAGCAGCCGGGACTCAAACTGGCACCATGTGGGGTGCTGGTGTTGCAGGTCGTAGCTTTACCCACTATACCACAGCGCCAGACCCCCTACTTCAATCTTAATATTTTTTTCTGTAATGAAATTTGTCCATTTTCTCAAGAGTATTCAATTTGTTGGTATATAGTTGTTTATAACTGTCTCATAATCCTTTTTAATGTGTCTCTGTAATGTCTCTACTTTTATTTCTGATTTTATGTATTTGAGTTTTAGTCTAGATTGGGATTTCTAACTCTTGATTTTATTGATTTTTTTTCCTGTGGTTTTTCTTTTTCTATGTTTGATTTATTTCTATTCTGATCATATTTTATTTTATTTATTTTATCATTTATTTTAAATATTTATTTATTTGGAAGCCAGAGTTAGAGAGAGAGGGAGATACAGAGAAAGAGAGAAAAAAAAATCTTCCATCTGCTGGTTCACTCCTCAAATGGCCACACAGCCTGGGCTGGAACATGCCAAAGCCAGGAACCTGCAGCTCTGTCCAAGTCTCCCATGTGGGCTCAGGGGCCCAAGCGTTTGGGCCGCCTTCTGCTACTTTCCCAGGTGCGTTAGCAGGGAGCTGAATCAGAAGTGGAGCAGCCGGGACTCAAATCTGCACTGATAGAGGATGCTGGCACCAGAGGCCATAGCTTTACCCACTGCACCACAATGCCAACTTCCAGTTCTGATCTTTATTTTCTTTGCTAACCTTGGGTTTAGTTTGTTCATCAAGATTTATTTGTTATTTATGTGAAAGAATTATAGAGAGAAAGAGGAGAGACAGAGAGAGAGAGATCTTCCATCTGCTGGTTCACTCCCCAAGAGGCTGCCAATGGCCAGAGCTGTGCCAGGCCAAAGCCAGGAGCCCAGAGCTTCTTCCAGGTCTCCGAAGCAGTTGCAGGCGCCCAAGCCCTTGGGCCATCTTCCACTGCTTTCCCAGGCCATTAGCAGGGAGCTGGATTGGAAGTGGAGCAGCCGGGTCTCAAACCAGCACTCATATAGGATGGGATGCCAGCATCACAGGCAGAGGCTTAACCTGCTGTGCCACAATGCCAGCCCCTCGAGATACTTTTAAATTTACGTTTTGATCTTGTTCTTGACCCATTTGTTGTTCAGGAGTATGTTGTTTAATTTCCACTTATTTGCAAATTTTCCAGGATTCCTACAATTGCTAATGTCGTACAATTGAGATCAGAAAAAATACTAGCTATGATTTCAGTCTTCTTGAATTTGTTTAGACTTGTTTTGTGGTTGAATATGGTAGATGCTGGGTAATGTTCCATGCACATCTATATTCTGCTGTTAGATGAATATTTCTGATTTTATTTCTTAGGTCCACTTGATCTAGAGTGCAATCCAAGTCAAGTATTTTCTTGTAGTTTTCTCTCTGGACTGTTCTATTCATTATTGAAAGTGGGATATTAAAGTTATATAGCCATTCCTTACTTCATGCCCATTAATATTTGCTTCATTTATTTAGATGCCTATGTGTTGGATCCACCTTTACAATTATGCCCTCTTGATTCATTGACCCGTTTATCATTGAATAATGACCTTTATTGTCTCTTGTAACCCTGTTTGACTTGAAGTCTGTTCTGGTTACTAATTGCATGGAACTATCTTCTTCTCTTTTAGCCAGTGTTTGTCCTTAAAGCTAAAATGGGGTCTATTATAGGCAGCAAATAGTTGAATCCTATTTTTGTATCCATTTAACCACTATGTCTTTGAATAGGAGAGTCTAGTCTATTTTATAGTCAGTGTTATTGTTGATAGGTGAGTATTTAATCCTGCTGTTTTGCTAATTTTTTCTACTTTTGTACCTCCTTTGTCCCTTTCTTCTGTGGACGCCTGTAGTTGAAGCCACACCAACCAGGATGAGGCGCAGGGTAGGGTGGTGTGTGCTCAGCGGCAGTGTGGCTGCCCTGAGTTTCTCATTGTTCACATCCCTGCCAACAGTTGGCCTCCTAAGTTTGTTTATTTATTTCTTTAATTTCAGGTTTGCAGTGCCTATCTAGATTCCTATTTTATACAGATTTTGGTCTCTGAAAACTTTCATTATTTTCCTCATAATCTAGCAATGCATTTGAAAAGATTTCATTTAGGATATTCAGCTATTTTGTATTAAGAGAGTAGTTCAGGATATCAGTCTGCCATTCTACTAGAAATTGATGTTTCCCAGGCATTACTTTTTCTAAAAATAGTTAATAAAGTTTTGGATCATCTTACATGATTTTCATTAAAATAAACTACAGGATATGGAGATGGGGAGGTCTCTGAATTCTTTAGTTCTACAGTAATTTGAGTTCCTAAACAAAGTCTGCTAATTTATTGGTGTAGATGATGTTTTAATAATAAAGTTTAAAATATAACAGAAATATTCCTTAGATAGTCAATATTGACTTTTGGTGAAGACCAAGGGCAATTCTTTCAACTTATTAGCAGTATTTCTGAGGCAGTTAAGAATTTTGATCATCTGGAGCATGAAACTTAAGATTACCTTGAAGATTTAGTATGGAGAGTCTGGGCTTGCCCTGTTGTTGAAATCTCACTTGGCCAGTGTTCCACCAGAAACAGTGACGTTGAGCTTCTTATTGGAATCAGGGTGGGGATGCTTTGACTGCCAATTGGAGGAAGAGACATGTCCTTAAATCCAGACAGGGTGATAGTCACGGTGAAGAGCTAAACTGTTCCCGTTAGGCTGGGGCAAGCGGCTTCGGTGCCCCACAGATAAGGCCTGCATCGTCCATTGAAAGGAACCCTGGGTCTGCTGAGCGTGGAGACTGTCATTCACACTGGGCAGATGGGCTCAGTGGCTCTCCTAGGAGAGCTGTAAGTGTCCTCTGTCTGGTCCTCTGTTTTCCTGGAGTCGTGGATGTCCATTGAGACCCCTGTATTTGGTGGGTGATTGCATCCAAATTTGACAGTTAGCAGACTCTGGTGTTGCTGATCTTGCGGGAGAGTCCAGCTATTGAGATTCAGTGTCAAAGTTTTGAATATGCGCAGGTCATAATTTAAATAGCTCAGTCTGTTTTGTTTTGTTTTTTTTTTCTTTTCAGCCAATCCTGAGGCAAAGGAAGCATTTCAACTCGCTGCACATTCCCAAGGCCTTGCAGAAGGCCCTGCCATTTAAGAATAAGCCCAAGACTCAGGCGAAGGCAGGCAAGGTGCCAAAGGACCGAGTGAGACCAGCCGTCATCCGGGAGCCTCACGAGAGGAAGGTACGGGCGGCAGCTTGCTGCGCCTTGCATGTAGAAGTGAAAGAGGCACACTTGGCAAGCCTGCTGCATGCCCAGGCTTCACCAGGGAAGCGTGAGGGCCACCCTTGCTCGAGGCACCAGAGCTGGAAGTTAGGAGCGGGGCCAGAGTCCACTTCCCTTCTTTGGTCTCTGCCTTGTGCGTGTGGGTGGGGAGTCGCACACATTCAGCAGGTGACTCACTCGCAGCTGCTTGCGCACAGTGTCTGTGGACGCTTTGGTGGTTGGGGTTTAATGTGCTCGCACCTGTACCTCCATGCAAACTGCATTCCTGGTTCAGGATGGCTCGCAGTAGGGTCCTATACACCTGGGGCACGGCGGGAGTCTAGTTTTGACACATCTGTGGAGGCGTGAGGCCCGGCAGGTCAGATGGAGGCATGCCGTGCCTGTGGGGGCTTCCTGCTGCTCACCGGGGTTTGTCCTTGTCAGATCCGGGCGCTGCTGGACGCCCTGAGCACGGTGCACAGTCAGAAGATGAGGAAGGCCAAGGAGCAGCGGCACCTGCACAACAAAGAGCACCTGCGAGCGAAGCAGAAGGAGGAAGAGGAGAAGCTGAAGCGGCAGAAGGACCTCAGGAAGAAGCTCTTCCGCATGCAGGGTCAGAAGGAGAAGAGAAACCAGAAGTCCAGCCTCAAGGGCGCCGGGAGCAATTGAAGAGGCCTCAGAGCGCAGACAGACGGGGTCCAGCATGTCGTGTGGCAAACAGCAGGCGCTGAGCGTGAGGCCCAGAGAGCCCGCCGTCGGCAGAGCGCCCAGACTGCGCCTTCCGACAGCCGTGAGGGCTGTGCTGGTGGCACCCACGCCCCGTCTCTGCTTCCAGTGATACAGGGATGCAAGGTGATGTCACCTGTGTTCCGTGGACTCTACTTTCCTCCAGCCACCCTGGTTTCATTAATTATTTTGTGCTACTAAAATATCATTAAAATATTTTTCTGTTCATTTTGGCTTGGAAGTTTTTATTAGGGATGAATGCCTAGCAGTTGATTGTAAAGAATGATTTATTCTACCACCCTCATGATAAATTGTCCAATTAGGGAAAAAATTGTTAACTGGAAGACTCCTCTATAATGCAGAAGTTTAGAGAAGGCTATGAGGTGATTTATTTTTTCTGTTGTATTCTCTGATCACTGACCGTAGTAGACAGAGAGAGAGAGAGGTCTTCCATCCACTGGTTCACTCCCCAATTGGCCACAATGGCTGGAGCTACGCCAATCCAAAACCAGGAGCCAGGAGCTTCTTCCGGGTCTCCCACATAGGTGCGGGGGCCCCAGGACTTGGGTCATCTTGTACTGCTTTCCTGGGCCATAGCAGGGAGCTGGATTGGAAGAGGAGCAACTGGGATTCAAACCAGTGCCCATATAGGATGCTGGCACTGCAGGCCGCAGCTTTACCCGCTATGCCACAGCGCTGGCCCCCATGTTGCCTTTTGAAACATCATATGTAAATATAATTGATAGGTTATAAAATAAACTCTACAGAGCCGGATCAGAAGTGAAGCAGCGGGACCCTGAACCATGAGCAGGCACCCGTGTGGGATGCTGGTGTCGCAGGCAGTGGCCCTGCCCACTATGCTACAACACCAGCCCCTCCTTGTCTTTTCTAAAGACTACGTATAAAATCGTACCTGCTGTTATTGAAAAACCTTGTCACATTTGGAAAACAAGAAGAATGAAAAGTTTGCATAGCAAGATTACTCATAACTAAAGTTAGGCAACTTGTACTGTCTTTCCAGGAAGGGTGTTTCCAGGTTAGGGGCCCAGCCGGCCAGGTTGCTGAAATATCTGCATACATAGTTTGTCCCACTGTGAAGTCTGCATGTGTTTTAGGGGAAGGTAGGCTATCAGAATAGGGACTAGGCAGTTTGTAAGTTACTTTCCTATCCTAATGCCTTATTCATCTAGTACTGTCAGGAAGTGTTTTACAAATGTACATTCCACCAGAATGTAGTAGGAGAGGTGCCGAGTGTAGAGCCCTCAGGTGCACAATAACTGAAAAAAGTCTGCTTGGAAAGAGGAAGGAACGGTTCTCAGGTAGCTGAAGTGCCCTATGACTATGCAAGATCGGCATTGATCCTCAGACACATTAACAGTCTTTCTAGAAACTTCTCAATTGCATACACTTTATAAATTGTGTGTTACTCTGTTGTAAAGAAATACATTCAACAAAAATGGAATTGAGCCAACTACTCATTTGTATACCTTCCTATGTCTGCACTGTGCATGTACACCCATAGGTTTAGGTATTTTTTAAAGTAATCTTGGCCTATAGTGTAGCCGGCATTTTATGCCACTCAAAATATTCCTATGAGACAGTGAGTGGCTCTGTCTCGTGTTGGTGAACATACAAGATTTTTTTGAACACATGAAGTTGCTTCATTTAACACTTTGCTGTCCTTGTCCTGCCATTTGCTGACATGCCTGCCACCGTAGGAAAGACTGAGTGAAGAAGACAGCCATGTGGTCCTGTGTAGTCCCCAGAGGCTCCAGGGCTTACCTCGTGGGTGAGCAAAGAGCATTTGTTGACTGCCCTTGGCACTTGCTCTTCTTACCAGACTCAGATTTTGCAAAACCATAATTCAGAATCTGCCTTAAATGTATTATAACTTACTTGGCTCTCCTTATCTTCACATAGTTTCACTGTTTTGAAGTCTTGTACATTTTTTAAATCCTTAAATTAAGGAAACACCTGAGTACTTAGACACTTAAATTCCACACGTAGTAGGAGAGTGTCAGCATATCATATTTTGGGTGAGTGTTTGATGGTTGAAAATTCAGTAAGCTTTGATTGGGTAGGCATTTGGAAGAATACTTTAAATCGTGCCTATGTGGAGTTAGGGCATTCTGCATTAAGGTTGCCCTTTGTATGTAGAGAATGAAGGGGATCTCACATACATTGAACCAGGTGGTAGACAGTCACTTTTTTTTGAGGTCCTGTTTCTGTTTCAGGCTGTGTGTTGTGAAAAATGAGGCATAATGTGGGACTTGGCGTTTGAACTGTTCTTCACTGTGCAGCCCAGTGGTGTTAACTGTACATTCATAGTGTTGCGTCACCGCCTCTAGGATTTCCTCTTCATCCCAATGAGAACTCTGTTCATTAAACTCTACCTCCTGTCCCCTCCTCCCACCAGCCCCTCACAGCCATCATTCTCTTCTCTGTCTCTGAATTTGACAGCTATTTGTACAGTATATGCTGTGGAGTACTTGTCTTTTGGTATCTGTTTTGTTTCATTTGTATAATGTCTTCAAAGATTCATTCACATTGTAGCATGTATCAGAAGTCCCTTCCTTTTTTATGTTTTTTTTTTTTTTTAAGATTTGTTTATTTATTTGAAAGAGTTACATAGAGAAAGAGAGGCAGAGAGAGAGAGAAGAGAGGTTTTCCTGGTTCACTCCCCAATTGGCCACATCAGCCAGAGCTGAGCCGATCCAGAGCCAGGAGCTTCTTCTGGGTCTCCCACGTGGGTGCAGGGGCCCAAGGACTTGGGCCATCTTCTACAGCTTTCCCAGGCCACAGCAGAGAGCTGGATCGGAAGTGGAGCAGCCGGGACTTGAACCAGCGCCCATATAGGATGCTGGTACTGCAGGCGGCGGCTTTACCCGCTGCACCACAGCGCCGGCCCCATCCCTTCCTTGTTAAGGCAAGTCCACTGTCTGTATCCAAAGGGTCTTCAGAGCTTCCCTAGAAAATGCATCTTGTGAAAGCGCTGTGCGTGGATTTCAACACGTTTGCATACCCAGATAAATGTTTGGTTTGTTTTCCGTGAACTTGGGGAAGGACCCGCACCTGGGGGCTGTGGTGAGTAATGCTGCTGTGAATATTGCTGTACAGATGCCTATTTGAGCCTCTCTCTTCACTGCTTCTGTGTATGTACCCAGAAGTGAAACTGCTGCATCAAGTGTCACTCTGTGTTTACGTTTTTGGGAACAGCACCTGCACGTTGTACAGTGCAAGGCTTCCAGGTTTTCCACAGCGGCCTTATTACTATTATTTTAAGGTGTATTTTTTTTTTCATAACAGACATCCTGTTGGGTGTGAATTTCTATCTCGTAATTTTGATTTTGATTTGCATTTCCCTAATAACGGGATGTTGAGCACCTTTTCATGTGCTTTTTGGCTATCTGAATATCTTCTTTGGAGAAATATCTCTTCATATCCTTTGCCCATTTTGTAGTCAGGTTGTTTTTTGTTATTGTTATTTATATATTCTGGCTGTCAGTCTCTAATCAGATAAACAGTTTGCTAATATTTTCTCCCATGCTGTGGTTTGCCTCTTCCCTCTCCTGATAGTATTGTTTGACTCACAGAAGCTTTTAATTTTCATGAAGTCAAGTTTCTTCTTTGGTTGCTTGTGCTTTTGATGTCATATCCAAGAAATTATTGACGAATCGTTGTTTACTTGTTGTGTTTGGATTTTGTTTTTGCTTTATAAGATTTTATTTATTTATTTGAGAGGTAGAGTTACAGACAGAGAGAGGGAGAGGCAGAGAGGCCTTCCTTCCGCTGGTTCACTCCCCAAATGGCTGCAACGGCTGGAGCTGCGCTTATCCAAAGCCAGGAGCCAGGAGCTTCTTCCGGGTCTCCTATGCAAGTGCAGGGGCCCAAGCAGTTGGCCATCTTCTACTGCTCTCCCAGACCATAGCAGAGAGCTGGATTGGAAGAGAAGCAGCCGGGACGTGAACCGACATCCATATGGGATTGCCAACACTGCAGGCAGAGGCTCAACCTACTATGCCACAGCACCAGCCCCTGGATTCTGGTTTTCTTTGAAAGGTAAAGCGAGAGATACAGGGAGAGCGAGCGAGCGAGAGCCATATCTGCTGGTTCCCTCCCCAAATGCCTGCTATAATCAGGGCTGTACGAGGCCAAAGCCGGAAGCCAAATCCATCTGTTTCTCCCTTGTAAGTGGCAGGGACCCAAGCTTCTGAGTCATCATCTGCTGCCTCCCAGGTGTGCATTAGCAGGCAGTTGGGCCAGAAATGGTGGGACTTGCATCCAGGCACTCTTCCACAGCATCCCAGGGGGTGGCTTAACGACGGTGGTACAACGCCCGCCCCGTGTTTGCTGTTTCAAAGATGTGTCACTTGTGTGATGATTTAGCCGATGTCTGTCTCTCAGCTGACTACATTTCTTGAACATGCGCATCTGATGTTACTGCCCCAAATGTCTTCATCCACCTCCTTTGCTTAGGCCAGAATCCCTGGCTTGATTCTACTTGCTGCACTGCAGTGCACTAGCCTCAGGGCCTTGATGCATGCTGGCCCCTGCGCCTGGGACGCACCGTTCTGACGTCACCTCCCTCTCCCCCACCAGGTGTCTGCTGTTCCTCCTGACCCTCACTCCTCCACCCCTTGCAATAGCAGCTTCCACCTAGCACAGGCTCACAGCTCTCCGCAGACCCTCCTATAACCCTCCCGACCCCTGCAAGCTCTCTCCTGCTAAGCTGGCGGTACTCCGTGTGCAGCCCAGGGCCAGGGGGAGGTCAGAGCTGTGTCAGGACGATAGGGTCATGTCCGATCACCGCCTGTGCACACACAGCCAGGGCAGCGCTGGAGCCCTGCACCCAACCAACCACAGACGCAGGAATCCAGTCCACAGAAAGCCGGCCAGGACCCAGACTGCACGGCTATCGGACAGCACCGCGTCTCCAGAAATCACTTTGGTGCTGCAAAGTGAGCTTCCGAGGTTATGCTGCTGTGTGGGTAGCCATGTAATAGGCTTGTTTTGTGTTAGCTGAAATCATGCGGATTTTAAATGACTCTCTCAGCTGCTTTATTCTCCTCTTTCCTTCCTGCCCCACGCCCTAGCCCTCAGCCAACATGATTTTGTATTTAAAGCGGACAAAGTGATGTTTAATATAGATACACTGAGGGGGCCGGCGCTGTGGCGTAGCGGATAAAGCTGCCACCTGCAGTGCCGGCACCCTACATGGGCTGCTACTGATCCAGCTCTCTGCTGTGGCCTGGGAGAGCAGTGGAAGATGGCCCAAGTCCTTGGGCCCCTGCACCTGCATGGGAGACGTGAAAGAAGCTCCTGGCTCCTGGCTTCAAATTGGTACTGCTCCTGCCATTGCGGCCATCTGAGGAATGAACCAGCAGGTGAAAGACCTCTCTCTCTCTCTGCCTCTGTCTCTCTGTAACTCTGCCTTTCAAATAAATAAATAAATCTTTTAAGTAGATAGATAGACAGACAGACAGACTGAAAAGACCCAAGCTGCTTAACATAGCCATCCCCTCATTTGCGTGGGTGTGACGAGAGCCTGTTGGATCTACCATGGTTAATTTTCTGGCGTTCAACATACAGAATCGCTAACCACAGATCCTCAGGTCGCCTCCAATCTCACCCAAGCTTTGGACGCTTCCACCAGCGTCTCCCCACTCCCCTCCCCAGCTTCAACTTTGTTACACTGTAAAAAAAGAGATAGGACCCACACCAAAAACCGCTCAGGTCCTCGGGCAGTTTTAGGTGTGCAAGGACCCCGACCTCCGGGTGCCGCTCCCCAATGCTGCCTGCCGCATGTGCGCGGGACCTGGCACTGGCAGCGCCGGGCAGCCCATAGCGGCACAGGAAACAGGGGTGGGCGAACTACATCCCTGCTTTCTCCCTGGATGCACCTGGTTTCTCCATACCCACAAGGCTGTGGGGCCTGGCAGCAGGTGCCCCCTCCACCTCCTGCCATGCTGCCCTGAGCTCCCTTCACCTGTCCAAAGCCCAGAACCAGTTGGCAGGATGTGGCCTGTGGGTCTCGGGGTGCTGGTGGACTTGCATGTGATTGTGTGCTTCAGAAGCTAAGTTCTAGGGGCCAGCACTGTGGCGCAGTGGGCTAAGCCTCTGCCTGTGGCTCTGACACCTCATATGGGCACCTGTTCGTGTCCCGGCTGCTTCACTTCCAATCCAGCTCCCTGCTATGGCCTGGGAAAGCAGCAGAAGATGGCCCAAGTCCTTGGGCCCCTGCACCCACGTGGGAGACCCAGAAGAAGCTCCTGGCTCCTGGCTACAGATCAGCGTAGCTCCAACCATTGCAGCCATCTGGGGAGTGAACCAGCAGATGGAAGACCTCTCCCTCTATTTCTCCCTCTCTCTGTCTGTAACTCTCCCTCTCAAATAAATAAATAAAACCTTAAAAAAAAAAAAGCTATGTTTTGGCAAAGGTAACCCGATTAGGCCCTGGGAAGTAAATTTCGGACAAGAGGGACAGCAGTGACAGCCATGCCTGGAGGGCCGGCGCAGCACTGCCCGGCTCTGCGTCCTGCCGCGTGCAGGCTGTCACGCAAAGGCAACAGCAGACGTTCAAAAGAGGGGAAAATGAACTGGGGAAAGGAATTTGAACACAATTTCTACTTTTTAGAGCCAACATAGCTAAAATATTAGCACCGCAACAGGGAACCAGTATGAGGATGTCTAATGAGCTAGTCAACACTCGTTCTCTGTGCCAACTCTGAAACGCCGCGTGTGCTGCGCTCTTGCAGCTCAGTTGGCTCAGCTGCTGTCTTTTGTGGAAAATATTTGCTCTATATTTAGATTTCAGGAAATTTGCAGTTGAATAAATAGACACACACCCCGCGGTTGCTTAAATGTAACGGGAGCCCGGTGACCAGTTTCAAATTTAAATTCAGTGAGACGCAGTCTCAAATGCTCGGTGGCCCCACGTGGCCAGTGGCTCCAGGGAGGCAGCCGGGCTCCAGAGAGAGGCTGGGAAGATGGGGAAGCTGCTTTCCAAAGCCAGCGATCTCCAGCGCATGCTCAGAAGAGCACGTTGGCAAAGACTGGGTGCTGGGCAAGGGAGGAGTGTCAGGCCATGGTGCATGCCAAGGCCCTTGTGGCACAAGGTGGTGTGACACCTGCAAGCCGGTGTGGTTGCAGCCACGATGGGCTGAGAGTTGCAGGGGAGGCAGGGAACAAGGCTCCACTAAGATGCTGTTTTGGCCTGGTGCTGTGGCACTGTAGGTTAATCCTCTGCCTGCTGCCCTGGCATCCCATACGGGCGCCGGTTCTAGTCCCGACTGCTCCTCTTCTGTTCCAGCTCCCTGCTGTGGCCTGGGAAAGCAGCAGAAGATGGCCCAAGTGCTTGGGCCCCTGCACCCATGCGGGAGACTTGGAAAGAAACTCCTGGCACCTGGCTTCGGATCAGCTCAGCTCCTTCCATTGTGGCCAGTTGGGGAGTGAACCAGCGGAAGGAAGACCTCTCTCCCTGTCTCTTGCTCTCACTGTCTGTAACTCTACCTCTCAAATTAATAAATAAAATCTTTTTAAAAACATGTTGTCTTCATCCCAAGTCACAGGGAAGCCCTTGCAGAGCATTTAGCTGGGACAGTGTGGTCAAATGTGCATTTTTAAAAAATTCCTTTATTGGTGGGTGGGGACAGTTTGGAAGGAGTTGAAATGTTAAGTCCTGGAAGGAGGTGCGGAGAGGGCGAAGCAGTGGATGCTAGAGCTTTAGGAAGCAGCATTGGAGGGAACTGGATCTCGGCGGTGTGAGGAACAAGGGATCTTTATTTGAAAGGCAAACAGAGAGATCTCATCCACTAGTTCACTCCCCAGCTGCCCACAATAGCTGAGGCTGGGCCAAGTGGAAAACAGGAACCAGGCACTCAATCCAGGGCTCCCACATGGGTGGCGGAGACACTAGCCACCCCCGCAGCCTCCCACGGTCCTCATCAGCAAGAAACTGGAATCAGGAGCAGAGCCGAGACCCAGACCGAGGCTCTGTGATGTGGGCCAGACAACCCAAGTAGCATCTTAATGGTTGCGCCTAATGCCCCACCCAGCAGGGTCTTTTACCAGTGTCTTTGGCAGAGCTAAAATTTTAATTCTGATCAAGCCTAATTTCTTTATTTTAAAGATTTATTCATTTATTTATTTGAAAGAGTTACACAGAGAAAGAAGGAGAGGCAGAGAGAGAGAGAGAGAGGTCTTCCATCCACTGGTTCACTCCCCAGTTAGCCACAACGGCCAGAGCTGTGCTGATCCGAAGCTTCCCCTGGGTCTCCCATGTGGGTGCAGGGACCCAATGACTTGGGCCATCTTCTACTGCTTTCCCAGGCCACAGCAGAGAGCTGGATCGGAAGTGGAGCAGCTGGGATTCGAACCGGCGTCCATATGGGATGCCGGCACTACAGGAGGCGGCTTTACTCACTAAACCACAGCGCTGGCCCCATTCTTAACTGGTGCTTTTATGGATCCTGTATTTGAAGTCATGCCTAAGAACTCTCACCTCAAGTCAAAAAGATTTCTATGTTTTCTTCTAAAGTGTTGCGCAGTGCACACACACACACACACACACAGAAGCGTGTGCATACCAAATGAGGAGGAAACACTGATGACAACCACAGCCCTGGCTGCCCTAGCTCATCCCGTAGAGAACTACGCTTTCCCACGCCCCCTGCTGGTTCCTTTCTGCTTCAGGGAGCCTCAGCTGCTCCTGAGCTTTGCCTGGCCAGGTGACAGGACCTTCATTCCGGAATGATCTGGCCCCTTCCTGGTCTCCCCTAGGGGTTTCCCAATGACCTTAGCACAGGACACGGGGACAGTAAGGGACACCCTAAGGGCCCTGCTGTACACAGCTAAGCTCTTCCTTGCTTCGCTGGGGACACGGTGGTCCCTTTAATGGTCAGGGTCACTCCCCCCGCCGCCCCCGGCCCTGGCCAGTGCTGTAACTTCCTTCTGCCTGTGGATGCAGAGGCCCCAGGCAGAGGGCGCCCTATCTTCCAGCTCAGTGGCTCGCTGTATTTCCTGGTGGGAGAACTTCCCTGTAATTGAGACCTCCCAGGCCAGCCAAGCATATGCTAGTGGGGACAGGATGCATTGTTCCCACCCCTTGATTCCTGCACCGTGAATCCCGCGACAGGAGAAACACGGAGTCTGACCACATCCGGCTCCTGGAGCACCCCGCCCCGGCCCCGCGTGGTCTGTCTCGTAACCGACATGTACCCGAGTCCTCAGAAAGCCATTCGCCGTTCTCTCGAGCCAGCTGCTTTGGGCTGGTGGGGATCACGGTCAGGCCTGTGAGCTCCTCAAGCTGGACCATTGATTGCTACGCTTCTTAGCCTGAGACCTGCGCGCCTCGCTCAGAGCAGTGCTGTGTGCCATGCACGCCATGGCAGTGGCTATCAGGCCCTTGGACATCCACGGCGGGGGAGGGAGGGCGGTTTGGGCAGAAGCATTTGGAAAAGGCAAATCCGTATTTGGAATGTCTACTGCACTTAGAGCCGCATGCTGCCCCTCCCTTGATGGAAGTGGCTGGGTACAATCAACCTGCCCGCCCCCCTCAGGTAGCTGGCTGACTCGCCCAGGTAATCACGCCATACGCAATCGGGGATGGGCAGCTCGGGGCCATGGTAACTCCGTGGCTCACGGTCAAGGGTTCAGTCTCGACCAGGGCCCTGTCACAGGCCGAGACGTCATCTCAGAAGGAGAGTAGTTATCTGCAGAGCTTCTCTCCAAACTTCTAACGGCCTGCACCATGACTCACTCACGTAAGGCCTGGTGTAGGCCCCAACAGCGTCTCCCTGTCTGTGGAACAGCACTGGATCCGCCGGCTCATGAGGCCTCAAGTGGCAGAGGAGCTGGCGCAGTAGCTCGCACCTGTCGTGGTGCATTTTCTTGTTCTGCAAAACAAGCAGTTTTGGGGGTAGGTCCTTACATGGACCAACGGCACAGCCGCAAGAGGAATGTGCCACCTCGCATGTGCAAATGTCCAGCAGGGGGCAGCTTCTTTGTTGGCTATAGGAGGGTCAGGTGCATTGACTCATTCTTCGGAAAGGTCTTCCATCCGCTGGTTCACTCCCCAAATGGCCGCAACGGCCGGAGCTGTGCCGATCCAAAGCCAGGAGCCAGGAGCCTCCTCCAGGTCTCCCACGCAGTGCAGGGGCCCAAGGACTCGGGCCGTCTCCCACTGCCTGCCCAGGTGCATCAGCAGGATCAGAAGCAGAGTAGCAGAGACTCAAATGGGCACTCAGTGCAAGACGCCAGTGTCGCAGCCTTAACCTGCTGTACCGCAAGGCTGGCCCGTCATCCTCCGCTTTAGAATCTTGACATTCTCCATAGCGCTGGGCTGGGGATTTCACTGGTGGAGAAGGCTGCTGAGCGCCTGTCCGATCTCCTCCCCACCCTGTCTCAACAACAGTTCCGGAGGAGCGAGTGCTTCGTGCCCACCGGCTTCAGTCAGCACAGTGTCTCGAGTGCAGTGGCCCAGTGTGCTGACTTGAGAGGGAGCAGGTGTTGGAGCTCACCCTGAGTTCAATTATGGCACAGTGCCGGAGAGCTGGTGAGGTGGGATGGTGTGCTGCTGTCCTCACTGGCTGACAGCCAACTGCTTCAGGTGGGCTCTCTGGGCAGAGATGGAGAATAATGACTGGATGAGGCCAACAGTTGCATACCGGGCTCCAGAAGCAGGGGCAAGACTCAAACCTAGGAGCTCCCATATGGGACGCAGGTGCAGGGGCCCAAGGACCTGGGCCACCTCCTACTGCCTTCCCAGGCTGTAGCAGGGAGCTGGATCAGAAGTGGAGCAGCCAGGACTCGAACCAGTGCCCATATGGGATGCCAGCACTGCAGGCTGGGGTTTACCCTCTATGCCACAGCGCCGGCCCCCGAATATTCCTAGACATGGGAGTTTCCATTCAAAACCTCGTGGACACAGAGCACCAAGGCTCAGATTGTTTCCCTGGGGGGAATTTGCCAGATAAAGAGGAACCCGGGCCTCTTCAGGACCACCTCTGCCCTCCCCCGTTGCATCTACACCTTCGAGTGACATCAAGCCCCTGCAGCCCCTAAAGGACAGGCAGAGAACTACCTGAGGCACTGGCAGTGCCACACCAGCACCCCATATGGGCTCCGGTTTGAGCCCTGGCTGCTCCACTTCCCATCCAGCTCCCTGCTAATGCGTCTGGGATGGTCCAAGTGCCTGGGCCCCTGCACATCCACATTCTCACATTGGAGCACCTAGGTTTGAGTCCTGTCTCTGCTTCTGATCCAGCCTCCTACTTATGGGCACTCTGAGGGGCAGCAAGGGATGGCTCAAGGACTTGGGTCCTTGCCAGCCACAGGCAGAGTTCCAGGCTCTTGGCTTCAGCCTGGCCATTTTGGCCATTTGGGGAGTGCACCCCCAATGGACAATCTCTTTCTCTTTCTCTCTTCCTGTGTCTAACTCTGCCTTTCAGATAAATGAATCTTAAAGAGAGAAGGAGAGAACTACTTGAGCTTTCTCATTTATCCAGACCACGGTTATCAGGAGTGTGGGTTAGTGGCGGAAGGGACATAGAGTTGGATCTGACCAAACTTGGGCCCCCCAAGGAGGGGCTCTAATTAATGTAGCAGCTGGGGGTCATGACACGGGGCCCTGTCTTTCCACGGTCACGGCAAAGTGCGTGGAAATGTGCTTAGAGAGAAGTTGATTTCAGTGAAGATTCTGAGTTCCAAGCGTCGATTCCTCGTAATATACATTTCCCATTACTTTCTGCGGTAGCCTCACACTTCCGCCATTACCACAGGGCTTCCCTCCGCCAAACAGCCCTGCCCCAGCCCTAGCCCCTAGCTCGTTCTGCAGTGCGTGTCTGGGTAGCCATGTTGTTTCACATCTCCTACACGCGTGGACACATGTGGCGAGTGTTCATGCAAGCTGTGGTGTGTGTGGTTTGCAACCAGGCCACTCGGCATAATACGGGTGCAGCACAGTTGGCCTACCCATGCGCCGCTGCAAGGCACCTGGGTGGTTCAGCTTTGGGACCATCACAAAGCAGCAGCTATGAGCAATTGCCTGGAAGAGGCTGTGAACGCATTCATTTCCCCGGCTCCGAGGAGATGCTGTCTTTTCATCTGGTTGTTTGCATTTTGAAATTTCCACCGAGACTACCTCTTGACCCACATTTTTAATAAAAGCGTGTTGTTTGATTTTCTGGCGCGCGGTGATTTTCCCACCGTCTTTCTGCCATGTATTTCTAGCTTGATTCCAGTATGGCCAAAGGACAGATTTTGTATGATTTCAATGCTCTGAAACGTGTTGAGGTGTGTTTGGAGACCCAGGCTGTGTTTGACAAGAGCTTTTGAGAGCAATGTGTGTTCTGCTATTGCTGGCTAGAGTACTCCGTAAATGCCGATTATCCGTTGGTTAATATTCTTGAGTTTTCTATATTCATAATTTTTCATCTAGCACTTATAAATTCTGAGAGGAGGAGGAGAGTTTTAGCTATAATTATGGATTCTTTTCAATTTGGTTTTTAAGCTGTATCAGGTTTGTGTCATGTATTTTGGTACATATCCATTTAGGATCAACATATGCTTATTTTTCTTTTAAGATTTATGTGTTTACTTGAAAGGCAGAGACACAGTGGGAGAAGGAGAGAGAGAGAGAGAGAGAGAGAGTGAGCGGGAGGGAGATCTTCTATTCATTGATTCACTCCCCAAATGACCCCAAAGGCCAGGGCTAGACAAAGCCGGAGCCAGGAGCCACGGGCTTCACCCGGGTCTTTTGTGTGAGTGTGGGGACCCAAGCACTTGGGCCATCTTCCACTGCTTTCCCAGGCACATCAGCAGGGAGCTGGATTGGAAGTGGAGCAGCCGGGACTTGAACTGGCGTCTATAAGGGATGCTGGCATCTCAGGCAGTGGCTTTACCCACTGTGCCAGTGATGCACCTTTCTGTGTCCTTTAACTTTCAATCTATGATATTTGAAGTGGGTTTTTTGTGGACACGCTCTACTGGGTCTTGTTTCAGTACTCGGTCTGCCTGTGTTTTTCCAAGATTTACCCAAACTGCAGTGTCTGGGGGCACAGTTCCTAACAGTTCCCTCCTCCTGGCATCAACGGCAAATCTGAGAGGTTTGCAAAACCACCTTCAGCTTCAGGAACTTGCTGGAAGGGGTCTCAGAACTCACGCAATGTTGTTGTACACGTGATGGCTGTGTGTTACAGGAAAAGGACACAGAATAGAACCAGCCAGGGGTCTGCGCTATGGCGTAGCAGGCTAAGCCACTGCCTGCAAGGCCTGCATCCCATAAGGGTGCCGGTTCAAGTCCCGGCTGCTCCACTTCCGATCCAGCTCTCTGCTATGGCCTAAGAAAGCAGCAGAGGATGGTCCAGTGCTTGGGCCCCTGCACCCGTGTGGGAGACCTGGAGGAAGCTCCTGGCTCCTGGCTTCGGATTGGCACAGTCCAGCTGTTGCGGCCATTTAGTGAGTGAACCAGCGGATGGAAGACTCTCCTCTCTCTCCTTCTCTCTCTCTCTCTCTCTCTCTCTCTCTCTCTCTCTCTCTGCCTCTCAGTAACTCTGCCTTTCAAATAAATTAATAAATCTTTAAAAAAAAATAGAATCAAAGAAGAGATATGTGAGGCAGGACCTAGGAGGACCTGTGGTTCTTCCCGTGATGCCCAGCATCAAGTTGACTACCCTGGGGCATTGCCGACCCGGGAAACTGAACCAAGTCCTGGTATCCCGAGTTTTATTGGAGCTCTGTTACATAGACATGATTAATCAATTGACGGATCGGAGCTCAGTTCCCAGCTCTCCTTTTCCTGGAATTAGGAGGTGATAACACACAGTGGGAGGAGCCTCCTGATAGCAGGATTGGTCGGAGGGGCTCAGCATAAATGACAAAGACTCCCTGTCCCCTAGGCTTGGAGCTGCACCCCGAGCACTGGGACACAGGCCCCATCTCTCTTTGGGCTAGGCCATGTTCTTTATCACACAGCAAGTACATGTTAGGACCTACACATGCCATTTTTATTTGTTTTCAGTGTGTTTCCTTTTTCCTGATTCTTTCTCCTTGCCTTGTGTTACTTGAACAACTTTTTGAATTTCACTTTGAGTTATTTATATAATAGTTTCAGCGCGTCACTTGGCATAGTTTCCAAGTATTCACTCTAGGCATTGCATACACAGTGCAGCCTAAGAGAATCCACCAGTACCAACGTTTGCAGTGAGCACCATGGGGGTGGTTAATGGCAGTGGTCTCACTCCACCTGGGCACCTGCAGTCCTGGCTCCACATGGTCTCACTCCACCTCTGCACCTGCAGCCCTGGCCCCGCACGGACTCGCTCCACCTGGGCACCTGCAGCCCTGGCCCCGCACGGACTCGCTCCACCTGGGCACCTGCAGCCCTGGCCCCGCACGGACTCGCTCCACCTGGGCACCTGCAGCCCTGGCCCCGCACGGACTCGCTCCACCTGGGCACCTGCAGCCCTGGCCCCGCACGGACTCGCTCCACCTGGGCACCTGCAGCCCTGGCCCCGCACGGACTCGCTCCACCTGGGCACCTGCAGCCCTGGCCCCGCACGGACTCGCTCCACCTGGGCACCTGCAGTCCTGGCCCCGCACGGACTCGCTCCACCTGGGCACCTGCAGTCCTGGCCCCACATGGACTCGCTCCACCTCTACACCTGCCTGGGGTTGATGAGAGGCAATTGTGCACGATGCTAAGACGTGGACAGATATTTCCACATGTGTGTTCATAGCCACATCCTTCCCAGTATCCAAAAAGTGGAAGCCCCCTAAGCGTCTGTCAGCGGATGAGCAGATAGATAAAATGCACACAAGAGAATGTGGTCCAGCCTTAAAAAGAAAGGAGTCTCTCACAGCCTGCAGCATGGACGCCCCGGAGAGCAGCCCTTAGGTGGAACCTGTGATAGATTCTCCCGCTTCCTGACAAAGCTGGAGGGGTCACACCCGGACCACGCGGGACAGGCGGAGCCCGAGCTTCAGCTCAGGGTGAGCAGAACATTCTGGAGACAGACGGTGTGATGCTTGCACAGCAATGGATACACCTAACGCCACCCAATCCCACACTGGAACCATGCTTTAAAAACCAAATCCAGCTTCAGTCCCTGCCTTTGCCAGTAGGTGGCGCGCCCAGAGCCAGCGGGGAGCGCCCTGGGGCCGCACTGCTCGGCGCCCCGTGGGAATCGTGTGTGCCCGCCCCGTGAGGCGCACAGAACACCTGCGCTCGTGCACGCGCCCAGGGTGCCTGCGGGCGGATCCCCCAGGGCCCAGGGCACGCGGAGGAACGCGCAGCGGCCACCAGGTGGCGCCACAAGCACGCGATTGCAAGCGGGAGGCGGGCGGGCTGGCTGAGGGGGCCTGGGGGTACTGTTTTGGGGGCACAAGGCCGATTTGCAGGCTGGACCCCACACGGTGGGGGAGGTGAGGGCTGGGAAGGCGGAGGCAGCTGTTGGAAAAGGCAGAGGAGGCCCAGGTCACAGCCTGGAGGCCAGAGGAGCTGTCCCTTGGAAAGGAGGCCACCACAGGTGTGGCCTGGAAGGGATGGACAGGGGGGCGGGCACCCAGCCCGGAAGCGGGAGACCAGAGCTGTTCACCAAAAGGGCTTGAGCAGACTGGTTCCAGCCCTCAGCTGCCAAGCCCCAGCCCTCACCACAGGGCACAGAGAGAACAGGCTTGGGAGCAGGTGGGTCCAGGAGCAGGAGAGAGCCGGTGGACGTGGGAGGGTGGGTGTCTGGGGACTCGGGGGACTCCCCACTGACCAGCAGAGCTGCCGGCCAGCCTTGAGCGGGTCTCGGGCCCTGAACCAAGAAAGAGAATGCAAGGCTGAGCCCCACCTTTGACATCCCTGAGCTTTTATAAAAAGTGTTCTTGGACCAGAAGCCTAGAGGCAGGGCTGTGGGACACCAGCCTTGGGGGAGGAGGGGTGGCATGTATACCTCAGTCTTCTGTGAGTTGGGTTAGTAGGAGTTGTGCATTTGCCCAAGCTGCAAAGCGAGGGGGTAGCCACTGAGGCCCTGGCCAGGCACAGGCTCCCAGGGTGTCCTTGGCTTCCCCTCTGAGGACAAGCCCAGCCACTGCTGCTGTCACCTACAGGTGCCTTCCCACACCAGCCTTGCATACATTTTATGTCCTCTTACTGTGAACTTTCAATCGTGGCACCTTCGTGTCTCACGTCAGAGGCTAAGTGGATGCCCAAGGTCCCTTAGCTGGGACGTGGCAGAGCCGAGGTGGGTGCAGTCTGTGTCGGGGTCTCGGGTGGACCCCAGGTGTCTCATGACTGGCTGCGGCATGGGCTTAGCCACTGCTGGCCCCAGAGCTCGGGGTCTCCTGGCTGGCTGAGGCACGGGCTCTGCCGCTGCTGCCCCTGGAGCTCTGTGGGCCTTCCTGGGCACAGTCCTGAGCTTTGGAAGCAGGAGGACGGAGGAAACCTGCACAGCATCCCTGGACGGCTGGCCGTGGGCCACCCCGAGCACAGGTCGGGTGGCTCCCCGGGGCCTCCCGCGCCCGGCCCACGCTGGGACTCCCCCCAGCCCTCCTTCCGCCGCCTCTGGCCCTGGCTGTCCTGATTGGCCACGTGCAAGCGGCAGCCTTCCGGAAGCCGTAGCCTCCAGGGAGATTTGATTATGTCCTGCTGGTGTGACCTCGTTAATGCAATCAGGAAGTTTTCTCAAGCCTTCAGCTGCTTTGCTGGTGGCCTGGCCTGGCTCCCGAGGCGGCCACACCGGCTCAGCTCCCGGCTCCTCTGCAGAGCTGATGGCGGTGGGTCCCGGCGCCCCCGCCCCAGCACCCAGGCCTTTCCCCCCGTGAGGAGCCAGCTCCACGGCCAGGCAGCCCCCAAGTCCTGTTCCTCTGCCCCTCCAATCAGCAGGATCTGATTTTTATTCCGAATCATGCAGGGTCCTCAAAGCACTCAGCATCGGCGATCGGCGCTTTGGAGAATATTCCAGAAAGCGGCCATTGTCCATCAAGGTTAGGTTCTTAATGGAAAAATTGCAGAGGAGTTTTGGGGCAGGTGCAGAAGCTGCCTGCCCCATGGGAATAAGCCAGCAGCAGAAGTTAAGCAGGGTGCTGTCTCTTGGGGTTGTCCAGGCTGCCAGGTACACAGACATCGGCGCTGGGAGGCGGGGTCAGGGAGATATCGCAGGCCAAGTCCCAGGAGGGCCCAGAGGTGACCCTGTGCCCGAATCCTTTGTCCCCAAGGCCTCAGCCAGCAGCCAGGGCTGACCTCGAGGCCAGGCGGGCTCACAAGGTTTGGGGGCATTTCAACATAGCACCTGCCAAGCCAAGGCCAGGTCAAGGGCAGGGTGGCCATCGGGGTCTGAGTTTCCCCAGCAAGGCAGGGAGGGGCCAGGTCCCAGGTGAGGGCGCTGCCCAGCAGGTTTCTGTGATGTCGTAGTGAGGGGGCAGGGCCAGGGAGGAGCGAGGGGGAGGGGCTGGGGAAGTCTTGGGCAGTACTGGGGGACCTCTCCGTGTGTGTCCTCCTGGCCGGTGTGCTTGGTGCATTCGCTGGTCCCAGGGGCCTCTCCGGGTCAGACACTCGCCCAGGGTTGGGTGGGGCTGGCCAGCAGTTACGTGGACACAAAGGAGATATCCGGAGATGAGCGGTATCCCCTGTGGGCTGAGGATTCCCGGACGGGTGTCCTCTCCCTGGGGATAGCACACCAGCCCCAAAGCCAGCCCCAGCCCCTCTGGGCCATGCACAGAGCCGCGAGGGCTTGGGACGCTCCTGGGGACACGCGATGCGGGGGTGGCAGCCAGGCTGCGGGTAGATGCATAGCCACAGCCCTCCATCTCCAGCGACCCCTCCCCTTCCAAGTCCCCCTAGTGACTCTGGAAGCTCCGAGCCTGGAATAAGGGGTGGGATGTGTGCTTTCCAGGGGGTGGGGTTAAGACGGAACCCCAGCAATAACAGAAAACATCCCCGCCACGTGTGGTGCCCACTGCATCCGGGAGCTTTGTCTGTCACTGAATCCCTTCGGCAAACTTGCCTCTAAGGCCCTGGCACCCCAGGGTGCTGCCGGAGGGCATAGCTCTCAGGGAGCTCAGTGACATCCCCCGCCCCCCGCCAGGGGACCCAGCCCAGGCCACACACCCTCAGGTGAAGCTCATGGCACGGCAACCGCACCCACAGGGCTGCGAGGAAGGCAGGTGTAATTGGAGGGCAGAGGCGGCTCTCCCCAGGGCTGTGTCTCACGTCCTGCTGTGGCTACTGCAGGTAGCTCATGGCAAGGGGCACCGGGGACCACTCCACTGACTCCGGCCATCTGACAACAAGGTGTCCAGGACCCCCAGGCAGGCTGCTCTTGTCCCTCTGTGCCCCGTCTCAGTGCGTGCCCACCGGGGCGGCCTCAGGGAACTTCTAATCCACACTCACGTTTGAACTGGTTCAGAAAGTAACCACCTCGGTGCTTTACGGAGGTCACCAGAGAACCGGAACCTACTTAATGTGGCGTTTGGACGAGGCTGGGGTGGAATTAGCTCACATAAACAATGTTCCCAGGGCCGGCACTGTGGCATAGTGGGTAAAAAGCCTCTGCCTGCAGCACCGGCATCCCATATGGGCGCTGGTTCAAATCCTGGCTGCTCCACTTCTGATTCGGCTCCCTGCTTATGACCTGAGAAAGCAGTGAGAGACATCCCAAGTCCTTGGGCCCCTGCACCCACATAGGAGACCTGGAAGAAGCTCCTGGCTCCTGGTTTCTGCCTGGCCCAGCCCGCGGGCAGTTGCAGCCATCTGGGGAGTGAACCAGCAAATGGAAGACCTCTCTCTCTCTCTCTCTCTCTCTCTCTCTCTCTGCCTCCCTCAACTTTGCCTTTCAAATAAATAAAATAATTCCTTAAAAAAAAAAAGGAATGTTCCCAGACTAGGCAGGATGCCACTGCACTGGAGACCTCGGGGTGCCTTTCAGACCCTCATGTGCGCAAACAGCGCATGTCCTGGAATCTGGTCTACTCCAAAAGACTGTGGCTTCTCGTCCTGGTCACCAAGGGCTATCATGTGTCCAGTTTCCCTTTTCATCCTGGCTTCCAGGAAGCTCAGTGCCAAGTTTTGTGCTCAGCTGCTGACCCACTTTCCTTGGGCAGGTTCTCTGTCCCTTCCTCCTTGCCTGAGCCCCCTGTCTAACTGATGCATTTTGCCCCTGACTGCCTTGGCATCCTCTCTCTCGGATGGGCACAACAACAGTACACAGTGGTGGAGCCTGGGGTGGGCGGGGCAGGAAGAGAGTGGCCCCTGCACTCCCGGGCTGTGGAGCACCTGCCACAGAGAACACACACCTGCGATGGCATCGCAGCAGCCCCACCCCAGGCTTGGAGGCCACCTTGGTGTGGTTGGGCGTGCCGTTTGGGGACAGGTCTCGTGCATGGGTAGCCAGTACCTGTATTCCCACCAAGGGGCCCCGCCCCTAGGAGGTACAGGAAGCCAGGGCTCATCCCACGCCTGAAAGACAACTTGGGGACAATAGCATGGACCTTGCGGATCTGAAAGGCCATGATGGGTAAGCCCCACCCCCACCCCGGCCACAGCCGGCTCCTCTCAGGGCCGCCCGTCCTCTGCCTCTCTGGATCCTGCGCGCAGCCCCAGACCAGCTCCTATGCATGTGGCTGGTCACCTGGCACCCACCTGGCGGCGTAGACGTGAGCCCTGGCGTGTCGCATGTGGTGGCCGGAAGTGCCCAGCTCCAGCATGTGCCTGTTGACTGACTGATAGCTCGGAGGACACATGGAGGCTGGGGTGGGAGGCCCAGGTGGCACCGAGCCAAGCACAGGGGGTTAGGGCAAGACTGTGACAAGCTGCTGAGGGGGCAACCCAGTTCCCTGCTCCTCCTGGTTCTGCAGACCCCCACCCCCAGTGTCTGCAGACCCCCACCCCCAGTGTCTGCTGACCCCCACCCCCAGTGTCTGCTGAGCCCACCCCCAGTGTCTGCTGAGCCCCGCCCCCAGTGTCTGCTGACCCCACCCCCAGTGTCTGCTGACCCCCCGCCCCCAGTGTCTGCTGAGCCCACCCCCAGTGTCTGCTGAGCCCACCCCCAGTGTCTGCTGACCCCACCCCCAGTGTCAGCAGACCCCCACCCCCAGTGTCTGCAGACCCCCGCCCCCAGTGTCTGCAGACCCCCGCCCCCAGTGTCTGAAGACCCCCACCCCCAGTGTCTGCTGACCCCCACCCCCAGTGTCTGCAGACCCCCACCCCCAGTGTCTGCTGAGCCCCGCCCCCAGTGTCTGCAGGCCCCCGCCCCCAGTGTCTGCTGAGCCCACCCCCAGTGTCTGCTGAGCCCCCGCCCCCAGTGTCTGCTGAGCCCGCCCCCAGTGTCTGCTGACCCCCACCCCCAGTGTCTGCTGAGCCCCACCCTTGGTCCTGCACCTGTTCCCTCCACCATGAGGCTTCCCTTGCTGGCTGCCGCAAGGACCCCTGTGCCAGCACTTCTGCTGGTGCACTCTGGAGGACTTCCCGGTAGAGGTGCTCCCACGGGTGCAGGCTTGCTACGTGCCTGGCCCACAGTCTTGCAGAGTAGGTGGTTGTTGCCTTTGTTGGAGGTTGGCGCTCAGGCCCTGGGAGGCAGGGTGAGGTTCTGGACCCCTGCGGCCCCTCCAGATATGAGAGTGGAACTCCACTCCTGGCCACCTCGCCGGAAGCCTGGGCGTGGCTTGGCCATCCGGCCGTCCCCTGGTCTCCTGCTCCTTTGTCCGAGAGGCACTGTCTGAAGCCGCCTGTACTGGTTGTGATTTAAGGAGACCCGGCTGGTCCCTGGAGCCCGGCCGCCGGCTCACCCTTCGCTCCACCGTGCGAGTGCAGAGTACTCCGCAGTAAAGCACTTTGGCCTCGTTGTCTTTAAGAAACATGTCTCAGCAGAAGCCATGGGAGAAATTTACTGGCCTGTCAGAAAAGCCATTACTCACGAGACGAGAGCAAGGAGAAGCAGAGGTCATCAATCCCCGGGCAGTGTCTCAGGAAGGGATTAAATCATTTAGCAACCTGTCCTTAAGAAATCACCGAGGCCCCGCGAGGCTGCCTGCTTTCCCTGGGACATCCCAGCTGCAGAGCGAGGCAGGTGCGGCCGGCCGCGGCCCAGCTGTGCAGCACTGCGCGGCCCCGTGTGCGGGGTGTGCATGTGTAACACAATCCTGTGCCTCCTCGTGTTCAATGACCCGGCTACAGAAGCACCCCCAAGCGTCGTCCAGCCGTGACAATTTTCCATCTCCTGCTCTAGGTGTTCTCGGAGCTGCTGCCAATGCACGCGGAGGAATCAGGAGAGAGAGAAATGGAAGCTTCTGGCTGCAGGAGTCCAGGGATGCCTCAGCGTCCCCCTCTCCCCCGGGGGAGCCAGGCTGCCAGTAGCAGCCCCGGGCGCTACACAGTCCTGACCCAGCCGCAGGCAATGGAGGCACTGCAGGTTGCATCCCCCAGGCCCCGCTGGGCCCTGGAGCCGGTCTTCCTCAGCTCCTGGGAGCACCAGAGCAGGCAGATGGTCACAGGTGGGGCCTTCCCGCAGCTCATGCAGAAATGGAATCAAAAAGCAAAGTCTCATTTTGGTGCACAAATGCATTGGCATCCTTGCACAACTTTCTCAGCGCACGCATTTTCCGTGAGCTTTTAGAAGCCGGCTGGTATTTCGGTGGTCAGATGTGGGCTGCAACTGGCCCAGCCTGCAGGGCGCCCGGATTCCCCCACCGGCTCCAGGTGCGTCCGTGAAGGTGTGTGGGGAGGGGTCAGGGTGTGAACCGGGCGCTGACTGCAGTATCTGTCCTCCCCCGTGGAGTTCATGTCCACGTGCCCGCCCCCGGGGCTCACCGGATGAGAGCTGGCACACGCGCCTCTTCTGCCCTGGACTGGGGCTCCCCCTCCCTCGCCCACCCGCCCCTGTTCTCAGCTCTGGACTCAGCCTGGGTCTGCTCCCCTGGGCCCCCAGCTGCAGGCAGCGGATCGTGGGACTTCCTGCCGTCGTGGCGGCCGGTTCCCATACGAAATCTGAAACACGTGTGCCTCTCCAGTTAGCTCTGCTCCTGCCGAGAGAGCCCGGGGTGACGCCGGCACTGAAGGTGATTGACAGCAGCCAGCGCGCAAGTCCGGAAGCCTGTCCCAGCTCACCCCACAAACGCTTTGTGAGCGCCTCCCTGCCGGGGGTCCAGGGACCCAGCGGTGACCCGGCCAGCCGCACTGTCCTGCAGGGCTCTTGGGGGCGGTGGTTGAGAGCTGGCTGGGAATGAAGATGAGCAGAAGGCAGCCCCTGGGGGTAGGCGGGGCCCAGGGCACAGCCATGTGGGTGCCTCCCACCCCCCCCCCAACAGAGAGGTGCCTGGCCCAGCCGGGGAGCCCCGTGGGCGGGGCGGCCAAGGCTGCGGCTTCAGCCCCGTCTCCACCGTCTGAAGGTACCCAGCCAGAGGGTACGGCGCAGGGCTGTGGCCTGGGCTCTGGGGGTCGCAGCACCTGCTCCCGCCCTTCCTCCCTGGCGTGCCTTCCCCTTCCGCCTCCTGTGTCCCAGGTCTTTTCCTGGCCCTGGCTCTCGCCCCACAGGCGGGTGTGGTGCTGAGCAGCCTATGGCCTCAGCTGACGGGAGACCAGGGTCCTCTGGGGCCATCTGGGAGGACGTCATGTGGGCTGCTCTGTGCCCTGGCCCGTGGACACCCCCAGGGAGGTTCCCAAGGCAAGCTTTGTCCCCCTCCTTGCTCTCTGTGTTCCTGTCACTGCCTTGGACCTAACCCGTCTGTTCTCACTGCCCACACCTGTCACCTCACCTTTCATCCCCCACCACACACAAATGTCGGGGTCTTCAAAAAATTGAAGAAGGGGCTGGTGTTGTGGCGCGGTGAGTTAAGCCACTGCCTTTGGCTGCTGTCATCCTATATCAGAACACTGGTTTGAGTCTGCCGCTCCGTTTCCAATCCAGCTCCCTGCTAATGTGCGAGGGAAAGCAGCAGAAGATGGTCCAAGTCCTTGGGCCCCTGCCACCCACGTGGGAGACCCAGAGGGAGTTCTGGGCTCCTGGTTTTGGCCAGGTCCACCCCCGCAAACCCAGGAGACAGTCCAAGTTCACAGTGGGAGATTTTCACATCTCTTTCAGAATGCTATGCAGACAGCACACAATAATGAAATAAATAATAAAGAAATACAGTGTTTGGATGTGGCATGCTGGGAAGCTGTAGAGTGCTTCACCCACTTCTCTCCAGGGCAGGTGGAACGTGTATAATGCTGACTACATTGCTGGCCACAAAGGAGGCTTCAGCCAACCCCAGGATGAAATACAGGATACACTCTTAATCCCGGTGTAATAACGTTAGATGTCAGTCGCAGAATGACAGGCCCCGGGCCCCCAAACATCTGGAAAAGGCAATAATCTTCAGACCAGAGGTGAAAGGATCATAGGAAACACAGAAGACATAAAGGGATGATAATAGGCCGGCGCCGCGGCTCACTAGGCTAATCCTCCACCTTGCGGCGCCGGCACACCGGGTTCTAGTCCCGGTTGGGGCGCCAGATTCTGTCCCGGTTGCCCCTCTTCCAGGCCAGCCCTCTGCTGGGGCCAGGGAGTGCAGTGGAGGATGGCCCAGGTGCTTGGGCCCTGCACCCCATGGGAGACCAGGAAAAGCACCTGGCTCCTGGCTCCTGCCATCGGATCAGCGCGGTGCGCCGGCCGCAGCGCGCCGGCCGCGGCGGCCATTGGAGGGTGAACCAACGGCAAAGGAAGACCTTTCTCTCTGTCTCTCTCTCTCTCACTGTGCACTCTGCCTGTCAAAAAAATAAAAAAAGGGGGGGGGATGATAATAAAGGCAGCATGCTGGCTCTCTGGGGATGCAGGCAAAGCGGCGCTAGAGGAAAATGGATAGCCTTGGGTGCTGTGTTGAGCACCAGATGTCAGGGAAGCATGCGCAGAATCGCCCAGGGAAGAAGCTGAAGGCAGAGGAGGATGGACAGACGAGGAGGAGACCCAGCCAGGCCAGGAGCAGCCTGCGCAGAAGACGGAGCCGTGCTGGGAGCACAAGGAGGAGCTGTGTTCCGCCTTCCAGACAGGAGACCGTCCCAGGCTTGGGCAAGACTCTGAGTACAGCACAGGGAATCCTGCGTCCTGGGTTGAGGTGGGGAATGGCAGTGGGATGAGGGGGGCGAACTCAGCCTCCAGAACCATGAGATCAACGAACGCATGTCTTTATCACGCACCCAGCCTCAGGGGTTCTGAATAGGAACACTGATACCACGATCAAGAACAGGTGTAGGGTATTACATGTTTTTCTGGCACCAGTTGCCTTGACCAAGGGATTATCCTCCCTATGCACCTGGAGGCAGGGGCTTCCCTTCCAGTCGTGGGGAGAGGCTGGTTGCTGCTGGTGGCTGAGCACATCAGGGTGAGAGGCTGCAGAGCCGGAGCCCCTGGACTGCAGAGGTGGCTCGGGGGTGCCAGGCTGGTGCTCCAAGGGGGGACGCACAGGATCATTCTGGCCTTGGCCTCTTCCCTCTCCTTCCTGGAAACCACCTGGGCCCCAGAGCCAGGTGTCCCGGGGCCCAGATCTGAGGCTCGCTGCACGAGCTACATCTGGGAAGAGCTGGGCGGTCCTGGCCTCTTCCGCTCCTCTTCCTGCTGTCTCTGGATGTGTCTGGTGCATTCCTTCGATAACCATGTCCTCTCAAAGGGGGGACTCTATTTCTTCCTTTCCAACTGGAAAGCCTGTATTTTTTCTTTCCTGATTGCAATGACTAGAACTTGCAAAACTGGGTAGGACAAGAATAGTGAGAGCTGATGCCTCCACATTGGTCCTGAAATTAGAAGCAATCCAGGGGTGGTGCTGTGGCATAGCGGGTAAGGCCGCCGTCTGCAGTGCTGGCATCCCATATGGGTGCCAGTTTGAGACCTGGCTGCTCCACTTCTGATCCAGCTCTCTGCTATGGCCTGGGATAGCAGTAGAAGATGGCCCAAGTCCTTGGGCCCCTGCACCCTCGTGGTAGACCCGGAAGAAGCTCCTGGCTCCTGGCTTCAGATCAGCTCAGCTCCTCCCATTGTGGCCAATTGGGGAGTGAACCAGCGGATGGAAGACCTCCCTCTCTCTCTCTCCTCTTCTCCTTCTCTTTTTTAAAGAAGCAATCCAGTCTTCCCTGGTTATGTAAGATCTTTAGATGTATGTTTGCATAGACACTCCTTCTTTAGATGTATGTTTGCATAGACACTCCTTATCATGTGCGGGCAAATCCTCCTTATCCCTAATGTTCTTAGAGTTTTCTTTTTCTTTTTTTTGACAGGCAGAGTTAGAGAGAGAGAGAGAGAGAAAGGTTCACCCCCCCAGATGGCCGCTATGGCTGGCGTGCTGCACTGATCTGAAGCCAGGAGCCAGGTGCTTCTCCTGGTCTCCCATGGGGTGCAGGGCCCAAGCACTTGGGCCATCCTCCACTGCACTCCCGGGCCACAGCAGAGAGCTGGACTGGAAGAGGAGCAACCGGGATAGAACCAGTGCCCCAACCGGGACTAGAACCCGGCGTGCTGGCGCCGTAGGCAGAGGATTAGCCTAGTGAGCCATGGCGCCGGCCAGAGTTTTCTTTTTTTTAAAAAGATTTATTTAATTATTTGAAAGTCCTAGTTACAGAGAGAGAGAGAGGAAGAGGCACACACAGAAAACCTACCATCTGTTGATTCACTCCCCAGATGACTACAACGTCAAAACCAGGAGCTTCATCTGGGTCTCCCATGTGGGTGCAGGGGCCTAAGCACTTGGGCCATCTCCTGCTGTTCTCCCAGGGGCATTGACAGGGAGCTGGATGGGAGGTGGAGCAGCCAGTCACAAACCATCACCCATATGGGATGCTGGCATCACAGGTGGAGGCTTCACCTGGTCAGCCACAGTGCCGGCCCCTAGAGTTTGATGTGATTTGTGTCCCAAGGGTCCATGTGGTGGGCGTTCAGTGCTCAGTGTGGTGCTGGTGATGGAGAGGCACTTGTTTTATTTGAAAGACAGAGTTACAGAGAGAGGTAGAGAGAGAGAGAGGTAGAGACAGAGAGAGAGAGGTCTCCCATCCGCTGGCTCACTCCCCAGATGGCTGCAACGGCTGGAGCTGCGCTGACCTGAAGCCAGGAGCCAGGAGTTTCCCCCGGGTCTCCCACATGGGTGCAGGGGCCCAAGGACTTGGGCCATCTTCTACTGCTTTCCCAGGCCACAGCAGAGAGCTGGATCGGAAGAGGAGCAGCCAGGACTAGAACCGGCGCCCACATGGGACCCCAGCACTTCAGGCCAGAACTTTAACCCACTGTACCACAGCGCCGGCCCCCAGGAGGGGCCTTTAAGAGCTGGAGCCTGGGTGATTGGGGGCGCTGTGGTTCTGGGGGTGTGGCTTGTGAGAGAGCCACTTGCTCTGCCTTTCCCCTCTTGCCATGGGGTCTTTGCCCCTTCACACCTCTGCCCCCACCACTCTGATGCCAGCGGCACGAGGCTCTCACCGCAGCCTGCACACAGTGAGAGAAGAAGCCCCTTGTCTCTTACACTGCCCAGTCTCAGGCATCCTGAAATCGGGGCAGAGCAAGGCTGGCACACTGGGCGAGAACAGGTGTCGGATGCTTTTCCCACCTCACTGACAGTCAGGATCTTCTTCTGAGTCTGTTGATATAATCAGTTAATTCCATACCTTGGCATAAACCCCAGCTGGGAACGTTGATGGACTGGGCTACTAATCATTAGCAGAGGTGTTTTTATAAGTTTATGAGAGATACTTGTTTCTGGTTTCCTATTTGGGCCTGACTTTGCCTGGTTCTGCGAGAGAACACCATGTCCCATAAAAGGATTTGGGAAGCGTTTCCTCTCCTACTTTTGGGAAGATATTGTGCAACGTTGGAGTTTCTCCTCCGTTAAATGTTTAGAATTTTCCAGTGAAACTATTTAGGCGTGGAGATTTCTTGTTTAGGAACTTTTTCAGGTTGTGAGAATATAGAAATCATCTGTGTCGTCTTTGCTGAGTTTTGATAGTAACTGTCCGTATAAAAATGAGAAATTTCTCCATTTTGTAATATAAGTCATTTTAATTTTTTCTCATGAGCTTGGTTAAATCTAATCAGAGCACAATGTTTTTTATGTAAGCTGTGGATTTGGGCAGATGACTGGATGCTGACTGCCATCCTTTTCTTTTAAAAAATAGATTATTTATTTCTTTGAAAGAGAGAGAGAGAGAGAGAGAGAGAGAGAAATGAATCTTCCATCCATTGGTTTATTCCCTAATTCCTGCAACAGCCAGGCTGGATCAAGCCGACATCAGGAGTTAGGAATGACAGTTGGGTCTCCCGTGTGGGTGCAGGGGCCCAGGCACTCGGGCCGTCCTCTGCTGCTTCCCCAGGCGCATCAGCAGGTAGCTGCACTGGAAGCAGAGCAGCCGGGACCTGAGCCAGCGCTCTGACAGGTGCCAGGGTTGCAAGCAGCTGCTTAACCTGCTGGGCCTCAATGCCAGCCCAATCCTGCTTTTATTTATATAAATTTTTTTAATTTTATTTTTTATTAGGGAGAGAAAGGGAGTGCTTCCATCTGTTGGTAAATGCGCTGAGCTCTCTGGAGCCAAAGCTGGAAGCCAGGAGCCCGCGACACAATTCAGGCCTCCCACGTGGGTGTTAGGGACCCAGTCACTCGGGCCATCACCTGCTGCCTCCCAGGAGGTGCAATAACCGGAAGCTGGAGCCAGCACTCAAACCCAGGCATTCCTATATGGGTGCAGGCATCTTTTCTTTTCCAAAGATTTATTTATTTACTTGAAAGTCAGAGTTACACAGAGAGAAGGAGAGGCAGAGGGGGGGGGAGAGAGAGAGAGAGAGGTCTTCCACCCACTGGTTCACTCCCCAGATGACCGCAAGGGCCGGAGCTGCACCCATCTGAAGTCAGGAGCCAGGAACTTCTTCCAGTCTCCCACGTGGGTGCAGGGGCCCAAGCACTTGGGCCATCTTCTACTGCTTTCCCAGGCCACAGCAGAGAGCTAGATCGGAAGTGGAGCAGCCGGGACTAGAACCACATGGGATGCCAACACTGCAGGCGGCCACTTTACGGGTTACGCCTCAGCACTGGCCCTTGAAACATTTCTTGGCAGTTTGTAACAGGAGATGAAATACGGTTTCCCCAGGATGATCCTGCAGCCAAAGCACCATCGAGACAACGGTTGCCGAGAGGTGCAGTGGTCCCATGACAGCCGAGGCTGTGACCAGGCAGGAGGAAAGGTCACGGCAACAGGTTTTGGGGGTGTTGAGGTATTTCACTTGTTGACTTTCTGGAGGGCCAAAGAATGATCCCCTCTTCTTATAACAAGGGAGAGTGCATTTTGAAAAAGCAAAGCTGTAGCAGAAAAATCTCCCAGGAGATCGTCACCGGAAAGTCCTTCCCGGGGGGACAATGTTCAGGCTTGTTCCTCATCCCACCAGGACAGTCTGCAAACACCTACCCCCTCATCCTGACCTGCCTCCTCCTGGCTTCGCTGTGTTCCCGAATCTTAAAACACCTCTGAAGGACACCACATTTCTTCAGTGAATAATGTAAAGATTAGCATCATTAGCACCCAGGCCCTCTGGTCTTTAGGGATGGGCTCCAGGGCTGGTATCAATGCTCACAAACGTGTCTTGAGCACATACGTATCTTAGGTTGAAAAATAAAGGTGGTTTTTTTTTATTTTTCATTTCCCGTAAGATTTCCAAAGCCTCATATTTTGTTGTGTTATATATCCAATTTTATCCAGTGCTTGGGTTTTTTTTTTTTATTTCACTTTAAGATCTCTTTGACCCATGGGTTACTTAAAATTGAGTTGCTTCATGTACACCTGTCCTGAGATTTTTCCTGTTGTCTTTATGTTACTGATTTATAGTTTGATTACCTGTGGTCAGAGGAAATACCAGGTATGCCAACTAGTATTCTAAATCCATACAGTTTGTGTTATGGCTCTGGGTACGTGTATTTTGGTGACCGTTTCATGGACGTGGAAAGACCATAATGTATTCTACTGTTGCTGGCTGGAGTGTTCCATGTGGGCCCCCAGGGCCTCCTATTTGACAGTGCTGTAAGGATCGCCCAAGCTGTGCTAGTTTTCTGCTGAGACGGAGGAGTTGAAGTCTCCAGCTATAACCAGGGATTGATTATCTGTCTGTCCTTCAACTCCACTTTTTTTTTAGATTTATTTACTTGGAAGGCAGTTAGAAGAGAAAGAGAGAGAGAGAGAGAGAGAGAGAGAGAGAGAGAGGTCTTCCATCCACTGAACCGTTCCCCAGATGGCCACAGTGGCACTGGGCAAAGCTGAAGTGAGGAGCCTGGAACTCTATCCAGGTCTCTCACACAGGTAGCAGGGGTCCAAGCTCTTGAGCCATCTCTGCTTCTTCCCCCAGGCACATTGGAGGGAGCTGGATCAGAAGTGGAGCAGCTGAGACTCACACAGGTGTTCATATGAGGTGCTGGTGTGGGGCAGGAGCTTAACCCACTGGGCTACGATGCCAGCCCTGACAGACTTTTTTTTCTTTTAGCACTTGAAAAATACAGCAATGCTTTGGCCTTCATGGTTTCAAATAAGAAACTCACTGTCCTTAAAAAGACAGGGAGAGGGGGAGAGAGATCATAACTAGTTACTCTCCAATGCAAACAATGACTGGGGCTGGGCCAAGGACAAAGCTCAATCCTGTTCTTCCACATGAGTGGCAGGAACCCAAGTGTTTGAACCACCACCTGCTGTCTCCCAGGGTGCCCATTACAAGAAGCTGAATTGGAAGCGGAGAAGCTGGGATCAGAACTGGACACCCCAGTATGAGATGCAGGCGCCCTCAACAGTCTGAGCCACTGCCCTGAACACCTGCTCCACTGGCCTCCTTTTCATAGCTGCTAGTTCTTCGCTGGCATTTTTGCAGTCATTCGTGATTGACCGTTAAAGTATTTTCAAGATGGCGCCCAAACATTCCAAGCGTGGATTCAGCTCCGTGCCATGATCGCCCCTTTTCACTTAGGTTGCTCTTTTCCTGGTTCCTGGTGCGGCCCCGTCCCCTGGACACTTTGTCTATTCCGTTAGGTGACTGCATCCTGGCTAAAATGTCTGTGTCAGCAGGACAGTCAGCGTGCAGCTCGTGGCCTCCTTCTGTGGGCTGGGTCCCAAAGACGGTTTGATTTTCAGAGGCTCTGTGGTGATTCTCATCCCTTCGGCTTGGCGCGTGCTTCCCTGGTGGCCTCCAGAGCCCAGGGAGTTTCCAGGGCAGGTGTGCCTGGGCTCTTGTTGGGGCACCATCTCTGAGCGCCCTTCCCCGAGAGGACTGGCAGGCCTGCACAGCAGGTGGGCACGTCTCCTGCCAGTCACTGGGAGGGAAAGCCCCGCCCCATCCGTAAATTAGGAGCCTGTTAAACCCGTGGTGTGATGGCCGTGACGTGGAAGAGACACGAGGCTCTTGGGGAGGTCAGGCAAGCAGGAGCCCCGCCGGCCCAGACGGAGAGGTGTCACACCCACGGACTGTGAGAGCGAGAGGCGGGTCACAGAGCCACGCCCCTGCCACGCCCTGACCCCTGCAGGGAACGAGGGGCGGGGCTCCGGGGGCTGAGCCCTCAGCCCTGGGATTATTCTCAGGGTCTGAGCCCGGGCAGAGTTGCCCGGCTGGCGATTTTCCCTTCCGGAACGGAAACGTCCCTAATGGCTGTCCCTCGCCTAGTCCTCCTCCGCATTTTGGGAGCAAGTCGCTGGCTTTCACCGGGCCCCAGAGGGAGAGAAATCCGGCTGCTCCATGTGTCCCTGAGCCTCCCCTGCACCTGATCTAGATGATGCAATTTGGGGCTCTAAAAAAAGTTTATTTTCATTTTATTTGAAAGGTGGAGAGAAAGAGAGACAGAAAGAGAAATCTTCCATCCACTGGTTCACCCCCCAAATGCCCGCAGCAGCCAGGGTTGGGCCAAGCCAAAGCCAGGAGCCATGAGCTCCATCCAGGTCTCCCACATGAACAGCAGGGATCCAAAGACTCAAACCATCAGCTACCGCCTCCCAGGCTACGGATCAGCAGGTAGCTGGCTTGGGAGCAGAGGAGCCGCCGCCAGAGCCAGGCTCTCCGACAGCGGGATGTGGGTGTCCCAAGCAGTGACTTTAGCCCACCCCGCACATTGGGGCCTCTGAGCTGATAAGATTGGAAGAGATGTGGGGCTGTGAGTGGCACTTTCATGGGCTGGGAGCCCCGGATTGAGTGCAGTTTGCATGTGGGGTGGACGTGCGCCTTTTGGGGCCAGAAAGCAGGATGCGTTGGGCATCCTTGCTCTCATCTGAAGTATGCAGCCTCAATGGCAAACATTGCAAATGGAGTCGAGGTGTCAATCACCTGACCTTGACGTAAGGGGCGATCATCTTGGATTCTCTGGAAACATCCAGCATTGTACAAGGATCCTTACAAACAGGAGGTGAGTCAGAGATGGACTGTGGCTGCAAGGAGGGAGAGCAGCCTCTGGAAGCTGGCAAAGTCAGACGTAGACCCTCTGGAAGGAACTGACTTTGCTATTTGTTCAGAAAGGCCAGCTGGACTCCTGACCCCCAGAACTGGGACATAACAAGCTCGCAGTTTGTTAAGCCACAGCCTATAGGTCTGGTGATGTGGGAGAAACTCCTACAGTTCCAGGAAAGGATTGGGCCTTCTTTAAGCTTTTTTTCTTAATTTATTTTTTATTTATTTGAAAGGGAGAGTTACAGAGAGAGGAGGAGAGACAGAGAGGAGAAATCCTCTATCTGCTGGTTCGCTCCCCAAATGGTTACAACAGCCAGGACTGGACCAGACCAAATCCAGGAGCCAGGAGCTCCATCTAGGTCTCCCACATGGGTGGCAGGGGCCCAAGCACCTTGCCGGTGCATTAGCAGGAAGCTGGATCAGAAACAGAGCATCCAGGACTCGAGCTGGCACTGTGATATGGGGTGCTGACATCTCAAGCAGAGGCTTAGCCCCCTGGGCTACAATTTTGGCCCTGCTCTTTCTCTTAAATGAACTTTTAATGCAGAATTGCGTGCTCGCCACTGGTTTCTCTCTTCACTTGGCAAGTGTAAGTCTCTCCTATTCTGTCGTCTATCGTCGCTGTTGATAAGTCTGCTGTAACAAGAGGCATTCTTTCATAGATGACAAGCTGTTCCTCTCTAGTTGATTTTAGGATTTCTGGTTAACCAAGAAGACAGCCGGACATGGTGGGGGAGATGGCTGATTGTCCCTGATACCCACATCTTCTGTCTTCCTGGTAGTACACCACCTTCCAAGCTTTAGCAGAGCACAGGGCCACCTGGCTGAGGACTGCTTTGTCCCAGCCTGAGTTTCGGGCAGAAGAACTGGAGTCATGTGAGCCACTCCAGGCCACGCCCTCTGCATCAGCCCATTTGTCCCTCTCCTTGATGGCTGCAATGCTGTCAGCGTCGGGCCCTCCCTGCAGCGACCGTGTGGGTTAGAGACACATGGAGTGAACAATGCTATGATGAGACACGCAGGGCTTTGGAAACTTCCACCAACTCACCCTTGAACAGGAGAGTGAACCAAACTTCTTTATTGTGGAAGCCACTGTGGATTGATTGTTAATTGTCCCAATTAACATGGCAGCTGCACACCACATGCTATCAAAGTGGTCAAGAGCTGTTTTCTCCAATGCGCATGCGGGAGCACACACGCTCACATGCCGGCATCCCATATAAGCACCAGTTCGAGTCCCAGCTGCTCCACTTCTGATCCAGCTCCCCACTGATGCATCTGGGAAAGCAGTGGAAGATGGCCCAAGTCCTTAGGTCCCTGTACCCATGCGGGACAGCAGGATGGAGCTCTGGGCTACTGGCTCTGGCCTGGCCCAGCCCTGGCCGTGTGGCCATCTGGGCAGTGGACCAGTAGATGGAAGATCTCTCTCTCCATCTCTGTGTCTTTCCCCCCCTCTCTCTGTATCTCTGAATTTCAAATAAATAGATAAATGTTTTTTAAAAAATCAAGAAAAAATTACCTATTAGCGTTTCACATAATGTAAAGATAAGATTCCAAGTGGATGTCACCTCAGTGATGGAGTAAAGGAACACATGTGTTTGTGTCCCCTGGGACAGCCACCTGGCTCTCTGGACAGAAGTCCTGGCCATACACAGGTGGGCAAACCCCTTCTTTCAGTTACCTGTTGCCGTGTAACAAGCCGTCCCCAAGTGCAATGGTTTATGACAGCAGCAGTTTAGTCTTTCTGAGGGTGGGGGTTTGGGGATGGTGTGGCTGGGTGGCCCTGGGCCCTCCTCCCCGTGCCATGGACTGTGTACAACTGGGCTGGGAGGTACAGGACGCCTCTCCTCTCCCTCATGTGTTCCTGGGCCTCACGGATGGACAGTGGGACTCCCCGCATCGCCCAGGTTCTAGGAGAGAAGCAGCAGAACCTAACAATTCTCCAAACACCTGGGATGGTAAACTCTGCCACACTACTCCTAGCACATGCAGGGATGGGCCAGGTCAAGGTCAGGATCTGGAGACTCAGTCTGGGTCTCCCGTGTCGGGGTGGCAGGCACCCAGGTACTGTGCCGCCACTGCTGCCTCCGAGGCTGCTGTTAGCAGGGAGCTGGAGTTGGAAGCTGGCCGAGGACTTGACGCAGGACATGGGTATCCCCAGATGTCCTCAGTGCGGATCCATACACCCACCCACCGGCACTCTATTTTTTAAACTGTGTTTTGTTTATGTGGTTTTTGAGTAGACAAAGTATAAACGGGGTACAGACTCAAGAGGGGCAGTTAAATCTCCATCAGCGCCTCCTCCACTCATCCTGCCCATTCTCCCTAGGGGGACAGCAGTGTTACGTATCTCTTTTGTATCCTGCCCGAGCATTGTTGGTGTTTGATACTCAGGATAGCTGAACACACAGTTCTGCTTCTTAGCGATCAGTTCAGAAGAAGACATCTGATTTTATAAATGGTGTATCACTGCTAATTTAATCCCACAGACGCACACTGCTTCTGTATGTTGCTGAGGGAAACAGTATCACAAAGCACATCTTCTCCCAGCTGCTCACCAGGCAAGAAACAGAGCTGGGTTGCAGAGCAGGTGTCACTTTGAAAGGTGCTGGCAGAATCCCACCAACGTTGCCACCCCCAGCAGTGGCTGTCAGTGCGGCTGCTGCTCTCAGAACTTGGGAACTCTGCCAGGCTGGGTTTGCTGCTGGTTCCCTGGATGTGTGTGCACTGGTGGGGTCTTCCCAACCTACACAGGAATTTCTCACTTTTTGCAACAAAGTAAACTTACCTTTTAGAAGTTACTTTTTAGAAGTTACTTCGCCTGCCGCTCTGGCACCCCGGGTTCTAGTCCAAGTGGGGGGCGCCAGATTCTGTCCCGGTTGCTCCTCTTCCAGTCCAGCTCTCTGCTGTGGCCCAGGAATGCAGTGGAGGATGGCCCAAGTCCTTGGGCCCTGCACCCGCATGGGAGACCAGGAGAAGTACCTGGCTCCTGCCAACAGATCAGCACAGTGCATCGGCCGCAGCGGCCATTGGGGGGTGAACCAACGGCAAAGGAAGACCTTTCTCTCTGTCTCTCTCTCTCTCACTGTCCACTCTGCCTGTCCAAAAAAAAAAAAAAAAAAAAAAAAGAGCATATACATATACACATATATATGAAGAGCAACACACACACACACACATATGAGACAATCCATGATATATGCTACGTCTGTTTTATCCCAGCTGGTCATTTTTCTTCCAAATTCTAATGAGCAGGAATAAAATGAAAATGAAATTATTTGACTTAGCCTTGTCTATCAGTGACCAGAAATTTTAATTTGTGGTTTTAAAAAAAAACAGCCGAGTCTTGCTCAGGGGAGGAAAATGCCTCCAGTTTGAATGTGGTAGGTCCCACACCTTGCCTTAGAGGCAACCTTGGCGTGCATAGCAGCAGCCGGTGAGCCACCTTGTGGCCTTTCTCCAGCCAAGAGGCTGTGTCCCTTCCACCTTGCAGAAGGGCTGCTTCTCTACTTGGTGGGCTGGAGTGTGTGTCCACTTCCAGGAGGAAGAGGGGTATGTTGGAGACGGAGGGTGTATTTAAAACATTTTAAAGCTTTTTTTTTAATTTTAATTTTTATTTATTTGAGAGGTAGATTTACAGACAGTGACAGGGAGAGACAGAAAGGTCTCCCATCTGCTGGTTCACTCCCCAATTGGCCGCAATGGCCGGTGCTACGCCAATCCAAAGCCAGGAGCCAGGAGCTTCTTCTGGGTCTCCCACATGGGTGCAGAGGCCCAAGCACTCAGGCCATCTTCTACTGCTTTCCCAGGCCATAGCAGAGTGCTGGGTCGGAAGTGGAGCAGCCGGGTCTCAAACCAGTGCCCTTATGGGATGCCAACACTTCAGGCAGAAGATTAACCTACTGTACCACAGCACTGGCCCCTTAAAGCTATTTGCTTTAGATCATTTCTCTCTCTCTCTCTCTCTCTCTCTCTCTCTCTCTCTCTCTCTTAGACAGGCAGAGTCAGACAGTGAGAGAAAGTGAGAGAGAGAGACAGAGACAGACAGAGAGACAGAGAGAAAGGTCTTCCTTTTCCATTGGTTCACCCTCCAATGGCTGCTGCAGCCGGCGCACCGCACTGATCCGAAGCCAGGAGCCAGGTGCTTCTCCTGGTCTCCCATGGGGTGCAGGGCCCAAGCACCTGGGCCATCCTCCACTGCACTCCCCGTCCACAGCAGAGAGCTGGCCTGGAAGAGGGGCAACCGGGACAGAATCCGGTGCCCCAACCAGGACTAGAACCCGGTGTGCTGGCGCCGCAAGGCGGAGGATTAGCCTAGTGGGCCGCTGCGCTGGCTAGGTCATTTCTCACTTCATCCCCACCACATTCTGATCACGTATTTCAATGGAATGGGACTGAATTTAAAATCTGTGGACTGCTCAGAACCCATCACCACTCATAGGAAAACAGCCCAGTGCCACGGCCAGCCGTGTGTACCAGGAGTAAGGTGACAAGACCGGGTGGTGGGACCCTCCGGGCAGGAGACCAGGTCACAGCTCCTGACCAAGTAAGTGCCTGCAGAATGCAACTTCCAGCCACAGGCGCCCCCCCTTCATTCTTCCTGTCCCACAGGGGACTGTCCCTTCGTATTTGGGGGTGGGGTGGGGATTGGGCCCAGGACCCCCTGCAGATGCCAGCATCCATGGGATGCCCAAGTCCCTTACATCAAGCGGTACAGGATTTGCGTAAATACTTTAAATCCTTTCTAGATTAATCCTAGTGCAGTGCGACTGCTTTGTAAAGAGTGGATGCATTGTATGGTTTGGAGAAGAACGACAAGAAAAAACACATCGGTAGGCATCCAGTTCACACAGTTTTTCTCTTTTGAGTATCTTTGATCCGCGGTGGATTGAATGTGCAGACCCAGGACCCGGGACTGGGGGATGAGAGAGCCAGCTGCATCCGCCCCCTTCTAAAGGACAGGATTGTCATCCGTCAGCATGTCTTCCTGGAGGTGGCGTCCACACACCTGCGCGCTGCTGACTGTTAACTCCAAGCCAGGATGGCAGCGTGGCCGCTGCTTTTCAACTCAGAGGAGGCTGAGGCTGCCTCGCCTCCTGGCCTCTCCTCCTCTCCTCCTGAGCCAGCCTAAAGCACTGGGGAGCTCTCGGTGCTGACGGCCGACCTTGGCAGAGGAGATGAATTTCCCCTCATTCTTGGAAAAGGAGCTGAAGGAGGCCTGGCAGGCGCACAAGTCCTTGCAAACAGCTCCGAGCCTGGCTCTGCTGCCCTTCTCCCTGCCCCCTCGGCCAGCTCCAGCTCCAGCTCCGTGAAATGAGGGCCCAGGCTCTGTTCTGGCTTTGGCAGTGCCAGGAGGATGTCCTTGGGCAGAGAGGCGCAAGTCTCCCCTTCAGCAGCAGTGGCATTGACTACACAGCGGAATAAGGCAGAGCCACGGTGTGCAATCACACTTCCCGAGGCCAGAGGCGGGCAGAAAGCAGCCTGTGCCCAGGAGCTGAAGCCAGGCTGTGGGGCCGCCTCCTGCCCATCTTCCCTGCCTTGCAGGCTGTCCCTGCCACTCCAGCTCTGCAGGGAGGCGTGGCCCCTGCTGCTTGCACGGGAACTGAGGGGCAGGGTCCCCCCTGAGCTGTGCTGTCAGGAGCCCAGAGCTGAGACTGGCAGCTTGCAGAGCCGTGGGCTGCCCCGCTGAGGACGGCCGAGGGCTCTTGCTGAACCACACGGGACTCGCAGGAAAGCAGAGGCGAGGCGCTAAGTGAACGCAAGGATCCAACCTCAGGACCCAGATGGAGAGGGGAGAGCTAGATGGGAGCTAGAGGCTGCCGTCACCATGCCTCCTGGCAATCATCAGTTGAATAAAAAGACACCGCTAGAGGAAAGGTTAAAGGAGGAAGGGAGATGAGGGGAGGAGGAGGAAGACTGACAGACCAAATTCTCAATTCTTTTGCATTTAGTTGAAAGGCACAGTTACAGAGAGAGAGGGAGAAGAGGAAGAGAAGTCTTCCATCGCAAGTTCACTCCCCAAATGGCCACAACAGCCAAGGGTGGGTCATTCCTAAGCCAGGAGCCAGGAGCTTCTTCTGGGTCTCCCACGTGGGTGCCGGGGCCCAAGCACTTGGGCCATGTTCTACTGCTTTCCCAGGGACATTAGCAGGGAGCTGGATGGGAAGAGGAGCAGCTGGGACTCAGCTAGCACCCACAGAGTGATGGAGCCATGTGTGCATATGACTCTCGTGTGTGTGTACACATGAGGATATATTTGCATATCCCTGTGTGCGTAGGACTCTCGCGTGTGCATGTACATGTGAATGTATGTACATGTGCATGCAAGCATGACTCTCGTGTGTATATGGATGTGTGTGCATAATCATGTGTGCACGACTGTCATATATATGTGCATATACATGTGTGCACGTGACTCTCGTGTGTGTAAATGCAGATGTCTGTACATATACATGTGTGCTCAGGCCAGGCAGTGAGAGATGTAAAAGACAGCGGAATGGGCCTGCGCCGCGGCTCACTAGGCTAATCCTCCGCCTGCGGCGCCAGCACACCGGGTTCTAGTCCCGGTCGGGGCGCCGGATTCTGTCCCGGTTGCCCCTCTTCCAGGCCAGCTCTCTGCTGTGGCCAGGGAGTGCAGTGGAGGATGGCCCAGGTGCTTGGGCCCTGCACCCCATGGGAGACCAGGAGAAGCACCTGGCTCCTGGCTCCTGCCATTGGATCAGCGCGGTGCGCCGGCCGCAGCGCGCCGGCTGCAGCGGCCATTGGAGGGTGAACCAACGGCAAAGGAAGACCTTTCTCTCTGTCTCTCTCTCTGTCCACTCTGCCTGTCAAAAAAAAAAAAAAAAAAAAAAAAAAGACAGTGGAATGACACAGACTGGAGTTTCACCCGTGAACAGAGGGACCTCTGGGCCTTTGCACATGCTAGTGGAAGACCTCCCGCTGCTCTTGCCTGCCTGGACCCTGCGCACGTTTGCAGTCTGGAAGCCTTCTCCTGCACTCACTCCTGGCTCTGGGTTACAGAAGTTGCCCCTCTCTGTTCCCTGCATGCACAACTTCTCCCCATTGTCACACCCACCCCAACACACATTTTGGTGTGTTTTCATGCATTTTGCTAAAATAAAGTGCAAAATATACACACATGGAAAGGTCTTTGCAATGCAAATGTACCCTCTAAATAACAGTGGCGCAGCGAGCACCCTGCAGCTACACACGCTGTAAGATTAGAATATTCCAGATAGCCCATAATGTTCCTTCCCCAGGCCTGCCTGCTGTTCTCCGATCACACCCTCTGGCAGAGACGAGCCCCATCCTGGCTTTGTTGATAAACATCCCTGCTCTCCACGTCAGTACATAATAACCTTCTGTGGCTGCAATCATATTATGCGTATTCTTTAGTGAGGCTCTGTCTCCGTGGCATTTTTTTTTTTCGGATTTATCCATGTGATGTGTGTAGTTCCAACTCATCCGTTTGCCCTGCTGTGGAATCATATCCCCTCATACACATACATGACAGTTCATTTATTCTGTTGCTCATGGGCATGTGGATTGCTCCCACGTCTCCCCTGTCAGAGCAGTGCTCCCACGAGCCCCGTAGGTGCCCTGAAGGGTTGCCGGGGCAGGGCTTTCTAGGGCCTGTTCTATGTACAGGAGCAGCAGTGCTGAGCTGTAGGGTGGGCAGGTAAGGCCCCCTGCTTCTCAGAATGGCTTGCGTCAACTCAGGTGCCACTAGTAGTGGATGAGCGTTCCTATTGCCCTATATTGCCCGACCTGGATTGACAGCTTTTTTTTTTTTAAGATTTATTTATTTATTTGAAAGTCAGAGTTACACAGAGAGAGGAGAGGCAGAGAGAGACAGAGAGGTCTTTCATCCACTGGTTCACTCCTCAATTGGCCGCAATGGCTGGAGCTCTGCTGATCTGAAGCCAGGAGCCAGGAGCTTCTTCCGGGTCTCCCACGCAGGTGCAGGGGCCCAAGCACTTGGGCCATCTTCTACTGCTTTCCCAGGCCATAGCAGAGAGCTGGATCAGAAGTGGAGTAGCCAGATCTTGAACCAGTGCCCATATGGGATGCTGGTGCTTCAGGCCAGGGCATTGACTTGCTGCGCCACAACGCCGGCCCCTGGATTGACAACTTTTTTTTTTTTTTTTTTTGACAGGCAGAGTGGATAGTTAGAGAGACAGAGAGAAAGGTCTTCCTTTGCCGTTGTTTCACCCTCCAATAGCCACCACGGCTGGCGCACTGCGGCCGGCGCACCACGCTGATCCAAAGGCAGGAGCCAGGTACTTATCCTGGTCTCCCATGGGGTGCAGGGCCCAAGTACTTGGGCCATCCTCCACTGCACTCCCTGGCCACAGCAGAGGGCTGGCCTGGAAGAGGGGCAACCGGAACAGAATCTGGCGCCCCGACCAGGACTAGAACCTGGTGTGCCGGCGCCGCAAGGTGGAGGATTAGCCTAGTGAGCCGCGGCGCCGGCCTTGACAACTTTTAACAATTATTTATTTTTCTGTATTTGAAAGAGAGAGAGAAAGAGAGGAATACAGAGACCTCCCATCTGTTGGTTCACTCACTAAATGCACCCAAAGCTGTGGCTGGGTCAGGCCAAAGCCGGGAGCCAGGACCTCAATTCAGGTCTCCCACATAGGTAGAGGGACCTAAGTACTTCAAGCCATCCAAGGTACGCATTCCCAGGAAGCCGAATCAGAAGCAGAGCTGGGACTTAAACCCAGGCACATGCGGGCATCCCAAGTGGCCAAATGCCAGCCCCAGTGACCTGACAAACTTTTAAACGCTGTCCACCTGGAATACTGTGGAGTGCTAGCCTTATTTCAGTTTTAAGTTTTGTCTCTCTCATCAGTCACGTGGCTAAGCATCTTTCCATGTTTGTATTGTCTGCGGGAGATACCCTCAGCTGTCCACCCAAGAGGTGGACTTGACTCAGGAAATGCAGTGAAACTGAGACTGTATTGTAAGTCTTGCAAGATCAGGTGTCTGATGAGCAGACACACCCAGGGCAGTCACAGCAAGCAGTTTATAAGCTAGCACACAGATCCCTCTCCTGGCTCCTCCTTGGCTGTGTACTATGGGGTATACACTCTTCCCGGGTATAAGGAGCCTAAGTTACAAAATTGCCTTCTTCCTTCCTTCTCTGTAGTTCAATTTCCTCTTGTGAACTGGCTATTCCGTAACATCCTGTTTGCTTAGTGAATTTTGTTACACCTGCAAATCAGCTAACAGTCATTTTCCATTCGGTGTTGAAAATAGGGCACCAGAAATTTTCTTATGTAGTCTTTTCAGATTTTCTCTTTAATGCTATCATAAAAGTGTCCTTGAAGTCTTTTACTTGAAAGGCAGAGAGACAGGGAGAGAGAGAGACGGAAAGACAGAGATTCCTCTTCTGCTGGTTTATTCCCGATTGCCTGCAAAAGCCAAGACTTGGCCAAGGGCAAAGCCAAGAGCTCAGAACTCCATCGAGGTCTCCCACGTGGGTGGCAGGGATCCAAGTACTTGAGCCATCATCTGCTGCCTTCCAGGGTGTGCATTAGCAGGAAGCTGGGTCAGAGGAGCCAGGACCCAAATTAGGCATAGTGATATAAGTGTATTTTCTGAAGATTTATTTATTTATTTGAAAGGCAGAATTATAGAGAGGGAGAGGCAGAAGCAGACAGAAAGAGAGGTCTTCCATCGCTGAGGTCACTCCCCAAATGGCTACAACCGCTGGAGCTGGGCCAGTCCGAAGCTAGGAGCTGGGAGCTTCATCCCAGTCTCCCACGTGGGTGCAGGGTCTTGGACCATCTTCTTCTGCTTTCTCAGATGCATTAGCAGGGAGGTGAATCAGAAGTGGAGCAGCCAGGACTCTAACTGGCGCCCATATAGGATGCCGGCGCTGCAGACAGTCTTAACCTGCTACACCACAGTACAAGCCTCTATAATAGTTATCTTAATCACTACGCCAAATGCCAGCCCCAATAAATTGATCCTTGAATTCATGGTTCCACAAATGTTTTGAAGTACCTTCCAATTTGTTATAAAGATTAGAAAATACCGGGCCAGTGCCGTGGCTCACAGGCTAATCCTCCGCCCCGGGTTCTAGTCCCAGTTGGGGCGCCGGTTCTATCCTGTTCTATCTTCCAGTCCAGCTCTCTGCTGTGGCCCAGGAGGGCAGTGGAGGATGGCCCAAGCCCTTGGGCCCTGCACCCGCATGGGAGACCAGGAGGAAGCGCCTGGCTCCTGGCTTTGGATCGGCACAGAGCACCAGCAGTAGCAGCCACTGGGGGGTGAACCAACAGAAGGAAGACCTTTCTCTCTGTCTCTCTCTCTCTCTCTCACTGTCTAACTCTGCCTGTCAAAAAAAAAAAAAAAGATCAGAAAATACCAACAATCAGGACCTTTTTTGGTCTAGGGGTGAGTCACTGAACATTTCCTGTGCCCCTCTGTTTATCGGAATTCTGTGTGCATCCAAGCTCCAGTCACTCACTGTTGACAGAGGCTGCAAATATCCTATTCAGCATCATGACCTTTTAAATCGTCCCCTCTGGGGCCAGACTTGTGGCATAGCAGATAAAGCCACCACCTGTGACACCAGCATCCCATATGCGGGCTGGGTCGTGCTTCTGATCCAGTTCCCTGCTAATGGCCTGGGAAAACAGTGGAAGATGGTCCAAGTGTTTGGGCCCATGTGGGAGACCTGGAGGAAGCTCCTGGCTCCTGGCTTTGGCCTGCTTCAGCCCTGGCTGTGGCGGCCATCTGGGCAGTGAACCAACGGATGGAAGATCTGTCTCTCTCTCTGTAACTCTTTCAAATAAATAAATACATCTTTTTTTCTCTCTGAGGTAACATTTGACAAACAGAAGTTCTCAATATTATTATGATTCCGTTTAAACATTTTTCACTATCTGGTTTTGTGCCTTTTTGGAGAAATATTTCCTGCCTTGAGAATATTAAGAGATAGAGTTTTGTTATTTTTGATTTTTATGTTTAGGTTCTTAACACACATGAGATTGATTTTGTGGACTGTGAGATACGCGTCCAGCTTCTTTTTCTTGGAAGATTCCATCTCCCATCTGAGAGGGCTCCAAGATGTTTGTAGACAATACAGAATATCGTTCAATTCCGTTTTTACACAATTTTTTTTTAATTTGACAGAGAAAGAGAGCTAGAGATAGGGACAAGGATAGCAATAGGGATAGGTGATGGAGCGATGAGAGATGGATTAGATAGATGATAGATTCATAGACACAGATAAATAAACAAGAGAGAGCACCATCATTAGCTGGTTCACTCCCCAAGTGACTGCAATGACCAGGGCTGGCGCCAGGAGCTGTGAGCTCAATCCAAGTTTCCCACAAGGGTTGCAGGAACCCAATTACTTGAGCCATCCCAGAGTCTGTGTTGGCAGGAAGCTGGAATCAGCAGCCCGAGCTGAGAATTGAACCCAGGCCCTCCGCTGTGGGATGCGGGTGTCTTGACCACGAGGCTACGTGCATGCTCCTCCACGGAGCTTTAGAAGCTCCCTTGTGTATCTTCAGAGCCAGAAGGAGGCGCTCTCACAATAGGCACACTGCACTGTGTGAGAGAACGCGTAACCGAGCACGGGATCGCCACACGGCCACACGAATGGACTGTCCCAGGACACTTTCCTGCGTGGTTCCTGATGGTGGTCCATCAGTTGCAGAAATAAGCCCATTTATCTGCACCCCTATTGCCATTCACTTAGGCGGAGCCATCCCAAAATGACCCTGGGCTTGGGGCTGGGATTTGCTCTAGCCTACAGACAGGATAGAGACCTGGAAAAGCATATACGCATTTTGTTCATTTCTTGGGCTTCTGCCATGACCACGAGAACAAGCCTGCTGGAGATAAGTGAGGGACACCCAGAGGAGCCAGTTCCCACCCAACCCATCTGCCAATCACTGATGAGTCAGCCCAAACTGGCTGAGACCTGCTTAGAGCAATAGAGCTGCCCGCCTACGTGTAGACTCAGGAGAATACATGGCTGCTGTGTTAAGCAATACCTAATGGCACAGGAGTTTATGTGAAAGCACTCCAGATCCTCAAGTCTTTCGATGGCGTTGCTCTATTGACTGGGGCTATGGTGATTATTGAGTACATACCCGTCCCCTCTCATCTGTGGTCCCACTTTCTAAGGTTTCAGTTGCCTGAGATGAACTGTGGTCTGAAAGTATTAAATGGAGAAGCCCAGGAACCAACAGTTCCTACGTTTTCAACTGTGCACTGCTTTGAGTAGCCTGATGAAATCTCAGCACCCCACATGGGATGTGAATCCTCCCTTTGTCTTGTGTATCCACCCTCTGGACGCTACCCACCCGTTAGTCGTCGTCAGCCATCTTGGTTATCAGCTCAGCTGCTGAAGTTTCACAATCCTTGTGTTCAAGCAACCTTTATGGCCTTAAAGTGCAAGAGTAGTGATGCTGACATCTCAGATGAGCCCAAGAGAAGCCCTACAGTTCGTCCTTTAAGTGGTGAACATTCTCAATGAGCAAAGAAAAAGAATCATATGCTGAGGTTGATAAGATCTACAGTAGGATGAGTTTTCTTTCTGTGAAATCATGAAATCAAAAAGAAATTTGTGGCCGGCGCTGCGGCTCACTAGGCTAACCCTCTGCCTAGCGGCGCTGGCACACCGGGTTCTAGTCCTGGTCAGGGCGCTGGATTCTGTCCCGGTTGCCCCTCTTCCAGGCCACCTCTCTGCTGTGGCCCGGGAGTGCAGTGGAGGATGGCCCAGGTGCTTGGGCCCTGCACCCCATGGGAGACCAGGAGAAGCACCTGGCTCTTGCCATCGGATCAGCGCAGTGCACCGGCCGCGGTGGCCATTGGAGGGTGAACCAGCGGCAAAGGAAGACCCTTCTCTCTGTCTCTCTCTCTCTCACTATCCACTCTGCCTGTCAAAAAAAAAAAAAGAAAAAGAAAAAAGAAAAAAGAAATTTGTGCTAGTGCTGGCACAGCACCTGCAAAAGTTACAGCCAAAGTGCATGGTGTTCGTTAAGATGGGAAATGCAGTACATTTTATCTGTAGAGGACAGACACAGGGTGTGTAAAGTTTGGTATCCACAGCTTCAGGCAGCTGCTGGGGGTCTCGGGACACTGCCCCCAGCAGATGGGGGTGGGGCTCCTGGTCATCCACGCATGTAAAATTGGGTCAGATTTTGGCTTTTGTTTAAATATTGTGAGTCAGCTGTGTTGTGGTTTTGTCTCCTTCAAGGTGCGGTATTTCACCCACTTGCACGCTCAGAGCTTCCACACACTTCGGAAGAACCAAGACAAAACAGCAATAGTCATGGCAATCTCTCTCTTTTGAACTCCGAAAGCCATTTATGACTATGAATTTCCGACTGAGCACAGCTTTGGCATTCTCCCTCTGGTTCTGAAATACAGCCACCTGTGGCTTAATGATGGGGAGACGCATCGTTAGGCGACTTGTTCATTGAGAGTGGACACTGTGCACCTACGTTATACCGAGACAGCTGCACCACCAGGCACTCCTCCTGTGCGACTGCCATCATCCACACAGCCCGTGGCAGGGCAGGGCGACGTGCACAGAGTGACTCCATCACACTTTCATCATCTGATACTTTATTCCCGGTTTGCCCTTGGATGCCGACGTGTCGCATCCAGTCTGCCTGTCTCAATGGCAACTGAAGGAAGACGGGGTACTGGGTTCTCATCACACTTGGGCTTCCTGGATCTCTTCTCTGGGCAGGGGTCCCTGTTTCTCTGCTCTCTCTCTCTGTCTCTGGGCTGCCCATCTCCCTGGCTCAGATCCTTGCCAAGAAAGACACAGGCAAGATGTGGGTGGGACTAGAAGTCAGTGTTTTACAACTTTCCAAAATTAAGATGGACTTACCAGATTTCTGAACTAAATCTTTTAAATGATATCAGGTAGAAGTTTTAGATAGTTAGAGGATCTTTTTGGCTCTCCATCTGATTAAAAATGAATATACCAATTAGCATGTATGTGCACTTATGGTGTACCACTCTTTAAAAAAAAACGATTTATGGAGCCAGTGCCGTGGCGCAGTAGGTTAATCCTCCGCCTGTGGCTCCGGCATCCCATGTAGGCGCTGATTCTAGTCCTAGATGCTCCTCTTCCAGTCCAGCTCTCTGCTATGGCCTGGGAAAGCGGTAGAAGATGGTCCAAGTCCTTGGGCCCCTGCACCCATGTGGGAGACCGGGAAGAAGCGCCTAGCTCCTGGCTTTGGATAGGCACAGCTCCAGCCATCTGGGAAGTAAACCAATGGAAGGAAGACCTTTCTCTCTGTCTCTTCCTCTCACTGTCTGTAACTTTACCTCTCAAATAAATAAATAAAATCTTTTTTTAAAAAAAGACTTAGTTATTGGTGGCCAGTATTGTGGGACAGCAGGTCAAGCTACTGTGTGCAGTGCCAGCATCCCATATGGGCACTAGTTTGAGTCTTGGCTGCTCCGCTTCCAATCAGCTCTCTGCTAGTTGCCTGGGAAGGCAGCAGAGGATGGCCCAAGTCCTTGGGCCCCTGCACCACATGCAAGATCCAGAAAAAGCTCCTAACTCCCAGCTTCGGATCAGCCCAGCTCCAACCATTGAGGCCATTTGGGGGAGTGAATCAGCAAATGGGAAATTTTCTGTGTGTGTGTATAAAACTCTGCCTTTCAAATAAAGGCAGAGACTGAGAGAGATCTTCCATTCCAGGGAACTGTGTTCAGATGCCACCTGCACTGGTCACAACCCTCCGATACAGGTGGCCAAGCAGCCCGGGCACCCTATGCAGCTGGGCTGGCTTAATTCTCATCTCAACACAGCGCATGTCTGAACACCCTTCAGTTAGAGTCACCAGTTAATGTTTTATGTTCTCTCATGCACGCTTGCTCTCGCTCTCCCTCTACCTCCCTCTCGGGGCCATTTGAGAATTAACTGCAGATTTCACAACCGTTTCTGAGTGCCCCAGCCTATCTTTCAAATCGAGGATGTCGCCTTCTACATCCACGATGCGATTATCCACTTTGACATTGGGATGGGGGCTGTGCTCAGGAGTGCAGCCTGCCTGTTGTGTGCACACTGGCTTTGGTGTGAGTTTGCTGCTGCTTCAAGCTGTGCGCTGCTGGTGAGAGCAAAGCTCTGTCTTCTCAGGTCATGCCACGAGAGCATCACTCCTGTTTCTGCTGTAGCTCACCTTCAGTGTGCATCAAGGAGGCACCTGCCCGGGGTTTCCGCTTTAAAGGTATCTGCTTAGCCATTCAGAGTTTACAAGTGATCTGTGCCTAGCTAGCTTCCATCTCATGGGGTTCTTGCCCACATCAGGGGGCAGCTGTCACATGGTGACTTTCTAAGACTGGGTGTGTGTTCATTCAGTTATTTCTGTTATCACGCATGCTAACACCCTGAGACCGCATGCACCCGTCACAACCCGTCATTGCCATCATTCGTGTTCATGCTCAGATGGTCTCAGATGTGGGCAGTGGGATCGGGTGTCCTTCGCTGCACCCTAATCGGTTGCCAAGCACTGCCTTGCCTTCTGGCATAATGGAATGTTCCAGGCTCATGGTTGCACATATTATTAGGCAAGATTCTCCAGGGAAATCAGAACCAACAGGAGATGAAGATGTAGCACGTATCTCCTATCTATATAGGAGAGAGATGATAGAGAGGTAGATAGAACAATAAGATAGATAGATGACAACCATAGATAGTAGGTAGATAGATAGATAGATAGATAAGAGATATAGTTAATGGATAGATGATAGAGATATGGATGGTAGATGAGTGGGTGATTGATAGATGATAGAAAATTATTAATAGGTGATAGATATAGATTATTGATAGATAAGAGATATAGTTAATGGATAGATTATGAGATATAGATGGTAGACGGGTGGGTGGTTGATGGATGATAGATGATTAATAGGTGATAGATATGGATAGATCATTGATAGATAGATAGATAGATATAGATAGATAGATGATAAAGAAGGATCTCTTACAGAAATTGGCTCCTGTGATTACGGAAGCTGAGAAGTCCCACATTCTGCCATCTGCAAGACAGGGAACTTGAAACACCAGTGGTGCAGCTCAGTCCCAGGCCTGAGGCTGGAGATCCAGACTCACTGCTGGCATAGGTCCCCATGTCCAAGGGCCTGAGAATGAGAGGCCCCCATGTCCAAGGGCAGCAGAACTGAGGTACACTGTCCTGGCAGTCCCTGGGCCACCCACACCGGTGAGTGTGGAGCCTGTGAAACCCACCCACCCATGCCAACGCCAGTCTCTTCCAGAAACACCCTTGCAAGCACACACAGAAGTAATGGCTGTGTTTGACTGCTTTTGGCTACCTCAGCTACAATACTCAGGGAGGGCAGAGGATTTTCCTTGGGTGGGAAATGGTCTGCTTCAGCTCACGGTTGGAGGTTACAGGGTCAGGTGGCCCCAAGGTGCAGCATCTGGTGCATGCTGGTTCTTGGAGGTACAACAGCAGTGATCACGTGTGAGCCAGGAAGGAGAGAGAGAGAATCTGGGCAGAACTTGAGTATCCCCACTGACCCAAGACCTCCCAGCAGCCCCACCTCTCAGATGCCATCATTGAGTCGATCAATCATTAACATCAAGACATTAGGGTTTAGGGGTGCAACGGGTTAAGCCACTGCCTGTGATGCCAGCATTCCATGTGGGTGCTTTGTGGAATTTGCTGATGCTTCCCTTGTAAGCTAACAAGTGACCAGTTGTTATGAATATCCCGTGTGCATTTGAGAGATTTGTTCTTCTTTACCAAGGTGTATTAATTACCCTGTATATATTCAGAAGATTTACCTGACCAATTGCATTGTTTAGATAGTCTGATCCCTGGTAATTTTTTTGGAATTCGCTTGATCGGCTTTGTGTGTTCAAGTCTCCTAGTACTTGCATTTATCTCTCTATGAGTAGAGCCATCGCCCGGGTGGGCATGAACGTTTCCTGTGGTTTATGATGTGAGAATCTGTACAAGAAGTCCTTTTTTCATCCCCGATCATAAAGACAGTCCCTCAGGTTTTGTTTTGTTGCCTTCAGAGTTTAATCTTTTTGTACGTTGTCTTTCATTTGTTTGCATTTCATCTCTGACAATTTGTTAGGTAGAAATTCAATTTGATTACTTTTGTAAAGTGAACCAATTTTCCTGTCACCATCTACTAACTGGAATTATTGACCAAAGTTTCCATTCACACATAGGTCATCTCTAGGCTCTCTGTTCTGTGGCTTTTTTTTTTTAATTATTTATTTGAGAGGCTACGTTACAGGCAGAGAGAGGGAGAGACAGAGAGAGAGACAGAAAGAAAGGTCTTCCACCCGCAGGTTCACTCCCCAAATGGCCACAATGGCCAGAGCTTGACAGGAAAGATGACCGCAAGGGCTGGAGCTGCGCCGATCTGAAGTCAGGAGCCAGGAGCTTCTTCCAGGTCTCCCACACAGGTGCAAGGGCCCAAGCACGTGGGCCACCCTCCACTGCTTTCCCTGGCCACAGCAGAGAGCTGGATTGAAAAAGGAGCAGCCAGGACTAGAACCAGCACCCATATGGGATGCTGGCGCCCAAGGCGGAGGCCTAGCCCGCTATGCCACAGTGCCAGCCCTGTGATGGACTGTCTACAATGCATTACTGAGCATGACTAATTCATCCAGGCTCATCATTAAAAGGTCTCCATGATTACCTCTTCTAATGCTGCCCCTAACTGGGTTTGGAATCAAAATCATGTTCACTTCCCAGAATGAACTGGGAAGCGTTCTCTCTCTTTTTTGTTTAAATAATTCTTAATTTACATACAGAGAACAGATTTCATCTCTATAGTGTTGTTTTTTTGTTTTTTGTTTTTTGTTTGTTTGTTTGTTTTTTTGGACGGGCAGAATGGACAGTGAGAGAGAGAGACAGAGAGAAAGGTCTTCCTTTTGCCGTTGGTTCACCCTCCAATAGCCGCCGCGGCCAGTGCGCTGCGGCCGGCGCACCGCGCTGGTCTGATGGCAGGAGCCAGGTACTTCTGGTCTCCCATGGGGTGCAGGGCCCAAGCACTTGGGCCATGCTCCACTGCACTCCCTGGCCACAGCAGAGAGCTGGACTGGAAGAGGGGCAACTGGGACAGAATCCGGCGCCCCAACCGGGACTAGAACCTGGTGTGCAGGCGCCGCAAGGCAGAGGATTAGCCTGTTGAGCCACGGCACCAGCTCATCTCTATAGTGTTTTTTTTTTTTTTTTTTTTTTTTTTTTTTTTTACAGGCAGAGTGGACAGTGAGAGAGAGAGACAGAGAGAAAGGTCTTCCTTTGCCGTTGGTTCACCCTCCAATGGCCGCCGCGGCCGGCGCGCTGCGGCCGGCGCACCGCGCTGATCCGATGGCAGGAGCCAGGAGCCAGGTGCTTTTCCTGGTCTCCCATGGGGTGCAGGGCCCAAGCACCTGGGCCATCCTCCACTGCACTCCCGGGCCACAGCAGAGAGCTGGCCTGGAAGAGGGGCAACCGGGACAGAATCCGGCGCCCCAACCGGGACTAGAACCCGGTGTGCCGGCGCCGCTAGGCGGAGGATTAGCCTAGTGAGCCGCGGCGCCGGCCCATCTCTATAGTTTTAAGAATGTAATGTTACTTCCACCCTCCTTCCTCCTTCCTTTCTTATGTTTCTTTAATTTTTGTGATGTCATACTTCCAACTTACTTTACAGCCTGGGCTTAAACCTCCATTCATAAAGAATTCAACCAGTAGTAAGTAGAAAGACCACTGTTCCTCAGGAGTAGACAAGGGCTGTAAGCCCTGATCAAGTCTCCAGATGTCAATTTCACTCATATAGACTGCTTTTTTTCCTACTCTGTGTGTTAGTTACCACAAATCAGAGAAAACATATGATATTTGCCTTTTGGGGACTGGTTTTTTCATGGAGCATAATGATCATTTACATATAATTTTTTTAAAAATTTGTAAAACTATCCTCAAATCCGTCTTGACATGGGTGGGCTGTTTGCATGGACCACCCTGGTTTTGTTCATGGTTGTTGGTTTATCTATCCCAGTCTTGTTTCTTTGTAGGCAATTTTGGCTTCCTGTGATCCTGTAGAATTTCGATCATGTCGTCGGAGGTTCCAGTATGTCACGTAGGGTAAATGCTCCCTATTACTCCTAACCGCGCCGTGTGCACAGCCATTGTCTTTGTTTCTATTTTCTCTTATATTTTGGTTCTGGTGACTCTTGGGAGACGTGTGTGTCTTACTAATTTCTACAGCGACCCATTTCTGCTACTGTGAATCCTTGCCATCCTTCTATTTGACTGATATCTGTCCTGATAGTTACATTTTCTGCTTTCTTGTCTCTTTGGTTTTATTTTGTTGCTCTTTTCCCAACTTCTTGAGTTGTACACTCAGCTTTTTTAATTCTTATTTTCTGGGAAATACATGTAAAGCTATCATTTTCCCTCCAATTTCCCCACTGATTTGCTGACAAATTGTGTTTGTATTATCATTTAAAGTATTCCTCAATTTCTTTTTAAACAATTTTGTTAAGTGTAATATGTTGTTTTTCTCTAAAATACTGATGAAAATCTCTCTTTCATTGTGAGTGTTTAGTTGTTTTAAGTAGTTGTCCCTCAGTATCCACAGGCCCTTGGTTCTAGGAACTCCCAAGAATTCTGAAATCCTAGAGGGCTGGTGCTGTGGCACGGTGGGTAGAGCCACTGCCTGCAGTGCCGTCATCCCATATGGGTGCCAGTTCAAGACCCAGCTGTTCCACTTCTGACCGAGCTCTCTACAATGGCCTAGGAAAACAGTGAAAGATGGCTCAGGTCCTTGGGCCCCTGTACCCGCGTGGGAGACCTGGAGGAAGCTCCTGGCTCCTGGCTTCAGATAGGCCCAGCTCCACACGTTGCAGCCATTTGAGGAGTCAACCAGTGAATGGAAGACTTTCTCTCTGCATCTGCTTCTCTGTAACTCCGCCTTTCAAGTAGATAAATACATCTTTAAAATATAAATAAATAAACAAACATACACCTGGATGCCCAAGTCCCTCATGTGAAATGGTGCCGCATTTGCATGTAGCTTACCTATGTCCTCCCTTGTATTTCAAATTGCCTCTAGATGACTTACATATCTGACACATGCAATGTCATGTAAATTGCTATACTGTATTGTACAGAAATAATGACAAGGTAAAAATATTTATGTGTTCAGTACAGGCATAACTTTTAAAAAATATATTGACTTATTTATTTGAAAGGCAGAGTTACAGACAGAGAGAGAGAGGGAGAGAGACAGAGAGAGGGAGAGAGACAGAGAGAGACAGAGACCTTCCATCCACTTGGTCTCTCCCCAGATGGCCACAGTGACCAGTCCTGGGCCAGCTCAAAGCTGGGAGCCTGGAACTCCATCTGAGTCTCCCGGGTGGTTTGGCAGCAGGGCCCCAAGCCCATGGGTCATCTTCCACTGCTTTCCCAGGTGTGTTAGCAAGGAGCTGGATTGGAAGTAGAACAGTCGGGACTCGAACCATCACTCATGCGATGTTGGTGTCACAGGTGGTGGCTTAACTCACTGTGCTACACTGCCTGCCCTAAATGGAACATCTTCACAAACGTCTTTGAGCCTTGGTGAGTTGAGTCTTTGGCTGTGGAACCCACAGATGCAGAGGGCTGGCTGTGATGCTCAGGAAACCTGGTCTGTGTGAAATTCAGCTTTGGGAAGTTTGGGTGTTTCCCTATGTCCTAATGCTTCGTCAGTCTTGTACTTGTTTCCTGTGTGTTCCAAGTCAACGTACGTTGTCTATGAGTTGGGTTTCAGGCTGGCTAAAGCTCTCTTAATGACAGCATTCAGAATTTCATACCAAGTGCTTATTTTTTGCCTGCTTGGTCAAGACGTTTCTGAAGCACTGTGTTAAAATAGCCCTACCATAATTATTCGTTCTTCTATTTATATCTGCAATCTTGTCACTTGTCACTTTATATATTCTGATGCCACCATGGTCACATGTGCATTTTATGTTTCCTTTAACTAGTTTAAACATTCTTATTTCGCCCTGAAATTTTATCCTGAACTGCATTAAAAACGTAGTTCATTGTTCCTAAGTCGAGATTTTTCCATGTCTCAAGAGCTCTTACCGGTGAATTGCAGGGTTGCTGATTTCTGGGCGTACAATTCCAGGTAAGCGAGAAGAATGCTCTCCAGGGGCCTGCTGTCCAGCCCTAACCTACAGCTGGGCACGGTGCACTGTACACTTCAACATTTACAAGGGTGGATTTTGTGGCAAGTGTTCTCAGCACAACAAAATCAAATGTAAAAATAAAACCGACTTGCTTCTGATTCTCAGGGAAGCAGTAGATGTGACCTCTTGTGCTCATGTGAAAATAATAGCAGCTGTTCTTCGGGTTGCTATTTCAATTGAGTTGCGTGCACTGTTGGGACTAGATATGCGGGCATTTAGCTGCCCTTTAAAATATCTTCAAAAGCTTCCATTACGATTTTTGGCATTGAAATGAGAAGTTATATTGGAAGCAGAAAGGCATGGAAATATAGCAACAGGGCATTCATCTAATGTTGAGAAAACAAGTGTATGTCATTGGAGAAATCACAGAAATTCTGTATTTTTGTGAAACCAACAGTCAAATCTTTTTTAAAGATTTATTTATTTGAGAGGCAAAGTTACAGACAGAGAGAGGGAAAGACAGAGAGAGAGGTCTTCCATCCACTGGTTCACTCCCAACATGGCCACAGTGGCCAGAGTTGGTCTATCTGAAGCCAGGAGCCAGGAGCTTCTTCCGGGTCTCCCATACAGGTGCAGGGGCTCAAGGACTTGGGCATCTTCTACTGCTTTCCCAGGCCACAGCAGAGAGCTGGATCAGAAGAAGAGCAGCCAACACACAAACTGGCGCCAATATGGGATGCCGGCACTGCAGGCAGAGGCTTAGCCTACTATGCCACAGCACCTGCCCCAATAGTCAATGTTTTATGGAACCCCAGAATGGAAGATACGCACAAGTAGGTGGAGGATGTGAACAACATTCGCGCCAAAGTGTTGCCCATCACATCAACAGATCCCAGCAGAGAGCTGATCACTGGTCCAACTCCTAGGAATGCAGGAACGAAAATTTAAAGCAGCACGAGGCTGATGGTTCTATGCGTATGTTGTGGCAGACAATAGCAAAGGTGTTAAACCATCAGTCTGCCAGAAACTTCCTGCTGACTTTGACCTAAAGCTGCTTAACTTCCAGGAAAATGCGATTCAGCTTCCAAATTGAAATAAAACCCAGGTTTTTATGCAGCCAATGTCGCCAATATCGCTTTTCCAACACCAGCAAGGTGAGGCCCTAAAACGTTCATGGAATATGTGTATTATGAACAACCTGTGCCTGCCTTCCCAATTTTTTGGGTACTACAATAAAGTTATCTTCTAATTGCACTGTTGCACGAAATTTCTGAGGTCCGCATAGGTCTCGGAGCCCAGGCTGATCCAACACCTTCCGTGACACTGCAGGACAAACCACAAGGCAATGAATCTCAATGTAACTCCGCCTCTCCGAGGGCAGCACTTGTCTCCCTGGAGCAGGTCAGGAGCCCGCTAGTGGAATCGAGGCGTTCATTCACTCATCACGCCAGCCGCTCGTGCAGTGCTGCTGTGTGAGGGGTTGCCCTTCCTGCAGCTCCAGTGAGCCTCCTGGCTTGGGGATCCCCCACCCCGGGCAGCCCCTCCTGCTGGGGGCTTCCGCCCGCCCAGCCCTCGTGACCGACTCACTGCTGCCCCCTCCTGGGTGCCCAGGAGTCCAGCCAGGGTCTCTGGGGTTCCTGTTTCAACAAGGAGGATTTAGGGCTAAGAGGGAAAGTGGCCCACTGCCATGGCTGGAATGTGTCACAGTTTTCCAAAAGCCCATGACTGGGAAACTCGACTGGCAGGATGCCAGGGCTAAGAGTAGGACCTTTAATGAATCCATTCATGGGCATGAGGGTTGATGGACTGTCCTGGGGCCAGCACTGTGGCGCAGTGGGTTAAAGCTCTAGCCTGTGACACCAGCATCCCATATGGGCGCCAGTTTGTGTCCCGGCTGCTCCTCTTCCAGCCCAGCTCTCTGCTGTGGCCTGGGAAAGCAGCAGAGGATGGCCCAAGTCCTTGGGCCCCTGAACCCGCATGGGAGACCTGGAGGAAGCTCCTGGCTCCTGGCTTTGACCTGGCACAGCCCTGGTTGTTGAAGCCACTTGGGCAGTCAACCAGTGGATGGAAGACCTCTCTCTCTATCTCTACCTCTCTCTGTAACTCTGTCTTTCAAATAAATAAAAGAGCCCTTTTAAAGAATAAAAGCAGGTTCCCCTGGCGCCTTTGCCTGTCTGGTGCTTCCCCCCTGCAGTGTGGTGAAGCAACACAAGGTTCCTAGCCCAGAGCACAGCAGACACCCGCACCCAGCTCCAGAACTGTGAGCTAAACACGCCTCATCTTCAATTTTCTTTAAAATTAAGTAGTCATTTATTTATTCTCATTTTACGCGAAAGATAGATGCAGAGAGATTTTCCATCCACTGGTTCACTCCCATACACCTGCAACAGCCAGAGCTGGGCCAGGCTGAAGCCAGAAGCCGGGAGCTCAGTCGGGTTCTCCCATGTGGGTGGCAGGAGCCCAAGGACCTGAGCCATCACCTGCTACCTCCCTGGGTGTGCACTAGCAGGAAGCTGGAGCAGAAGCAGAGTAGTCTGGACTCAATCCAGAGACTCCGATCTGGGACGCAGGCATCCCAGCGAGCAACCTCCTCTCTTTACGAATCACCCAGCCTCAGGCATTTCACGGCAGCGACAGCAAGCAGACGGACAGAGCCCCTGCTTTTCCACACCCAGCTGTCTGAGTCTCCATCGGACATCTTGGCTGAGCTGTCCTGGAGGCACTTGAAATCCAACATGCCAAATCACTCTCTCAGCCTCTGCCTCCTACGCCCTATAGTCAGTGCCCGAGGGAGGGCGGCCACTCTCCTCACCCCGTGCTGTCCTCCTGGATTTACCAGGCATGAGTGCTGGCTGGACCTCGGGTCCCTCCTCAATCCCTCTGCTTCTGGGCCCCTCCTGGTCCCTCATCCTGGATTCATGGCCACTCTCGGGCTCGCTGCCTCCACTGCCAGCCATGGAGAGTTCATTCCAAGACATCCCCAGTACCAGGGGATCAGAGACGGTCCCAGCCAGGCCTGCATCAACAAGGCTCACCTTGTCCCATATGGGTGCCTTTTGGACACTTGGGGCCAGCATCACACACAGGCTGCAAGTCCCCCCTACCCACACCCACCCCCAGCTAAATGCCACAGCTTCCAAGGAGAGGGAGAGACAGAGAGAGAAAAAGGTCTTCCATCTGCTGGTTCACTCCCCGGATGGCCACAAAGACCAGTGTTGGGTCAGGCTGAAACCAAGAGCCAGGAGTTTCCTCTAGGTCTCCCACCTGAGTGGCAGGGGCCCAAACACCTGGGCCATCTCCTGCTGCTTCTCCCGGGCCAGATTCAGAAGTGGAGAAGCCAGGACGTGAACCAGCACCCGCAGGGGATGCAGACATCACAGGCAGCAAGTTTACCAGCCCTGGAAATATATTTCTGATGTAGCTAAAGGGAGTTACAGTAAGTTGTTGAACTGAGTCATCTGATAAAATAACGTATGCTTTATGGGAACATTGTAGAGCAAAAACACATGCACACGTACATTCAAAAACATCGACAGGGTCTTGCAATTCAAAGCAGGCTCCTGTACCAGCAGTACCAGCAGTGGCCCAGCACTGCCCCCAGGTGACCCCCCGCACACAGCAAGGGCCTGGCAGACCCTGAATGTCAGACCACATAGGTGTGCCACCTTCCCCCTCTTTCTTCTGATTTCTTTGTGACAAATGTACAGTTTTGGAAATCATGAAAAAAATAAACATAGAGTGACGTTTGCCCGCCACACATGTGGGTCTCATGTTCGCTGAAACTGTCTTGGTTCTGCGCCATTCGGAAAGGTGGAGGGCACGCACCACTCTCCGTAGCAGCCTCTCTCTCCTGCTTACCCGGCGGTGCTCACAGAGCCGGCTCTGCCTCCCCCAGGAGGGCCCACCACTTGCCGGCCCCTACCCCAGCACAGATCAGGCCCCTTGCAGGACATCCGGCCGGGCCGCGCGGTCTCCCGTCGCGATTCCGGCCAGCTTGGCAGATTAGCTCATTTCTCTTCCAGTAAGCGAGCTGGCTACTTATGCATTCTCCTGCGGCACCCACGCCAGACGCATTTCTCAATCCCTCCTCCGCTGGTCGGACAGGCCAGGAACACGACGTTTCCACCTTCCATACATCTATCCCCCTGGCAGGTGGAGCTGCCGGACGGCCGCCGCCCCCGTTCCTGGCTGTCAGGGAGACCATCTGCCTCCAGCGCCAGTGACGTCAGGCAGACGCTGCACCTGCGGGCGAGACCGGCTCCCCGGGGATGGTGACCCTGGTGGGCAGAATCCTCCTGTGCACTGGGGAGAACCAGGAGATCGGGACCGGCTTCCCACCCGACTCTGCTTCTGAAAGGGAGTGCCTCGGCAGTGCAGGTGGCGGAGCAGGTGCTGGAAGGTGACTTCCGCTTTCTCATGATCTGGGATGACCACGGGTTTTAAGACCCCAGAAAGTGCTGGGTGCAGGGGCCCGATGGTGCCGCCCTCGCTGGTTGCTGAGTGATGCCCTTCCCTTGGGGTTCAGGGACAACTTCCGTGAGTGTGTTTTGAGAAGGGCAGAGAGAACCAAGACACAGAGCACCCCCGAAGAGACTGCTATATGAAGGGGGTGGTCGCAGAGGCTGGAGGGCAGCTGAGATCCACAGGGACCCCCCCCCTCCTGGGGTAGTGCAGACCCTGAGCAGGGCTGGGCGGAGCCAACTGTGCACCTGGGGCTCTGAGGAGTCCCTCTGTACCCCATTCTCAAGGAGGTCCACCCAGGCAAGGGGCAGCTCCACACAGCCGTGAGCACAGGACTGTTGGTGGCCTGTGCGGAAGGTGGGGAGGGGCAGGGCACAGAGGCAGAGCCTCCCCTCGCGCCCCCTGCCCTCTCTGCCTTCATCATGGCCAGCCACCACTTCCCAGATGTCTGCAGGTCCCTGCGGCTGGCAGATTCTCATGCAGAATCCCTGACATGGCTCCAGTCAGCCTGAGGGGCAGCGTTGGGGGTGGGGTGCATCCCAGGGGATGAACTCAGGCTCTCCGCACCTGCTGGCTTGTCCTGGTACCCCAGGCAGATATCGGTGAGCACCTGCAGCACAGGGGAATTAGAGCCCTGGGGGCTTCTCTGGGGGGGGGGTCTCCAGACAACCCGAGAAGCTGTGACCGCAAAGGGAGCCCAGGAGCACCGGGGACCCCCGGGGCTGGTGGGGCCACCAGAGAAGGAAGAGCCAGTAAAGGCTCTGTGTGCGGGGCGCTGGGCATGGAGGGCACCCTCCTCTGCCCTCTCTCTGTGCCATCAGCCTGAGGAGCCGCCCAGGGCACAGGAGCCCTTGGAGCATGCTCCGCAGCTCACAGCCTGGGCTGAGGGGGTGGGCAGGGTTCCCCGAGTGGGCTGTATGTCTGGAGTGGTGTTTGGGGATCTGGGTGTGGAGGACAGGGAGGGGAAGAGGACAGCAGGGTGGGGCGGACGCGCGTGGGGACAGCTGGAGGCTCTCCACCTGCGGCTTCCCTGCAATCCTGCATGCTGGCCTCAGCACCCCACGTCCACACTCCTGCCCCCCAGCTGTGGACAGCTCCTCCCTGAGTGCTGAGCGGGGGGTCACAACCCCAGACAGCTGCACGAGGCTTGAGCATTCCTGGCAAGGCCCCCACGGCTGACTCCATCCCGCCCCTCCCCTCCTCTCCCAGCTCCTGGAGCTATTTGAACTTCTCACGCCCTCCACCTGCAGGGCTGATGATGTCACTGGATGACGTCATCAGTTCCAGAGGCACAGACGCAGCCTCCTCCCATCTCCACATCCAGCCAAATGCCCAGGTCCACCACATCCCCCTCTGCCCCTACAGAGGTGCTGATGGGAACCCCTATCTCAGGGGCTCTGAGGTGGGAGTGCTGAGCCAGGTCTCAGGACGGACAGTGCCCGCTGCTTGGGACCAGCTGGGAGGTCAGGGGCCCTCTGCTATTGGGTGTGGATGCAACTTCACTGCTTGGCCAGATGCCCAACCCAGGCGGGGGGCAGTTTTAATCCTCCTGTAGCTCAGTGGGTTTCTCACCGCTGTCACCACCTCCAATTTGCTGTCCGTCTTCCCCGTCCATGGCCCTGCAAGGGGAGGTGTGGACTGCATAAGGGGCGGTGCACCAGAAACCACAATCGCCTTGCAGGGAGAGCAGCACCCACGGAGAGAAGCCCTGGTCTGCTGCCGGCCCTCTGGAGGCTGCAGTCCTGCAGACAGGGACCCTTCGTGGGCGTGGACGAGCTGTTCCGGGAAGAGGGAGACAGGCAGAGGAGGGGGCTGGAGCCCGCAGAACTGCCTTCAGAGAGACTGTGGCCGCCCGCGGAGCCTGCGGGAGCAGGAGCCCTGCGGCGCACAGGCAGCGGGGTGCATCCCGGTCCCTCCTCGGGGTGCTCACGGCCTGCGGCAGTGAAAGAGCTCCATGCACTCTCCTGGCAGCGAGAGGAGCTCCAAGGTCACCAGTGACCAGAATGCACCCCGTGAGGACTTACAGGACCCCGGCTCAGGGCTCCGTGTTGAGCCTGGCTTCCTTCCTGCTGAGCTCAGGGCCTCGTTGGCCCATCCACGTGGCCTCACGCCCACCACCTGCAGGGCTGGTGATGTCACCGGATGACGTCACCAGGCTGGAGGGCGGTGCGGCTTGTGCACCTGTCCACGCTTCGTTCCGCTCCGCCGCTACTCTCCGTGCAGGACGCTGCGCCCTTCAGAGGGAGAGCAGGAAACTGCCCTAGGAGCAGAGCACACCCTTGATGTGCCAAGGACCTGGGCTTGTCATCCTCTGCCCCGCCAGGTGCACGTCAGAGTGGCTGTGCGCTTGGTTCTCTCCCATCTGGAGAGGCGGAAGGAACTCACCGCGTTCGTTCCCGGCAAGCCTCTCTCCTGCTCACGGTTACACGGTTACACGGGAGGGCTTCGTGGGGAAGCTCCAAGCTGGGCTCCTAATCCACCAGCCAGAGTCATTCAGGGTGCAGAGGGGACACTCGAGCTGTGGGTGACAGACGCAGCCCGCCAGCGTCTTGGGAAAGCCGGGGCGATGAAGAGGAAGGCCGGCTCCCTCCTCCAGGGAGCCTGCAATTACAGCTGGTGATAAACCTGCTGTTTGTCCTCATTAGCAGCCTTAATACCTCGTACAGGCCATTAACAGGCTGGTGCCCTGGATACACATCTTCAGATGTAATTAGTAATGTCGTTAGCCTAATCCATAATCAATACCCGCATAATTGCTTCCTTGGGTTTATATCTAGTCCTTGGGGGTCTTGGGCTAGGAGGAGCATCCATCTGCAGACGTGCTAATGGGGGTGTGCAGGTCACCGGCGGCACAGCCCGGCTCGCCCAGCACCTCCAGAAGCTACAGCCTAGGGTCAGAGAGCAGGCACCGCCGCCCAGCCTCGGATCCTTTGGCCGCTGTGGTTGCGATGTTTTCTGGTCCCTCACGTGCCTTAGGACCCAGCTGGGGAACAAGAGAGACTGCTTGCGGATCAAGGTCTGGGCACGGTCCTGGGTCAGGAAGACCTCAGCTCCCCCCCACCCCCCCCACATCTGCAGCCCCCTCCGGGGAGACTACGTGGGTGCTGAGTGTGCTCTGCCGTCTCCAGAGGCTGAGACGCCGTGGCTTCTCCCCCCACCCCCACTCAAGTCCAAGCTCAGCCCCATGCTGGCCTCCCATGCTGGCAGGAAGGCTGGGGCTGGGCCCAGGGCGCTGCCTTCCCTTGCAAGGCTGGCAGCAGAGCTGGTAACTCAAGGTCAGGCCGAAGCGGCAGGCAGGGAGCCTGTCGAAGGCAATGCTTATGAATGGGCTCTCATCTGACTGTAATTGGAATTAATATCAAGGCTCCGCTTCCAGGAACTTCCCCAGCAGACAGATCTGGGCCACGGAGGTCCAGGCGGGGATGCTCCTCCTAAAGCCAGCCATACATTGCGCCCCTAAATGATGATGCACTGGCTCCACTCTCCGGAGGCGCCCTGCTCACCCTGCAGCCAGCATGTCACTCTGTGTCCTCCCCGGGAACCCGGCCAGCGAGAGGTGGACGGGAGTTGGCAACGTCACCGTGAAGGCAAACATTTTAATTCATTTAATTATGAGGCTCTCAGAAAGCTGAGCTCTGTTTTCTCTCGCGCTGCCTAAAGGAAATGAGAAGTGACATCTTCCCGCCCCCACCTTCCCCGGGCCAGGGAGGCTGGGAACTACAAGTGTGGGCTGTGTGTGTCCAGGAGCCCAGCCTGAGCTGGGCTGTGCTGGGTCCCACCACTGCCCAGCTTCCAGCTTGGTCTCCCAAACACAATGGGCATGACAGTGTCCCTGGCTGGGGGGAGGAGGGGAGGTTGGCTCTAGGACCCCTCCCCCCATAGACAAATCTGCAGACGCTCCTGTCCCTTCTGTAAAACCGCGTGGCGTTGGCATCTATGCAATGCCCATCCTCCCATACACTTCAGTTCATCTCCAGCTGCCTTATCACACCTAATACAATGCAAATGCTGCGGAAACATTTTCACACTGCACCATTTAGGGAACAATGGCCAGGGAAGAGAGCACGTACACGGGCTGTACAGACCAAACTTCTGTATTTTAAGTGTCTCCGGGCTGCAGCTGCTTGGATGCGCCCATGGGGTACGTGCAGAGGCAGAGGCCACCGGGTCTCTCTCTCTCCCCCTGCCACGGCACACACCTGCCCTTTGTGGCTGGTGTGCTCCATTGTCGCATTCTTTCTTCCTTTCCCAAGCCTGTGTGTGACAGTAGGATGGCCACAGATACAGAACTGCCAATCATCACAGATTTTCCCATCCATAGCACTCAGCACACCTTCAAGTGCTATCGGCAAGTCCTGGATAGATATCTACCCCTTGTCCCACCCACTTGGGATTGTTCTGCCCATTTTTGATGTCCACCCATTGTCCCACCCATTTGTGATTGCTCTGCCCACTCATGACGTCCATCTACTCATGGCTACGCTCACTCATGTTGTCTGTCTACCCATTGCCCCGCCCACTCATGATGTCTGTCTACCCATTGCTACACCCACTCATGATGTCTGTCTACCCGTTGCCCCACCCACTCATGTGTCTGTCTACCCATTGCCCCGCCCACTCATGATGTCTGTCTACCCATTGCTACACCCACTCATGATGTCTGTCTACCCATTGCCCCACCCACTCATGATGTCTGTCTACCCATTGCCCCACCCACTCATGATGTCTGTCTACCCATTGCCCTGCCCACTCATGATGTCTGTCTACCCATTGCCCTGCCCACTCATGATGTCTGTCTACCCATTGCCCCACCCACTCATGATGTCAGTCTACCCATTGCCCCACCTACTCATGATGTCTGTCTACCCATTGCCCTGCCCACTCATGATATCTGTCTACCCATTGCCCTGTCCACTCATGACACATGCCTCCTCCACTTGCCAGGCTCCCAAGGATGGAGACGCAACCCTGGGAGAGATAATGGAGTACAGAGAAATATCTCCCACGGTGGGAGGAGGACCGCCCCAGCCCTACAGCACAGACAGGATGAACTGAGGCTGGTCTGTGTCCATCCACTCCAAGACTTCCTGACTTCTGCCCCACGACAGGTTCCCCAAACCACACTGCTCTATTTTGCTGAGCAGCCACTGAGCCTTCCTCATGGCCGTGGGCTGGTGGCCGAGAGGCTTCTCCAGGGCACTGCTGACCACAGCTGTCCCCGGGCGGCCCCCAGCCTGGCCAGCAGGTGAGGCACCAGCCTGAAGAGTTGAGAGAATATCGCCCTTAAACCTCATTTCACAGGGCAGCAGGCGGAGACCAGAGACAAGCAGACACCTGGGCAGGGCTCACAGGAGCTGGACAGGAGCCAGGCCTCAGTCCCACTCTCACTCTCAGGCCCCGCCTACCTAGTCCAGGGCCATGGTGGCAGGGGTGGGACTAAGCTTTGCACAGGGGGCCGCAGCCAGGTCTTTCTCAGGGGAGGGAAGGACCCGGCCCTTTGATGGACACTACTTAGGGGCACAGCTTCCCAAGGAGGAGACAGAGGATAAAGCCACATGGCCAGCGCCGTGGCTCACTAGGCTAATCCTCTGCCTGCGGCGCTGGCACACCGGGTTCTAGTCCCGGTTGGGGCGCCGGATTCTGTCCCGGTTGCCCCTCTTCCAGGCCAGCTCTCTGCTGTGGCCAGGGAAGTGCAGTGGAGGATGGCCCTGCACCCCATGGGAGACCAGGAGAAGTACCTGGCTTCTGGCTTCAGATCAGTGTGGTGCACTGGCCGCAGCGGCCATTGGAGGGTGAACCAACAGCAAAGGAAGACCTTTCTCTCTGTGTCTCTCTCTCACTGTCCACTCTGCCTGTCCAAAAAAAAAAAAAAAAAAAAAAAAAAAAGATGCAAACACATAAGCAAGTCAGACCATTGCAGGGAGGGGTGTGTGCAATAGGAACACAAAACAGGAGGCGGGAATGAGGGCCCCTGCAGCTGGAGGGGGCACCAGGCAAACGTAACTGGGTGTGGGGAGGCCTCTCTGCCCCGGCAGCCAACGAGGAGAAGGCAGATGTATAAACGGCTGCCCAGGGCCGGGGAACAGCAGTGCAAAAGCCCTGTGGCAGGAATCAGCTGATGTGTTCCAGGGGCAAGAGGGTGTATGACGGGGATGAACAAGCCAGGAAAAGGCAAAGGCAGTGAAGCTTGTGGCCTGGGACTTGGGTTCCACTCCAAGAGCAGGAAAGCAGGAGTTGGAGCAAGGATTCTAGTTGAAATTGCTAGAAATTCTAGAAACTTCTAGAAACTTCTTCAAATCTCTATTTTCTTCTCTGCAGACTAGAGGTGAAATTTTAACTCACCAGCTACTCCAGCCAACACTGCACAAAGGGCCCTGTCCTCACCCGACTGCCAACATCCACTCTGGTCGGGCTGTAGGGGGTCCCCCAACTCCCCATGACAGGGTGTTGAGAGGACCAAGGAGGAGGTCAGGGCCTTCAACCTCAGCCCACACAAGGGCAAGGGTTCCTGCACCTCCCAGGAGGAGACAGTCAGCAAGCCCCAGGGGGAGCTGGAGGAGACCCCTCCCTACCCCATAGCATCAATGGAGCCGCACGGGAGGCCTGGACTTGTACCCCTGCCTGGCAGAAGCAAAGTGGTCCCCCTCCCACCCTGTCCCTGCCAGGATGGTGCAGCAAGAAGCCAGCAAAACCAGAGGTGTAAATTCATAGTCAGACTTCCCCGAAACAGATGCGTCACACAGGCTGCAATCAAAAACATCAAGATACTGGAACACCTCACCTTGAGGTGAAAAAGACAATTCGCAGAGGCCAGCCCTGACCTCCTAGCGTGTTCAAATGATCTGACGAGGATCTTAAAGTTGTCACGAAAATGCTGCCGAGTGCGCTTACAAACGTGTCTGAAACCGACGGAAAGACCAATAAGTTATCAGCAGAGAAAAATAAGACCTAAAGAAGAAACAAAAGGATATATTGGAACTGGAAAAAAATCAATAACCAAAATAAAACTCACTTTTCTCAACAGCAAAACGGGACCAATCAGTGAACTTGGAGGTCAACAAAAATCTTTGAATCTAAAGAGTAGAACTGCAGGAGCCTGAAAGGGGGCAGAGTATCTCAGGCACGTGGGCTAAAGACCTGACATGCGTGTTGCTGGGGTCTCTGCAGGAGAAGCAAAGTTCCGCCTCGGGAACAGACAGAAAAGTCTTTAAGAGGACGTTGGCAATCCAATCCGGCAACATATAAAAGTAATGATACAGTGTAACCAGCTGGGTTTGTGCCAGGGATGTGATTCAATGTGATTTCAACATGGGAAAAAAATCGATCCACAGAATCCATCTCCGCAACAGGCCAAAGAAGAAAACTCGAACGATTGTATCATCTGAGGCAGAAAAAGTACTTGATTCAGTGGCTCTGGGGGCTGGGGTTTGGGGAAGGACTGCTTAGGGCAGGGGTGCGGGATCTCCAGCCCACGGCCGTATCAGGCCCATGAACTCACCAGGTCTGGCCCTGCCAAGGCAATTCCAGGAGGGACTCAAACTTCGATAAATCTAGAGCAGGCTAATTTTTTAAAAAAGATTATTAATTTGAGAGGCAGAGTTACAGAGAGAGAGGGAGAGACAGACAGAGGTCTTCCATCTGCTGGTTCATGCCCCACACGGCTGCAACAGTGGGAGCTGGGCCAGTCTGAAGCCAGGAGCCAGGAGCTTCTTCTGGATCTCCCACGCAGGTGCAGGGGTCCAAGGACTTGGGCCATCTTCTACTGTGTACCCAGGCCATGGCAGAGAGCTGGATTGGAAAAGGAGCAGCCAGGACTTGAACCAGCGCCCATATAGCATGCTGGCACCACAGGCAGAGGCTTAGCCTACTATGCCACAGTGTCAGCCCCAGCAGGCTAATTTTTAAGTTGATAATTTTGTGTGGCCTGTGAATGATGCCATAAATATCCAAATGGCCCTTGGCAGAAAAAAAAAAGTTTTCTCACTCTTGGTTTAGTGGGTCCAGAATTTCCTTTAAGGGTGATGAGAATGTTCTGGAAGTACAGAGTGGGAGGAATTAGTCTATATGATTTAGGAGTTATTATATAGCTACAATAATCAATACCAGGCATCCCCTTTCAAAGTGCTGGTTTGAGTTCTGGCTGCTCTCCTTCCAATCCAGCTCCCTGCTGATGCACCTGGAAGGCAGCTGATGATGGCCCAAGTACTTGGGTTTCAGCCAGCCGTGTGGGAAACCTGGATAGAGTTCCTAGCTCTTGGCTTCAGCCTGGTGCAGACCTGGCTGTTGGGGCCATCTGGGGAGTGAACCAGTGGATGAAAGATCTCTCCATCTCTCTCTCTCCCTCTCCCTGCATCACTCTGGCCCCAAGCACTTGGACCATCTTCCGATGCTTTCCCAGGCGCATTAGCAGGGAGCTGGATCAGAAGCGGAGCAGCCAGATCTCAAACCAGTGCCCATATGGGATCCAGTGCCTCAGGCAGAGGCTTAATCTGCTGCACCACAATGCTCTCTTGTGGGGAGATTTCAGTCGCCGGAGTTGAAGGAGGAAAAGGCTGGGGGCTTTACGGGGGTACAGGATGGAGAGGGGCAGTTGTGTGCAGCTAAAGAGTTAATCAGGGGTACCCAAGCCTGCGAGAACCAGGAGGGATCAAAGATGACTCGGAACTTTGGACAGCATAAAACTGAGAGTGACACCAGGGACATGGGGCGGGCTCAGCAGGTGCAGAGGACGCAGTAAGAAAGCTTGGACTGTGGAGAGCTGAGGTCTCCAAGTCCAACAGCAAAAAGAGGAACTGCTGAGAAGGGGCCTGGATGATCCAGACCGGACGAGGCTAGGGCAGCCACCTCTTGCAGGGCTGTGAGGGCCTGAGCATGATGCTGGCTCCCCCGTGAAGGTGACAGCCAAACCTCTGTGGTGGGCGAAGCAGCCTGAGGCCAGGCTGCCCAACTTCGTCCCAACTTCTTCCTGGGACAGCCCTCCCCAGGCCGTCAGCCCCCGAGAGAAGCCTTGAGCACTTTAGGTGTGAATTCTGGGGTTGAGGGGCCCACACTGTCCACCCCGAGGTGCCGTGCGTTCTCTGAGCAGAGCTGCTGGGAATGACCTTGGACGTCATTCCTGATCCATACGGAGACTCGACCTTGGCCTGAACTGGAAAAAGGCAGAGGCCTAAGGCAGGGCATTATTGGGGAGGGGCCTGGGGGATCGCAGCCCCTCCTCCAACCAGTGCACCTGTGAGGGGTGTGACTCTCCTGGTCATGTGCTGGATCCCTTTATTGCCGGATCCTGTGGGGTCACCAAGCGAGCCCCTGGCTCCCAGACTTGGCTTCCGCTCATCCAGGAAGCACAGTGCAGGTGCCCCCAGCACAAGGGGACAGGAGGGCCCAAACTCTTGCTGACATCTCCCTGACAGGAAGAGGGTGGCCTCTCCACCCCGCCCTGCACCAGTGCCAGCCACTCACCAGGGTGCCTGGGCACCCCTGCAGGCTCAGGCTGGCCGGTGTGAGGGAGGGAGGTGCGGGTGTCTGGGGCTCAGGGTGACTCCGCTGTCTGCTCTTGGCGGCTGTGGCCTCCTGCACATACAAGTCCAGACTGTGCACTAGCACTGGCCCGCTCGCCCACACCCTCAGGGACCTACTGATTAATTGCATAATCAGCTAGAAGCCACGCATTGCGGCCCCAGAGGATGAATTTGGGCTAAAAATATTTTCTTATGAAAAACACAAACAGAACCTAAAAATATCCTCTCCGCGGTTGCCCAGGGAAGCCTCCAGCTGTGCCTCAGTTTCTTGAAGAGCCCAGAACCCAGAGCAGCTGGCTCTCTGCTCCTGCCCAGGGTGGGATGAGCAGGGACAACCCAGCTGCCCCTGTATCCCTAGGTCCTGGGGTCCCACCTCCCCCAGCTGGCTGGAGCCCTGTGTGGCCCCACGGGAGGTTCCTGTCTGCAGACCGTCCACAGACAGCTGACTTTGGAGGCCACGGGGGTGCCACGTGGGAGGCACAAACCTCAAGGGGGCCTGAGAAGGGGCTTCCTTGGGCTGGTGAGCCATCAGGGAAGGTCCGTGGGACCACAGTGGAACTGGGTGTGGCTTCACGCAGGAGCCCCTGCTGCCTTGCACAGGGCAGCAAGCTGGGCTGGGGAGGACCCGGGCCCCGCCCTGGAGCCTCTAAGCCTTTCTGTGGCTCAGGCCCACGTGGACGTGGAGCTTGGCTGACCAGCTGCGTGTCGTGGTCAGTGGGGCTGGCATGAGCAAGGACACTGAACACACCTGTGCCTCCAGGCTTCTGAGCACAGACGACCCCTGCCCTGAGCTGCCTTCCCCTCTCCGGCGTCTCCCCAGGAAAGTCAATCAGGGGTCAGGACCTCATTCTCTTGCTCTCCTTGTGGGTCACCACCTTTGGCTGCCAGGACTCTGGGCTGTGAGAAGGGCTCCGCTCACCTGCCTGTGTGGGCTGGTGTACCCTCCTCTGTCCCTGGGGCAGGAGGCGAACACCTCCATCTCCCTCCCTCCTGGAGTGCACATCCGGCCTTTGTGTCTGGCTCCAGACGGGTGGCCCAGTTCCAGACAGGGCGGCCTCTCCTGATCAGAGTCAGGTGGGCCCTGCAGTCTCTGGAGCCCAGGTGCAGGTGGGTGCTCCATGCAGTCCCCCCTGGCCTGGGGCAGGGTTGGCAGGGATGAGACGAAGCGTGGCCTTTGGGGGCACACAGCCCAGGAGTCCCATGGGGCCCTGATTTGTAAACCCTCTTGGCTCAAATGACAACGACACTAAGAAGAGACAGGGAGATGGGTAGCTCTGGGTGGTGGTTACAGTTAAACCATGTCAGGCCCTTGTATACACTTTCCCCTCATGGTTCAAGGATGGCTGCTGTAGCTCTAGACATCACATCCATCACAAAGTGAAATGTCTTTCTCTACCTCTTTGTTTCCTCAAAAGCCAAAATCCCATTGCCAATGGCTTCTTCTCTTGGCAAGAAATGAGCCTGGAAAGCCTGGTGCCTGAGGACCTCAGTGGCCTTGATGGGGCCACACCCAACATAACTGCTACTCCTGAAGCTGGGCCCATTGTGACCCCAGACAAAAGCATGCACTGAGGGCGAGAACATAGCAGAAGGTTTGCCACGGAGGGTATCATCCTTGCGAGCTGAGACAGGCGGGAGGAGGGCGAGCTCTGGCCCCTCCCCAAGGCCCAGGTCCACATCTCCAGTGATGCCCCGTGAGCGTGTCTCCACCTCACCCCCCAGTTGCTCCTGTGTTAAGCACCCGCGTCTGCCCACAGCCTTTCTGCCCGGCAGCATCCAGCCCCTGCAAGATCCTTGTTTCAGGGAACTCAGCACCTTCCAGGCATCCTGTTCCTTCCTGAGGCTTCTCAGACAGATGATGTGCTGTCCTGGGGCTTCCAGCCAGTGACCCCTGCCTGCTTTTTTGCAATCTCCTAGGAATCTCTAATGATTTCAGAACAAAAACTTAAAATTAGTTCAGACATGAAAGACACAAGTGCCCAATTGCACTTCCAGAATTGAAGACTACAGGCCCGAAGTAAAAAATGCACTCGATGGACTGAGTGGCAGAGCAGGCGTCACGGAGATGAGTGGACTCGAAGACTCAGCAATGGGAAGCACCCAGAACGAAACACAGAGGACTGGGAACACAGGTAAGTGGGAAGGATACCGGGCAGCTGAGGAGCCGACTCAAGCAGCCTAGTGATGCTGCGATTGTGATCATCGGAGAGCGGAAACAGAAAAAACACGCAAAGAAATAGTGACTGAAATTCCCAGTATGTAGAAGCGCAAACCAGACACAAACACAGGGACATGAAGAGAACTACACGTAAACACACTGCTCAAACCCAGTCATAAAGAGAACATCTAGCAGATTAAGCCTCTGCCTGCGGCACCTGTATCCCATATGGGCATCGGTTCGTGTCCCTGCTGCTCCTCTTCCAATCCAGCTGTCTGGCTGTAGTCTGGAAAAGCAGTGAAAGACGGCCCAACTGCTTGGGCGTCTGCTACCCACGTGGGAGACCTGGAGGAAGCTCCGGGCTCCTGGCTTCAGATGGACCCAGCTCTGTCTGTTGGGGCCATCTGGGGAATGAACCAGCAGATGGAAGACCTTTCTCTCTGTCTCTTCCTCCTTGTTTCTGTAACTCTACCTCTCAAATAAATAAATAAAATCTTAAAAAAAAAACCACTTAGAAGAAAAGACATATTACATCCGGACAGCCAAAGATAAGGATGATAAGGATTTCTTGGCAGAAGCATCACAGGCGGGATGTCAGCGGAGTGACATCACCAAAGGACAAAGGGCACACAACTGTCAGCAGAGGATGGAAACCCAGCCAGCAGAGCCAACACGCCTTTCAGATATGAAGACGAAATCTGGGCCTCTTCAGACTCACAAAAGCCGGAATCATCCCCAGCAGCTCTGGGCTAGAAGAAAGGCTAAAAAAAGGTTTGCAGGTAAAAGGAAAATGCAGTAGCATGGAGAGTTGGATCACACACAAAAAAAAAAAAAAAAAAAAAGCAGGAATAAAAGTTCCTACAAATGGAAACTAAGTGGTGAATTTATTATTTAGCAATTTAAAAAAGATCGTTGATCATGTAAATGAACATACTACCAATGCGTTATGGTGCTTATGGCACAGGTGAGAGGGAGGTGTGTGACAACAGAGGCACAGAGGTGTGAGGACAGAAGTGGTAGCATTCTGCCCCATCCTCTGAGACTGTGCTTGGAGCTAGGCACCTAGGAGTCACAGAGGTGTCTGCTACAGACCTCACCCAAATAGAGTTACAACCAATGAGCCAACAGAGCAGACACAATGTAACCATAACCATACTTGATTAATGCAAAAGGAAAACAGAACAAGAGGAAGAAGGGAAGAAAACCAGACAAGAAGAGCACCACCCCATTTCTGTGGACTCTCTCCCCAAAGATCCCCATGGCAGGTGACAATTGTTTCACAAGCCCAAACATTGAAATTATCCCAAAGCAAGTAAATAAACACTTAGCCAAGAAACTGCTGGCACCTGGCAAGACCTGGGAGAGCCTGTGTCCCCCACCCCTGCCCTCGCCCTATGGGTCTGTGGCCGAGAACACAGAGCACCCTCGTCCCTCAACCCCAGTCAGGAGATGTGTGGCAGACAGGACAATGGCCCTCGAAGATGACAGGCCCTACTCCCTGGGACTGTAAAGGCCACCTTGTGAGGGAAGGAAGAAGTCCTTGCAGATAGCATTAGGTCCAGGATCTTGCGATGAAGAGATTGTCTTGGGTGGCACGGGTGGGCCTTAAATAGCACACAGACAGCCTTACGAGAGGGTGGCCGAGGGAGCAGCACAGAAGGCCATCATGCCCGTGAAGACTGGGTAGTGCTGCCATGGACCCAGGACTGAGGAGAGGTGGAGGAGGCGAGGGGCGGATTCTACTCCAGGGCATTCGGAGTGGTGTGTTCTTGCCAGCACCTTGATTTCAGCCCAGGAACACTGATTTCAAACTACTGGCTTCTGATGTGTGTGTGTGTGTGTGTGTGTGTGTGTGTGTTTTTAAAGATTTATTTATTTATTTGAAAGTCAGAGTTACACAGAGAGAGGAGAGGCAGAGAGAGAGAGAGAGAGAGAGAGAGAGAGAGAGAGAGAGAGGGCTTCCATCCACTGGCTCCCTTCCAAGATGGCTGCAACAGCCAGAGCTGAGCTGATCCGAAGCCAGGAGCCAGGAGCTTCTTCCAGGTCTCCCACATGGGTGCAGGGACCCAAGGACTTGGGCCAGCTTCTACTGCTTTCCCAGGCCATAGCAGAGAGCTGGGTCAGAAGTGGAGCAGCCAGGTCTCGAACCAGCGCCCATATGGGATGCCGGCGCTTCAGGCCAGGGAGTTAACCTGCCCCACCTTTGTGATTCATGGGACACAGAATTTAGCTTTCACACTTTTTTCTCAGCACCTTTTTCTCTTCCACTCACTTGACTTTTGTTCTGAATTTCTCTGTCCAGTGACTCCCCCCTTTTTTATTGAAGCAAAAGTCACATGAATATTAAATTGATCATCTTAATCATTTCAAAGAGGGTAATTCAGAGGCTTTCATGAATTCATAACGATGTAAAGCCGTCACCACTGCACTAGCCCAGGGCATCTCCATCACCTGTACCCGCTACACAGTCACTGCATGGTCATGGTATTGTCTCAATGTATGTGTCCTCTCAAAGTCAGCACATCAAGGGCTGGCATAATGGGTTAAGCCACCTCCTGTGACGCCAGCATCCCGTATGAGCACCGGCTGGAGTCTCAGCTGCTCCACTTCTGCTCCAGCTCCCTGCTAACACACCTGGGAAAGCAGTGGATGATGGCCCAGGTACTTGGGCTCCTGCACCTCCATGAGAGTTCTGGATTGAGTTTCAGGTTCCAGGCTCCAGCCTGGCCCAACCCTTGGCCATTGTGGCCATTTGGAGAGTGAGCCAATGGATGGAAGGTCTCTGTCTCTGTCTCTCCCTATCTCTCGGTCACTCTGCTTTCCGAATAAATGTCTAAAAGAAGTGGGGCATTTGGGAGTAATTGGAGCCCCAGGAGGCTTGTTCACCCCTCCCACCATGTGAGCACACAGCAAGAAGCCACCATCTGTGAACCAGGAAACGGATCCCACCAGACACACTGCTGCTGGTGGTGCCTTGATCCTGGGCTCCCTGGCCTGCCCTCATTGTGAGCAGTGCATTGCTGTTTGTAAGCTATCTGGTAGGTGTTTTGTCATATCAGCCTTACTGGTCTAAGGTAGTCCCCATTCCCTGTCTTCCCCCAGACCCTGGCAACCATTAGTCTACCTTCCATCTCCGCAGATTTGCCTCTTCTAGACTTTTCACATACATGGAATCAGACAATCTGTGGCATTATGTATCTGACCTATCTCGCTTAGCGGGTTTTCCAAGTTCATCCATTCTGAAGCACACATCAGTATTCTGTTACTCGTTGTGATTGAATTGTGTTCTGTAACTTGGATATACTGCATGTTCTAACCACTCATCGGTTGATGGACACTTGGATGGTTTCCACTTTTAGTTGTTATGAATAATGCTACTATGCATTCCATGCAAATATTTTTCAGGAAACACATGTTTTCAATTTTCTTGGGTATACGCCTATGAGTAGAATTGCTGGATCATACAGTAAATTCTAGGTGCAACTCCTTATGGCACCACCAAACTATTCCATAGCTGCCATTCCACTTTAAGTTCCCACTTCACCTTTCTGTGTGTGACAGTTACGATTTCTCCTCATCATCACTGCCACTTCCATTTTGTCCTGTTATAGCCATTCAAGTGGCGGTGATGTGGTATCTCTCGGTGGGCGGTTGTGGATTTCCCTAAGCACTAATGATGCTGAACCACCTCGTGTGTGTGTGTGTGTGTGTGTGTGTGTTGGGCATTTGTAAATCTCTGGATAAATGTCTACTCAAGCTTTCTGTCCATTTTAAAGATTGGGTTGCTTATCTTTTTGTTGTTGTATTTTAGGAGTTTTTAAAAATATAGTCTGAATACTTATTATGTTATTACTTTACCTATAGTGTTGGGGCTGGCGCTGTGGCACAGTGGGTTAGGCCACTGTCTACAGTGCCAGCATCCCATATGGGCACAAGGTTTGAGTTCTGGCTGCTCCACTTCCGATCCCTGCTACAATCATTCCACTGTTTTTTTATTCTTTTGACAGGCAGAGTGGACAGTGAGAGAGAGAGACAGAGAGAAAGGTCTTCCTTTTCCATTGGTTCACCCTCCAATGGCTGCTGCAGCCGGCGCACCTCACTGATCCAAAGCCGGGAGCCAGGTGCCTCTCCTGGTCTCCCATGTGGGTGCAGGGCCCAAGGACTTGGGCCATCCTCCACTGCCCTCCCGGGCCACAGCAGAGAGCTGGCCTGGAAGAGGGGCAACCGGGACAGAATCCGGAGCCCCAACCGGGACTAGAACCCAGTGTGCCGGCGCCGCAGGCGGAGGATTAGCCTATTGAGCCGCGGTGCCGGCCTCCTGTGCCTTTAATGTCTTTTTTAAGAAACCAGTGCCAAACCCAAGGTCATGAAGATTTTCCTTTATGTCTTCTTCTAAGAGTTTACAGTTTTAGCTCTTAGCATTTATTTCTTTTATTCACTGAGTTGACTTTTTTGAACGGTGTGAGGTAAGGGTTCAAGTTGGTTCTTTGCACGTGACTGCCCATATCTCCCAACAGTATGAACTGAAAATACTCTACCTTTCCTCATTGAATGGACTTGACACCTTGTTGAATGTTACTTGGCAACCGACATGGGTTTATCTCTGGATTCTGACTTCTAATTCATTTATCTCTCTGCCTACTTTTATGCTATGCTGTGTTTATTAATGTTGCTTTATAGTAAACTTTGAAAGGTGTGAGTTCTCTGGTTTTGATCTTCCTTTCCAAGTTGTTTTGGCCTTCTGAGTCCCCTGCAGTCTCTTGTGAACACTGGAATCAGCTGTCAATTTCGAAATTAGTCACCGGGATTCTGAGAGGGACTGTGCTGAATCTGTAGATCAATTTCAGAAGTGTACATCCTGGGTTCTCCAGAGAAACAGAACAGGTAGAATACACACCTACAATTTCTTAAAAATAAAGGTATTTATTGACCTTAAGTATGTCATTCATGCAAACATGAGGCTGGCAAGATTAAAATCTGTATGGCAGACCAACAGACTAGACACTGTTAGGATTTTGAGATGAGATTCCTTCAATACTGAAAATCTGTTTTTCCTCTGAAGACTTTCACCTGATTCAGTGAGACTTACCAGCTGAGGGAAGCCCTTGCCTTTAGTTAAATGCAGCTGATGGGAGATGCTAATCCCACCTACAACACACTTTCACAGCAACACCTAGACTTCCTTAGATATCTAGATCTTCCCTCGTTTCATTCAACAATGTTTCAGTTTTCAGAGCACAAAGTTTACATTTCTTTTGTTAATTTCTAAGTAGAGTCAGAACTGCAACCCACAAGTTTATGCATCCGTGGATTCAACCAACTGTGGACTGAAAACAATTTTTTTACTTCTGCACCGAATATGTGCAAACTATTTTCCTCGTCATTATACTTTTTCTATAGAATTTACATTCCATCTATAGAATTTACATCATAGGCAATCTAGAGATGATTTGAACTCTACAAGAGGATGCGTACAAATTATATGAAAATACTGTGGCATTTTTTAGAGGGACCAGAGACTGACAATTTCAGTACATCACTGGGGATTCCTGGAACCCATCCTTTCATGGATACCAATGGATTTAGACTATATTTTTGATACTATTATAAGTGAATTGCTTTTAAATATCATTTTCAGATTGTTTATGTCAAGTCTATAGAAACACAATTGACCTTGTATGCTGAAGTCTTACTAAACTTAGTAGTTAGAATTTAGTAATTAGTAATTACAGTTTTTAAAGTGGACTTCTTTGGATTTTCTGTGTAAAAGATTGCACCATCCACAAGTGAGGTGGTTTTACTTTTTCATTTTTTCTTTGTTTTAGTTTTTTCTTTTCTTTGTTTTAAATTTTATTTAAATTATGCAAGTTTCATGTATTTTATATATACATATTTAGGAACATGGTGACACCCCCACCCACGCTTAATCTGCCTGTCTTCTGTTTATCTTTCATCTTCTTGTCTAGTTGCCCTGGTTAGAACTTCCAGTGCGATGCTGATTGGAAATGATGATAGTGGAGATTCTCATCTTGTTCCTAATTTTAGGCAGAAAGCATTCAGCCCTTCACCATGGTGTTAACTGTGGCCTTTCCAGGGTGTCCTTTATCAGATTGAGAAGGTCCTCCTCTACTCCTAGTTTGTTGAGTGATTTTTGTCCGTTATAAAAAGGTGTTGGATTTTGTCAAATTATTTTTTCTATACCAATTGAGATGATTACATAGTTTGTGGAGAATTCGGGAATTATATTGCAATGGCTTATTGCATAAATTACTAGATGCTAAACCCACTTTGATGTCTGGGAGAAATCCTGCTTGATCATTATGCACTGTTGGATTTGGTTTACTGATATTTTGTTGAGTATTTTTTTTTTTGCATTCATATCTTTTCTTGTGATTGTCCACTTTTGGTGTCAGGGTGTTACTAGCCGCAGAGGATTAATTGGGAAATGTTTCTTCCTTATCTACTTTCCCAGACAAGTTTGTGGGGCTTTGGGGTAAATTCTTTAAGTGTTTGGTGTTTGGTGAAGATTTGCCCTGGGTCTGGGATTTTCCTTGGGGGAGTTTTGATGACCAGTTCAGTCTGTTTACTTTTCGTAAGTTACTCTAGACTTTCTACTTCTTTTTGATGGTTTGTGAATCTCCAGCAATTTACCAATTCCATCTCAGTTCACTAAGGTACGATTGTTCATAGTGTTTCCCTACAATTCTTTTTTATTTCTATAAGGTTGGGAGTTATCAACTCTCATGCCTGCTTTTAGTAATTTAAGTCATATCTCATTTCTATTTTTTCTTGCTCAATTTTACTAAAGGTTTTTCAATTTTGTTTCACTAATTTTTCTCTACTGTTTTTACATTCCATCAATATATACCATAATGTTTATTATTTTCTTCCTTATTCTTGGTTAGGGTTTGGTCTGTTCTTCCTTTCCAACTTCTTTCTTTCTTTAACAAGATTATTTATTTATTAACTTATTTACTTACTTATTCAAAATGCATAGTGACAAAGAGGGAGGGGGAGAGAGAGAGAGAGAGATGGAGAGACAAAGAGAATCTTCCATCAGCTGGTTTACTCCTCAAATGCTCAGGGTAGCCAGAGCTGGTCCAGGCTGAAACCAGGAGCCAGGAGCTCCACCCAGCTCTCCTCATGGCTAATAGGGGCCCACGTATTTGGTCCATCTTCTGCTGACTTTTCAAATGCATTAGCTGGAAGCTGGATTGGAAGCAAAGTAGCAAGAACCTGAACCAGCCCACCAATATGGCATGCCTGTGTCACAATCGATGCCTTAGCCCTCTGTGCCACAACACTGACCTCTTTTTCCAAATTTTTAAGGTGGAAGTTTAGATTTGAGGTCTTTATTCCTTCTTAATACAGGCATTTAAAGCTTTATATTTCTCTAGCTCTTTTCAAGTTTATTGAAGCTTCTCTTGTGGCCTGCAGACTGTTCTCTGCTCACTGGACAGAATGAACCGTCTGCTGTCATAGGGCAGGGTGCTCTGCAGACACAGTAGGTCTAGTTGGTCTTTTAAGTCTTGTGGGTTTTTGTTTTTTTTTTTGTTTGTTTGTTTTTTGGTTGATCTTCTGCTGAATTATTTTTATCCATCATCAAATGTGAGATTTTTGAACTGTACAACTATTATTTTTGAATTACTTATTTCTCCCTCCAATTCTGTACATTTTGCTTCATGTACCTTGGGGTTGTGTTGTTAGGCGCATGTGTATCTTTCATTTCACTCTGTCCTGCCGTATCTGCACTTTTATCACCATGGAATGTCTTCGTTTACGCAGTGACATTTTTGTTTTAGTGTCCCTCTCATCTGAGCTATGACGGATATTTGTGTGATGTATTGTCCCAGCCTTTAAATTTCAGTTTCTTTGTATCACTGAAGCTGAAGTGTGTCTCCTGTAGACATATATATATATATATATTTGGACAGGTAGAGTAACAGACAGTGATAGAGAGACAGAGAGAAAGGTCTTCCTTCCATTGGTTCACTCCCCAAATGTCTGCGGCTATCGAAGCCAGGAGCCAGGTGCTTCCTCCTGGTCTCCCATGGGGTGCAGGGCCCAAGGACTTGGGCCATCCTCCACTGCCTTCCCAGGCCACAGCAGAGAGCTGGACTGGAAGAGGAGCATCCGGGACTAGAACCCAGTGCCATATGGGATGCCGGCGCCGCAGGCAGAGGATTAACCAAGTGAGCCACGTCACCGGCCCCATCCTGTAGACATGTTTTTAATCCCATGAGCTAATGCCTGCCTCTAGTTTCAATTCAGTTCATTCACACTCAATGTTACTAACGACCTGCAATTCACCTCCGTTTCCTTGGGGTCTGCATTCATGGACTGAACCAAAACAGTTAAAAAACATTCTGGAAAAATGTGTCTGTACCAACACAGACTTTATCATTATTCCTTAAACAATACAGCGTTTACGTTGTCTTAGATACAATAGGTAACCTAGAGTTAAAGTGTATGGGTGGATATCATAGACTGTATGCAGATACCATTTTATAGAAGGACAGAAGCAGCTACAGACTTCCGTATCCACAGGGGTTCCTGAACTCAATATCCCATGCAGACCCAGGAAAACCTAGATGGATTTACGTCTACCATTTTGTATTCTATGCATCTTGTGTCAATTTTCTTTTTTCCTCAATTCTTCAATTATTGCCTTCTTTTGTAGTAGAGATTTTCTAGTGTGCCATTTTAATTCTCTTCTCATTCATTCATTTTATATATATTTTTTTCTTAATGATTGCCCCAGGAATTACAATCAACAGCATGCTTAGGCTGTTTGTGTGCTGTAACAGCACACCTGAGACTGCGCACTTCATCAAGGAGAAGTCTATTTCGCTCACAGCCCAGGAGGTGCAAGAACACAGCACGGATACTGGCTCCTGGTGAGGGCATCACATGGCAGAGCACGTGTAAGGCGGGAGGCTCACAAGCTGATAGAGGAAGCAAACACAGAGTCTGAGAAATCCAAACTCACCTTAGCAACCCGTCCAGCCCCTCGAGACCTAACCCAATCCTGAGACCCAGGCATTCTCCCCTTCCAAGGGCGATGCCCTCAGTGAGCTGATTACTCCCCCTAGACCCATCTCTCGAGGGCCCCCCCACCTCCCAGCATTCTTACACTGAGGTCAGGCTCCGGAACACGACACTCAAGCCACAGCACCGCCTTAACAGAGAATAATCTTATTTGGATGAATGCCAACTTAGGTTTACTTGTACATAAGACTTTTCTTCCACAGAGCCTCACCTCCTTTATGTTGCTATTATCACAAATTACATTTTTGCACATGACGTCCTCTCCTTTTTTAAAGAATTATTTTATTTATTTGAAAGAGTTACAGAGAGAGGTAGAACCAGAGAGAGGTCTTCCATTCCACTGGTTCACTCCCCAGATGGCCGCAATGGCCAGAGCTGAGCTGATCTGAAACCATGAGCCAGGAGCTTCTTCCGGGTCTCCCACACAGGTGCAGGGGCCCAAGGACTTGGGCCATCTTCCACTGCTTTCCCAGGCCCTAGTAAAGAGCTGGATCAGAAAAGGAGCAGTCTGGACTCGAACCGGCACCCATATGGGATGCCTGCACTGCAGGCTAGGGCTTTAACCCACTGTATCACAGCGCTGGCTCCATGACGTCCTCTTTGACACAGATCTGCAAGTGTCATTTTATATAGTTGTCTTCAACCATGTAGCACAAAAGAGGGTGTTAGGCACTGCATGCTTTTGCCCCCTCCATAGTCGCATGTTGAACTCCTACCAGAATCGAATGGGAGTAGGAGGTGGGGCCTTTGAGAAGTCACCAGGGTGACTCAGGGCCCTCAGGACAGAATTAGGGTGTTCCCAAGAAGAAATGTGACAGAGCTGGCTTCCTCTCTGTAGGTTCCCCACGACAAAACCCAAACATCAAGACCTGTGACATACAAACGTCTGTTGTTCAGGCTACCCTGTCTGATCATAGACGAAGACAGCCCAGACCATGCCTGACGCACAGTGGGCCCTCGGTCCACACTTGTTGACTGAATGAAGGCCAGGCAGATGTGATGGCAGCAGAAGCCTGCAGGCTGCTGGGCACCGTGTTCTCAGCCCCTGCACTGCACTCCCTCTGCTGGCTGGGAGAAGCCCGAATCTGTGATACATTTGTGTCCACCTGAATGGACTGAGATGGTGGGGGTGGGGGTGGTGGTAGGAGTTACAGAGAAAACAGCACAGGGAGTTTTATCTGTACCTACACTGTTACCTTCCTCCTGTGCTTCATGTGTGGGCTTGCTTTACTGTCCTGTGTACTGTCCACTCAATCTGAATTCTCTGCCTTTAGCATTCTTTATAAATCAAGTGCCCTAGTCTCGAGCTCTTTCCCATTTTAAAAAATATATAAGATTTGGAAGTTTCGGCTGACGGCTTTGTTCTACCAGCACGTTTTTAAAAGTTTGGTTTTATTTGGAAGGCAGAGGGACAGAGAAAGGAGAGACAGGAATCTTCCAACCTGGTTCACCCCCACCAACCACCACCACCAATGGTTGCAACGGCCAGAGCTTTGCCAGGCTGAAGCCAGAAGTTTGGAACTCCATCTGGGCCTCCTACATGGGTGGCAGAGGCCCAAGTACCTGGGTCATCTTTTGTTGTCTTCCCAGGCAATCAGCAGAGAGCTGGATCATAAGTGGCACTCTGATATGGGATTGCAGCGTGACAGGCGATGGACGGGTTAACCCCCCACACCACAGCTCCGACCCCTCTACCAGCACCTGGAATGCATCACCCCACAGCCTCCGTCTTCCGCAGTTTCTGAGAAACCAGCTGTTAATCTTGTTGTGCATTCTTGTATGTGACAAGTGGCTTCTGCCTTCCTGGTTTCGGGAGTCTCTGCGTCCTTGTCTTTCAACAGTTTTGTTACACAGTGAGCCTTGCTTTGAGGTATCCTCCTGGGGGTTTGCTGAGCTTTCAGGGATGTATTCATGGCTACTTGGCGGGTTTTGACCACTCTTCTTTTCCAGTGTTCATCTCTGTCACTTCTGGAGCTCCTCTAACCATACCATGGTGGGCTTATTGTTGACCCATAGGTCTCTCGAGATCAAGTCTTTTTTCTTTACCCTTTTTTTTCAAATCCTCACACTGAAAATCACAACTGACCTGTTGAAAGTAACTTCCAGCTCTCTGCTGTGGCCAAGGAAGGCAGTGGAGGATGGCCCAAGTGCTTGGGTCCCTGCACCTGAATGGGAGACCAGGAAGAAGCACCTGGCTCCTGGCTTCAGATCAGCGCAGTGCCAGCCGTAGCGGCCATTTGGGGAGTGAACCAACGGAAGGAAGGCCTTTCTCTCTGTCTCTCTCTCTCTCACTGCCTATAACTCTGCCTGTCAAATAAAAAATAATAAAAAGAAAGAAAGTAACTGGCTGTGTCATCTGCCTGCTCAAATCTGTTTCTGGACCCTTCCAGTGGAGTTTTGATTTCAGTTAGTGTACTTTCCTGCTCTGTTTCTTTTTAACTTTCTATCATTTTATAGATATCTATAAAGATCTCTGGCAAGGCATCAATCCTGGTTCCCTCATTTCCTTGTTCATGGTTCCCTCAGCTCTCGGAGTATATTTGAAGTAATTTATGTGAAGCCCAGCGTCAGGGCCCCTCAGAGAAGCGTCTCACTTACTTCTCCTCGTGCTCTTGTGCATCCGCACTGTTTTATTTCTTTGCATACCTCATGCTTTTTTTGCTAAAAATAGTCAACTTGGAAAATTATGATGTGAAAACCCTTTTGTCTTTTTTTAAGATTATTTATTTGAGAGGCAGAGTTACAGAGAGAGAGAGAAGGAGGGACAGACAGAGAGAGAGAGGTCTTCCATTTGCTGGTTCACTCCCCAGTTGGCCAAAATAGCCAGAACTGGGGCAATCTGAAGCCAGGAGCCAGGAGCTTCTTCCGGGTCTCCCATGTGGGTGCAGGGGCCCAAGCACTTGGGCCATCTTCCACTGCTTTCCCAGGCTACAAGCAGAGAGCTGGATTGGAAAAGGAGCAGCTAAGACACGAAATGGTACTCATATGAGATGCCAGTGCTGCAGGCAGTGGCTAAACCTACCACATCACAGCCCCAGCCCCTACCTTTGTGCACCTGGTTGCTATAAACCTGCAGTTTGATTGCTTTGCAGAGTTCAGAAATCGTGATTTCTGAAGGTTTTTGACACTGTGTCTCTTTTTGCTATGGCGGGACAGGCCCATGAAGTTCGTGTTCTGCCGTTTTCACTCATTGCTCTGGGACAAACTTTGGCTGATGCGGAAGAGGTGGGGCTTATGACGCGTGAATCCAGTCACTCCTACCAGAAGACAGAAAGTATCTTCGAGGGGCCTTCCTGTCAAATTGCATGAATTCTGTGACGTAAGTGTGAGATCCACAGGCATCTGAGAATTTTATACCAGCCAAAGCACTACCAGTGTGGACTGAAAGGGACAGAAAGAGGAAAAATAAAAGAAGGCTGTTAGATCCTCCAAATTCTATTGGCAGGAAGCATACTGACAAAACGACTAGGGTTCGAGTAATGTGCCACCGTTCTAGAAAGAACGGAACACACCAAGCACACAGCCAAGCCCAGAGGCTGGAGCCAGGGGCACAGAAGTCAGAGCTGCAGGTACACAGAATGGAACCCCGGGGCAGAGCCTTGAGCCACAGGGAATCATTCCCAGACTGGAAAACCACATAGAATTTGTGCTGCTGAGTTTCAAGATTGCTTGGGACCAGTGCCATCTGTCTTCCTTGCGTTTTCCTCTTGCAGTGGGAACCTCCATACCTGCCATGCCGTGACTCTCCCATTGTGGTATTTTGGGAACAGACTGCTTGTTCTCTAGTCTCAAAGGTACTCAGACGAAGACGCATCTTTTTCAGAGGGTGGATCCTAGCAAACTGCTGGTTAATTTTAGATGTCACCATTAGTGGGATAGCAAGATAGCTGCTGAAGCGTTACTTCAGGGTGTGTCTGTGAGGCTGGATCTGGAAGAGGTTTGCATTTGCATCAGTGGGCTGAGTAATGGATACCTGCCCTCCCACACATGAGTGGACAGATAGAACAACAGGCAAAGGAAAGAGGAATTTGCTCTCTCTCTTCCAGATCTGGGGTATCCATCTTATCCTGCCCTTGAGCAGCACAACCCAGGGTTCTCCGGCGTCTGGACTCCAGGAATTGCACCAGCAGCCCTTTGGACACTTGACTGATATTTACATCATTAGCTTCTCTGCTTCTGAGGCCTTCAGACAGGGGGTGAGCCGTGCCACTGGCCTCCCGAGGTCTCAGGCTCGAGATGCAAGCCAGTCGCCACGGTGACTCTGGTCTCCTGAGTCCGTGCATACTCTCTGTGGAGCTTCTCTGCAGGACCCTGGCTGATACACCTGGCCTCGCCTGTAGGTGATTTGGATGATGGCGTTTTGGGGACCATGAGGCTTGCATGAGATTCTGGGTTGAGACTTTGGGGCTGGTGTAAATGTATTTATGTGTGAGTTGTTGGCATCTAATACAGATCACCTGTGAATCTCTGTGGGACAGTGACAGACTAGTAAACCAAATAATGGTCACACCAGACATCAGCAGAGAAGGGTCTTTGCAGATGTGACTGGGTCAAGAATCTGGAGATGAAATAGTTCTCTCGGAACATCTGGGTGGGCCTTAAATGCTACTGCAAATTGCAAATTCCTTTATAAGAGAGAAGCAGAAGGATATCTGACACGGAAGAACAGGGGTCCGTGCCACCATGGAGCAGAGCTTGGATGATGCTGCCACAGCCAAGGAATGTTAGCAGCCGCCCGAATGTGGAAGAGGAATGGATTATTTAGAAAAAAAAAATTATTTATTTATTTGAAAGGCAGAGAGATAAGAGGAGAGGAGAGCAGAGGAGAGGACAGGAGAGTAGAGGAGAGGAGAGGGAAAGAGAAAAAAAGAGAGAGAGAGAGAGAGACCTTCCATCTGCTGGTTCACTCCCCAAATGGCTACAATAGCCAGGGCTGAGCAGATCCAAAGCCAGGAGCCAGGAGCTTCTTCCGGGTCTCCCACACAGGTGCAGGGGCCCAAGGACTTGGGCCATCTTCTGCTGCCTTCCCAGGCCATAGCAGAGAGCTGGATCAGAAGAGGAGCAGCCAGGACTCGAACCAGTGCGCATATGGGACAATGACACTGCAGGCGGAGGCTTAACCTTCTGCACCATAGCACCAGCCCCAAGGAATTCAACCCCAGACCATCCAATGGGACTGTGGCCCTGCCAACACCTTGACTGTGGCCAGGTGATGCTGATTCCAGACTTCTGGCCACTAGCGCTATTTCAGGAAAAATTCTCTTGTTGTAACCCACCAAGTTTGTGATAACTTGTTACAGTGGAAAACTGCTCCATGGAATCTCACCGGGAAAGGGACGGCTCACCAATAGCAGTGCTCACCGTCCCCTCCAACTCCGAGTTGTGGAGTAAACTCCAGATGGTTGTGGCTGAGACGGCTGGTGGGCCCATTCTTCTATCTCCAGACTCATGGGCAGAGACTCCACCCCAGGCACAGCAAGCTGAGAACAGCTCTCAACCAGCTCACTCTCAGGGCAGAGTTTCCTCACCAGCAGTGGTGAGCTATGAGAATCAGCAGCTACCACCTCCACCCCGTGACCAGAGAAGTGTCCTGGACATGCTTCACCAGGAGAGGCCATCCACGAAAACACAGCTCTCCCAAACCCCAGAGGTGCTGCCTGGAGAACTGACTTTATCTAAAACAGAGTGTGAGTGATTTCAAGTCCAAAAGAAGGAAGATTCTGGTAGTAGGAAAGAAGAGCCGGATTCTGTCCCAGTTGCCCCTCTTCCAGGCCAGCTCTCTGCTGTGGCCAGGGAGTGCAGTGGAGGATGGCCCAAGTGCTTGGGCCCTGCACCCCATGGGAGACCAGGAGAAGTACCTGGCTCCTGCCATCGGGTCAGCGCGGTGCGCCGGCCATGGCAGCCATTGGAGGGTGAACCAACGGCAAAGGAAGACCTTTCTCTCTGTCTCTCTCTCTCACTGTCCACTCTGCCTGTCAAAAAATAAAATAAATAAATAAATAAATAAATAAAAGAAGAGCCTTATCCTAGGAGCAGCCAGCCAAGCTGTAGGCCAACTGGTTTACCACGGACAACGGGGGAAAAGATGGGACTCTCTGGAGTCAGAAAGACAAAATCTGAAAATTATCCCTCCCTGAAATTGATTGGGTCAGATGGCAAAATCTATGCCTCAGGGCATTCTCAGGAACAATCGAATGTCCAGTCTCAGTGAGTGGACTCTGACAGCTGGGTGTGAGGACAAGAGCTGAGAGAGAGCTAAGCAGAAAGATCAAAGACACAGACTATCAGAGAGAGAGCTCTGGCTGTCTCCCGGACGGCTGGGTGGTGTCTGAGCCTCTGCCCTTTGAAGACCAAGATGAAAGGCTTCGCACGTTCCCTAGAGCACTTTAGCCAAGTCACTGGACAAACAGACAAGACAACGCCCCCCACAGGGTAACAACAAGACAAGCCCTGGAGAGGGGGCGTGGAATCGGGGCAGAGCGGCTGTAGCCTATTACCTGGAATATCCAGTTTTCAACTGGAAATCACGAGACACGCAGGGAAACATGGAATTGTGGCTCACCCACAAGGAAAAGAGACGGCACCAGAAATTGTTTATGAGGGGGCCTCAGATATTTGATTTAGCAAACAAAACAGTTGCTAAAATATATTCAAAGAACTAAAGGACATTAAGCTTGAAGACAATAAGGAAGCAATGACAATAGTGTCTCATCAAATAGGAAAATCAATAAAATGCGAGAAATTATAAAAACAAATCCAGTGGAAATTCCATGCCCTAAAGACATAAAAGATATTATAAACGAATGTTATAAGCAAATTCAATGATATTCCTAGATAGACGCAAACCACTGGAACTGACTCAAGAGGAAGTAGAACGTCTGAACGGACCTAAGCCAAGTAAGAAAACTGAATTCGTGACCAAGATGTGAAGCCATGTAAAAGCCCAGGCCCAGGTGTCTTTAGTAATAAGTTATCTTAAACACTTAAAGATTATTAATTGCTACCAATGGCTTGCATAGTTTCACACACTCCAAATAGAATAGAATTTTTCTTAATGCATTCTGTGAGACCATTGCTACCCTGATTCCAAAAGCAGACAAAAGCATTACAAAAAAAAAATTAAGCCACAAACCAAGAGCCGGCATTGTGACATAGAGGGTAAAGCCACCATCTGTGACACTGGCATCCTATATGGCCACTGGTCAGTGTCCCAGCTGCTCTACTTCTGATCCAGCTCCCTGTTAATGGCCTGGGAAAAGCAGCAGAAGATGACCCCTACCATCCACATGGGAGACCTGGAGGAAGCTCCCGTCTCCTGGCCCAGCCCTGGCCATTGTGGCCAAAAGAGAAGTGAACCAGTAGATGGAAGATCTCACCCTCCATCTCTCTCTCTGTCATTCTGACTTTCAGATAAATAAATATTTTTTTAAAAAAGATAAACACAAACCAATAAGTCTCAGAAATACAGATGTAAGATTCCTCACCAGAATTCTAGGAAGTTGAGTCTAGCAATATTTTAAAAGTATTATATACCATGACTAAGTGGGATTTATCCAAGTGATGTGAGGCTAGCTTAACATCAAAGATCCATTCATGTGTGTGCCATATTGAATCTATGGTCCTTTAAATAGATGAGAAAAAAGATTTGGAAAAATTCATTCATCAGATTAGGAATTGAAGGGAACTTCCTCATCCTTCCAAAGGACATGACTGGAAAGCCACAGCAAACACGCTGGATGGTGGAAATCTGGGTGTTTTCCCCTAAAATCAGGAACAAGGCAAGGATATACATTCTTCTTGCCAATTTTTTTCTGAAAATATACTGAACTCTACAGCTTGCAATTTTTTTTACAAAATTGTGCTTTTATTTATTTATTTGAAAGGCAGTGTGATAGAGAGACAGGAAAGGACACAGAAAGAGATCTTCTCTCTCCTGATTCACTCCCTCCAAATGGCTGCAACAGCCAGCCATGTCTGGGCCAGGCCAAATTCAGGAGTCTGCAACTCCCTCCAGGTCTCTCACACGGGCGGTGGGGTCCAAGGACTTGGGCCATCTGCTACTGCTTTCCCAGGCCATAGCAGGGAGCTGGATTGGAAACAGAGCAGCTGGGACTCAAACCAGCGCTCTAATATGGGATGCTGGCATCCCAAGCAGCGGCTTAACCTGCTACACTACAGCACTTGCCCTTGTTCTTGCAAACTTTAACATTTTATTGGAGGTTACAGTTGTGGCAAGTTGGCAAGAAAAAGAAAAAAAAATCCATATTGGAGAGGAAAAAGTAACACTCTCTATTTGTTAATGACATCATTTTGTATATGGAAAATTCTAAGAATCCACTAAAATCTGTTAGAACTAATGATTCAGTTCACCAGAGTTTCAGGATACGAGATTAATATACCAAAAAATCAAATGCATTTGTATAAAGTTTAAATGAACATCTTGAAAATGAAAAAGCTATACAATAGCATCAAAAGAATAAAATATTTAGGAATAATTTATCAAAATAACTAAGATTTGTATACTAAGAACTAGAAAACATTGTTGAGAGAAAGTAAAGATTTAAATAAGTGGAAACACACTCGTGCCCACTGACTGGAAGACTTACTATTACAAAGATGACAGTACCCTCAGATTGACCCACAGACCTATCAATACCTATCAAAGTCCCAGCTGGCTTCTCTGCAGGCATTGGCAAGTCGATGGTTATGGCTTCAAGATGATTTTGCACCCAAACTCATGTAGATGTTCAGCCTCCAAAGTGTTAAGTTAAGCTTACTAAGAGGGTGGAGACTTGATGCTCCTATGCTGTTTGGGAGGTGGGTCTTGAAGGCACTTGGGCCAGATGGGTGTGCCTCAGAAGGTAATCTTCTCAAGAGGGATGGGTATAAAAGACGGAGTTTGGGTCCAAGCACTCTCTCTGCTTTCTGGGCCACCACGTGAGCCTCTTCCCCCAAGTCCTCCACCATTGTCACTCACTGTCCTCACCACATGTTCCAACACCAGATCTCGGAGTTGAACCCCCAAAACTGTGAGCTGAAGAAATCTTTTCTCTCTGTAAAGCTGGTTGTCTCAAGTATTTTCATTACAGTAACAAAAAGTTGACCAAGCCATTGATCTTAAAATTCACATGGAAATAGAAAGATCCTGATTACTCAAAGTAATATTGCAGAAGAACAAAGCTGGAGAACTTACACGTCTCAATTTCAAAACTTTTTACAAAGCTGCAGTAGTTAAGACAGATGAGATTGGCATAAAGCCAGATTTTATAGACGAATGGAATAGAATTCGGAGTCTAGATATAAACCCTCAGATACATGATCAATTTGTGTTTGACAGGAGTACCAAGTTAACTGGGTGGAGAAAGAATGGTTTTCAGAAAATGGTGCTGGCGAAACTGGATATCCATAAGCCAACAAGTGAAGGCTGAATCCTACCTCACACCATATGCAAAAATTAACTCAAAATGAATGAAACGTTTAGCTCAAATGCAAGAGCTAACACTGTAAAATTCCTAGAAAGTATGGTGTAGTTCTTTGTGGTATTGGATTAGGAGACAGTCTTCTAGATATGACACGAGGCAGGGCCCGAAGGGAGGGGTCACAAAGGGAATTTCTGGGGAATGAAGGGGAGCTCCTTATCTTGTTCACAGGAATGGTTTCATGGGTAGACACATACATCAAAACATCAAATTGTCAAAATATACATCTTTAAGGCCGGCTAGGCTTACTAGGCTAATCCTCTGCCTTGTGGCGCCGGCACACCAGGTTCTAATCCCGGTCGGGGCGCCAGATTCTGTCCCGGTTGCCCCTCTTCCAGGCCAGCTCTCTGCTACGGCCAGGGAGTGCAGTGGAGGATGGCCCAGGTGCTTGGGCCCTGCACCCCATGGGAGACCAGGATAAGTACCTGGCTCCTGCCATCGGATCAGCGCGGTGCGCCGGCCGCAGCGCGCCAGCCGGGGCGGCCACTGGAGGGTGAACCAACGACAAAAGAAGACCTTTCTCTCTGTCTCTCTCTCTCACTGTCCACTCTGCCTGTCAAAAAATAAAAAATAAAAAAAATATTCATCTTTACACGTATGCAACCTGGTGTCTGTCTGTCAGTGTTACTCCAGGAAAGCGATGTTAAAAAGAAGGTGATGGCCCAGACAGTTGTCTCAAGCCAGACGGATGACCTCATTCACGGGGGAGTTCTTCATCACTGAGTCAGCTCACTCTTAACTCTGGCTCCACCACGCAGGGACTGAGAATGGGAAACCATGAAGGACGTCTGGAGCGTGCAGCACCGGGGATTGTGGTATTGGGCTGCCACCTTGCCAACGTAAGCCTGTTGTGACACATGATGATGCAAGCCATTACCGTGACTCCACATAGCACGTTCTGACCAGCACAGCGTTTTAGAGATTATGGAATGGATGCCTCAGGAACATCAAATAGGTAAATACAGCCGGAGCACCCAGCAAGACCAGCAGGAGAGTGTGTTCAGCACAAAAGCAGCACCTGCTAGCTTACTCAGCTCTGCCTGAATGCATCCTGCCCAGCAGCCTGTGGAGTGAGCCCCCATTCTGAAGTCTGCAGTTCTGCAAGCAGTGGACTTCACGCCCTCGCTGTCCAAGGTCTGAAATCAAAGCACGGCAAGGCTCTCCTCTCCCTGAAGGCTGTAGAGGTGGCCCCCTTGCTTGCCTCTTTAGCTTGTAGTGGCTGCCCCTGCACCCTTGCCACTCCCTGGCTTGTAGCCACATCACTGTAATCTCTCCACCCATCATATGGTCTTCTTCCCCATCCATTTCTCTGCCTTCACACAGCCTTCCTGTAAGCACAACACTGGTTTTAGGAACCACACTGATCCAGTATGACCTCACCTTAATTGCTTAACTAACTACATGCATCAAGCCTTATTTTCTTTTTCTTTCTTTTATTTATTTATTTTTATTTTTTGACAGGCAGAGTGGACAGTGAGAGAGAGAGACAGAGAGAGAGAAAGGTCTTCCTTTTGCCATTGGTTCACCCTCCAATGGCTGCCGCAGCCCGTGCCCTGCGGCCGGTGCACCGCGCTGATCGATGGCAGGAGCCAGGTACTTATCCTGGTCTCCCATGGGGTGCAGGGCCCAAGGACTTAGGCCATCCTCCACTGCACTCCCAGGCCACAGCAGAGAGCTGGCCTGGAAGAGGGGCAACCGGGACAGAATCCGGCACCCAGACCGGGACAAGAACCCGGTGTGCCGGCGCCGCAAGGTGGAGGATTAGCCTAGTGAGCCACAGCGCTGGCCCAAGCCTTATTTTCAACAAGGTCACCTTCTGAAGCTCCAAGTGGACTCTGATTTGGGGGTCTACTTATTCAGCCCAGTAAACCACCTATCTATATATTCTTAAGCCACATTTTCTTGGTCTTCTGTCTTTTCCAACATAAATGGAAAAATACCGTATATGTTGTCTGCAATTTACTTCTCTCATTCAACATTTTTGTTAACTTTCAGCCCATATGGATGCATGTAGATTGTTCATTTTCACTGCAATAAGACCTGACATGTTCATCCCACATTGAATTAATTTTTTATAAACTCAATTTACTTCAGTAGATATTTGTGTGGTTTCCGGTTTTGGCTACTAGGAGTAATACGACTCAAAACGTCCCTGTGTCTCTCGCTGGAATTTGTTGAGGGAATACAGAACACCAAGAGTGGATTTTGCTGGGTCACAGGGTGTGTGCTCAAGTGTCACGCTGAGCTGTTCCCTGGAGTGGCTGTGACACAGTCATTCTCCATATTCTAGCGAATGCTACTTAATATGTGCAAACTTTAACATCTTACTGATCTGTGCATTATAGCTCACTTCTCCATTGAGCTGTCTTTTTCCTAAGATTCATTAGAGTTGTATTGATTGGGCCATTTTCTAGTTAAGTGGGTAGCAAACACCTTTTATTTACCTCATGGTTTGTATTTTCCACTGTCTTTTAAAAAATGTGTTTATTCATAATTGACACATAATTAGACACATTTATAGATATTTCAATGTGATGTATATTGTGTGATAGTTCAATGTGTGTATTTTTGTAATTATGTATGTAATTATGTGATATTTCAATGCATGTATATCAAGTACGATGGTCAGGTTAGTTAGCGTATCCATCACCTCAAGTGTTTTTCTGTTGGGAAGATTCAGAATCCTCTCTACTAGGTATGTTGTGCTGATTAACTGTTTGCAATCAGTGACCTCATTGTGTTGCAGAATATCAGATTTTACTTTTAGGGCCAGTGCTGTGGCATAGTGGGTAAAGCCACTACCTGCAGCACCGGCATCCCATATGGGCGCCAGTTCGAGTCCTGGCTGCTCCACTTCCGATCCAGCTCTCTGCTATGGCCAGGGAAAGCAGTGGAAGATGGCCCAAGTCCTTGGGCCCCTGCATGCATGGGAGACCGGAAGAAGCTCCTGACTCCTGGCTTTGAATCAGCCCAGCTCTGGCCAGTGCCGCCAATTGGGGAGTGGATCAGCGGATGGAAGACCTCTCTCTGTCTTCGCCTCTCTGCCTCTCTGTAACTCTGCCTTTCAATAAGTAAACAAATCTTAAAAAAAAAAAAGAATTTACTTCTCTTTCCAACTGTACCCCTGTACCCACCAGCCATCCTCCTTCCATTTCCTCTCCCCTCCTCTCCTCTCCTTTTCAGCCCCTGATGATCACTATGCCACTCTAATTCTATGAGATCACCTGTTTAAGCTTTCACACTGAAGTGAGAACATGCAGTAAGTTTCTTTCTGTGTCTGCCTTGTGTAATTTAACATTATTCCACTCTCTTGATGAACCTTTCAATGAACAGAAGTTTTGGACTTCTAAAAATTTTTTGCCTTCATTTGATTTGAAGAGTGGGCCGGGGGAGAGGGGGAGAAAGGGAGAGAGAGAGAGAAAGGAAGACCTTGCATGCATATGTTAGCTCTCTCTCTGAATACCCACAACAGCTGGGGCTAGGCCAGATCAATGCCAAGAGCCCTGAATGCAACCCAAGTCTCCCATGACTCCCATGTGGATGGCAGGGATCCAACCACTCTTTGCATCACCTCTGCCCCCCCCCCCCAAGGTGTGCATTAGCAGGAAACTGGAGTCAGAAGCAGAGCCAGAACTCAAGCTAGGCACTCTGGCAGAGGATGTGGGCATCACTACACCAAATGCCCACCAAGAAGTTCTTGATTTTGATGTAGCTGAATTTCTCACTTTTCTCTTCATGGTTATGCCTTTCGTTACTTGTTTAAAAAATCCTTCCCAGCCTGAAGTCATGCAGATAATTGAATATACGAAGGAACTTCAACAAATTCATGGAAAATGTGTATTATGAGAAAACTATGCATGGACCTGAAATTTTTTTGCATCCAAATAAGCTTTTTGAAATTCCGTTTTCTATGAACTTCTTGAAGCATTCTCATGTTGTATTCTAAAAATTTAATTTTTTCATTTGTAAGTATTTAATCTGCCTGGAATGAATTTTTGTAAGCATTATGAAGTAGGCATATGATTTCACTTTTTTTCCATGTGGATTTGCGATCTCCTAAGGGACATTGATTGAACAACCATCCCATTCCTCACTGACCAAGCACACAGCCAGCATGCATATGATGTGATTTGTTCTGGTCTCTCCAGTCTCTTCCTCAGGTGTTGTGTGTTTGGTTATTTTTGACTGTGAGCATTTCATTTTCCTGGGAATATTTTTGTGGGTTCTTCCAGAAAGGACTTGTCTTGCATCTTACAGATATCATTGAAAATTAAATTGCCAGTTGGAGGTTTGTAGATCACCCAGATCTTGGGAGTTAAGGCTGGAAACATACATGAAAACCCGCAGCTTCCGTTTCTGAATTCCTAGGAGGGTGCTCTTGTCTTCTCCAGCGCTGAGTTCCAGGGAGCTGTTTTTTCTGTTATCCTTGGATTTCTGGCTTACCCCTCCTTACAGAGTGTAGCCAGTTAGGGTCTCAGCTTCACGGGATCTCCTGCAGAATCTGGGTCAGCCGCAGGCTTTGACTCCTAGCCACTGTCCACCAGGAAGTTCGAAGTGCAAGTTCACTGTGCTGGGCCATTCCCTCAGGCAAAATGCTGGCAGCAGGTCTTGGCTCTCCTTTCTGGGTTTCCGTAGTCTGCGTGTTCTGACTCGAGCCATTCTTGCTTTTCGGCTAAAGCTTTAACAACATTTGAGAAGATGATTTTTATGCTCTGTCAAGGTTTTCAGTGGAAGAGCTGATCCAGGTACCCAGTCTACCGTATTATCAAAAACTGTCCAGAATGACCTTGTTTTTAAGTTTCCAAGTAGTAAAATTCTTAAATTATGCAGTGCATGTCATCTCTGGGATTGCGAAAGGTCTGAGACGGCCTCATCCCCGGAGGTAAGCGACATCTCTCCTCACCCGGCCCAGCTGCGCCTGTCACCTGTGCTCTGTGCACAGCCCGCTGGTTCCCCTGTGGTTTCCGCCACCTCCGCAGCGACCTGGGCAGCGGCTGGGCGTCCTGCAGCCCTCTGCAACCTAGACCCCAGGGCTGACCTGGTTTGCCTCCCAGGCCACTTTAAGAATCTGATGACAGAGACCAGCACTGTGGTGTAGCAGGTTAAGCCTCTGCCTGTGAGGTCAGCACCCCATAAGGGCACAGGTTCAAGACCCAGCTGTTCCACTTCTAATCTAGCTCCCTGCTAATGCATCTGGGAAGGCAGTGGAGGATGGGCCAAGTGCTTGGGCCTCTGTGCCCACGTGGGAAACCTGGGAGAAGCTCCAGTCTCCTAGCCTTTGCCTGGCCCAACCCTGGTCATTGCATTCCTATGGTGAGTAAACCAGTGCATAGAAGATTCTCTCTCTCTCTCTCTCTCTCTCTCTCCCCCTTCCTCCTCTTCCTCTCTCTGTAACTCTTTCAAATAAATAAAAAAGAAATCTTAAAAAAAGAAAAAGACTCCGATGACATCCAGACCAGGATGGAGGACCGTGGAGGACCCTATTTGTGTCTGTGGGAGCTCCTGGCTCATCTGCAGTGAGCTTATTTGATTTTAGGATGTAATTCCGAGTGAGGGATGAGCCCCTCCCTCCCGTCCCTCCCTGTAGCCTATCTGTGGGGTTTCTGCTGGCAGGGCAGGCAGCAGCAGGGGCTGGCATGGAGCAGCCTGCTCGGCTGTGAGCCAGCGGAGCCTGCATTGCATACCGAGGGTGTGACTAAGGGCAGCTAGCGCGGAACCAGAGGTGGCCCAGCCCCAGCCCCGGCCCCGGTCTCCCGCTCCTCCCTGGTTCCTCCGAGCCTCAGCAGAGACTCTGGCCAAGGAGTGAGGTCTCCAGCGGACATCTGGACCCGCAGGCGCTCCAGAGCGTTGCCCTTGGCAATGACCGGAGGGTCAGATCAGCACTGGGGTCCTTCCCAGCTGTTTGGCTGGGACGGGAGCTCCTGAGGCCAGGGCCTCTGCTGCCTACGCCTGGCACCGGGACCAGCAGAATGGCAGGGAACTGCAGACCGCGACTGCCTGAGGGTAAGCTTCCTCCTTGCCCCCAGATGCGTTCTGAGCTCTGATGAGGTCACACAAGGAGAGGAGGGTGGAACAGCACCCGGAACAGAAGTAGCCCCGTGGGCTTGGGCAGCATGAATGCCTGCAGGTCTGTAGGGGCAGCTAAGACCTGGCTTTGCCCAGCCAGGCCCGGATCAGCCAGTGTGACTTCTCCAGTGCCTATGCCCACCTCCCCAGCCCGACTCCACACCTCGCTTGCCAGGAAAGCGCCTGCACACCGGCCCCTCTGCGGAAGACACTCCAAGAAACAGCGTCTAGCATCGTCTCAGGGCTCATAGCAGTTGTTGGCTGTGTCTGAAGTACACTCAGCTGTCCTTGGGGCCCAGCCAGCCTCCCCTGCCAGGGGAGACGAGGCCCACGGAGACTCAGCAGCCACACAGCCCAGGGCTTCCCACCCAGGAGCCTCTCGTCTCTTTCTAGCGTGCCGCTCAGTTTGTACAGTATTTGTTCTGCGGTGGTTTGCGGTCCAAAACCTCCCAACAATATTTACGGAAACCCACGTGTCACAACCCTGCAGTGTGACACCCAGAGGTGATCTGAGCTCTGAGGGTGACACAGCTGTGCCCTGAGCAAGACAGACGGCCTGTGGCAGCCCGCACCAATCCTGCACTGCTTGTGCTCAAGGTCAAGGCCTTGCTGAACGTTCTAGAACTTTCCAGACCTTTCTGACTCCCTATCCGTGTGCTGCCTGTCTCCGTGGGCACCTCTGTTAGTGGAGGGGGTGGGTCATTGCCATGGCTGCCAGGTTGGAGCTCACTGGGCACACTCACGAGGCCGGACAAGGGTGGGTAGTAGTTTTGCAGCCTCCGGGGCATCTCAGGTGTGCCATCGTCCAGGCCCCACCTGAACGCAGCCTCCCACGCAGGCCCTGGCCCAGCTGTGGGAGCTGAGGGAGGAGGAAGCCAGTTCAAGTGAGTTCTCTGAGGCTCTGGCCCAGGTCTGTTGGCCGGACTCAGCATCAGCGTTGGCTAGGCCTGGAGGCCTGGAACCAAAGCCACCCCTTCTCTAGTGGGGAGCGCAGCTGCTTCCCAGCAGCCCCAGTGGGCCAGCCCTGGTGCCTCCCACGGCCTGCTGCTCCAGCACGCTGCTCCTCCACATCCCCCAGGAGCCGCGGTCTCTAAGGATCACCCTGTCTCTGCAGAGGCCCCGTGCTCGCCTGTGTCCTCCACACACTGGGGCCTTCCAGAGCTGGGCCGCATCAGTCTCTCCTCTTTCCAGGCTTGGAGGGGAGGGAACAGCATCTACAGCTGCTCCAAGCCAGGGCCCAGCAGGCAGGGGAGTCCCAGTGGTCTCATGGCGGATGCGTCATCCTCACGCTCGCCCAGCTCGCAAGCTCCGGGGAGGAGGAGCTGAGGTTTCCTGGGGACAGCAGCTGTGGCCGGGTGACCGGTGTGCGGTGACGTCAAGCGGCTGCGGCCTCCTGCCCAGACAGCCTCCCGCCGAGGGCCTGGCTGCCTCTGCGGGCAGCCCTCGCTCTCACAGGCCCGGACGTCAGAACCACACAGAGGAAGACACTCTGCTCCCCCAGCCACAGTGGCTGCTGCCCAGGAGTCCCTCCCGGTTCAGGGCTGGGGCCTCAGGGAGGGACAGAGCCACCTGCAACAGGACCTGGAGGTGGCCTGGCCCGCCCTGGCCACGCACAGGCCTGGGCCAGACCCCTGTTTAGCAGCCACCAAAGGACCTCCTGCATGTGTGGGAGTCGGACAGGCTGAAGGCTGGCCCTGGAGCTGCCCAGGATGGGGGAGGGGCGGGGCGCAGTGGGAAGCAGAGGGCCACAAGGGGTCAGCAGGTCCAGCCCGGGAAAGCAAACGTCACTGGGCAGTTTCCCAATGCAAGGGACAGAAGCCGGCTGCAGAACTGATGTGGAATGGACACAGGATGCCTTCCCCTGGGATCCTGGGGTCTCCGTAAGGATGAGGAAGGGGGAGCCTCCAGGTCCTTGGGGAATGCACAGCAGGGCCCTCCACGCCCGCTGACTTAGAGACCCAAGCCATCTGGCATGCACCTGCCTAGCACCCCCTCCCCCCAACACACACACCACTGCCTTTATCTTTTAACTTTTTATTTGAGATTAGTGTGGACCAGGCACACAATTCATACATACATACTGTTGAGAAATAAAGCAGACAGCTCGCTGTGGTCCTTACCCAGGGGGAGCCTCTTGCAAAACCACAGTGCACTATCCCAACCAGGACACTGATGCTCAGTCCAGCAGGATCCAGAACGCTCCATCACCAAAAGGAGCCCTGCGGAGAGCCACACCCACTTCCCTCTCGCCCCGACCCCCTCCCCAAGCCCCAGCAACCCGAACGAATCAGGTCTCCATTTCTACAGTTTTTGCCGTTTCCAGAATAGGCTATAAATGGAATCGCTGCATTATGTAACCTTTTGGCGTTGGCTTGCTCCACGCAGCGTCAAGTCCCTGGAGGTGCATCCAAGTTGCTCTGCGTATCAGGGGCTGATTACTTTTTAATGCTGAGGAGGGTTCCAGGGAACGGAGGCACCGCATTTGTTTAACCACTCACTTGTTGCAGGTTCTCTGGAATGCTCCCAGCTGGGGCTACTATGGACAGGCTGCTCTGACCTGTCATGGCCAGGTTGCCACGTGAATACAAGTTTTCATTTCTCTGGGGTAAGTGCCCAGGAATGCAAGTGCTGGGTCACGTGACCGTCGCATGCTTAGTTTGATAAGACACTGATAAATTGGCCATACCATGTTATCTCCCCGCCATCACATAAGGGAAATCCAGTCTCTCCACATCTTCACCAGCGTTTGGTGTGGGCACCACTGTTTTCATTTCAGACGTTTGTGATAGGTCTATCGTGTGACATTTCAGTGTGACCTTATGTCCATTTCCCTAGTGGATGACGGTATATCCTCTTACGTGAGACTGCTGGGTAACTCCGAGCTTTGAGAGTCCTTTGTTTATTCTCGATCCCGTAAGCCATTGTCTGATACGCAGTTTGCACATCTTCTCTCCTTAACGTCTTGTTTCAGACATTCCAAAGGATGTTCCACCGAACAAAATTTTTAGGAAGTTCAATTGACACGCAGGTCCCATGAGTTAATTTTTTTGCAGAAAGCGTGAGGTGGAGGCCAAGGGCCCTTATTCTCGGTCCGTGGATGTCCACGTGTCCAGCTTCACCGCGAAGAAGGCGCTGTTCCTCCACTGCCCCTGTGTTAACGTCAGCTGGGTAGGTTTGGATTGTTTCTGCGTCCGTTCATCTTCGCGTCTGTCCCTCTGCGGCCACCACACCCTGCTGGGATCCCTGGCTTGTTCTTCCTTTTCAGGCCTGTCTGTTCTCTTTGGGACTCTGCCTTTCCAGGTAAACTGGGCCTATAAACAAGCTCATCTATGCCCATAAGAAAACCTTTGCTAGGATTCTGACAGGCACTGCTTCGAGCCCATCCAATCTCTGCTGTGCTGCGTGCAGTACAGATTTTGTTACGTGTCTAACTAGTCCCCGATATGGGGGTGATTGTCAATGAGGCTGTGTTGTAAAGTCGTTTCCATCATTCAGTCTTAGTACACAGAGCTGATGTTGGTTCTTCTGTGTGGACCCTGTTAAGCTCAATTCCTAGTTCTTGGAGTTCTTCTGAGGTTCCTTGGGATTTTCCGCACAGAGCATCGTGTTGGTTGTCACAGGGTCAGTTCATTTCTTTCTCTCCAGTCTGCCTGCCTTTCATTTCTTTTTCCGGCCTTATTGCAGAAGGCAACACTTCCAGTACCTTACTGAATCGAAGCGGTGAGAATGGAATTCTTGTCTTGGTCTTGACCTTAAAGGGAAAGTATTGAGTGATTACCACTAGTACGATGTCACTTGCAGGTTTATTGTAGATGCGCTCTAAACGATTGAGGAAATTCTCCTTTATTCCTAGCTTACTGAGAAATATTATCACAGATAAGTGTTGAGTTTTGTCAAGTGCCTTTCCCCATCCCTTGATATAATCATGTAATTTTTCTTCTTTTGTCATATCCAACCAGCATTGCCTACCTGGAATACATCCCAGCTGGTTCTGGTATATGTGATTCCTTCTTTATTTGATTTGTTAATGTTTTGTTGACAAGTCCTGTGGTGAAGTTCATGAGCTACTGGTCTACAAATTCACTTTTATGACTGTTTTCATCTGGTTTTGATACTGGGTCCAGCTTCATAAAATTTATTGGGAAGTGTTCCTGCCTCTTCTGTTTTATGGAAGAAAATTTTGCAAAGTTAGTGTTAATTCTTCATAAATGTGTGGTGTCATCCTCCAATGGAACCATCTGGGTCTGGAGATTCCTCTTTAATTTCCAGTGTAACTTCTTTAATTGTTAGAGGACTATTCCAGACATAGGTACAACTACTCGAGCCCTAAAGTTCTTAGTTATGTCATGTGGGTTGAGTTTTGGTCACCCATGGTTCTTGAAGACTTGTTCCACTTTTCCCTTCATTGTCAATGTCATTGAGCGTGGGTGTAGCAGTATTGTTTGTAAAATTCCTTTACTGTCCTCCCACTGGCCACAGGAGTTGCTCTAACACCTCTGCTTCCTTCCCGACATTGGGGATTTGCACCTTCTCATAACACTGCCAGAGGGCTATTTTTTGGCTGAGCCAGATTTTTGTCTCATTGTTTTTCTTTGCTGTTTGTTGTCAGTTTCTTGACTTCTGCTCTCATCTTTATTACTCCATCATTCTGCCTCCTTCTGGGTTTGTTTTGCTCTTGTTTGTTTTCTTTGCCACCTTCTGGGGAAAAGTAATTAAGATGACTAATCTGTGAGTTTTCCTCCTTTCTAACTTAAGCATTTAGTGCTATATATTCCTTTTTTAAAAAAATTACTTATTTGGGCCAGTCCCATGGCTCATAGGCTAATCCTCTGCCTGTGGAGCCAGCACACCAGGTTCTAGTCCCGGTCGGGGTGCCAGATTCTGTCCCAGTTGCCCCTCTTCCAGGCCAGCTCTCTGCTGTGGCCAGGGAGTGCAGTGGAGGATGGCCCAAGTCCTTGGGCCCTGCACCCCATGGGAGACCAGGAAAAGCACCTGGCTCCTGCCTTGGGATCAGCGCAGTGCGCCGGCCGCAGCGGCCATTGGAGGGTGAACCAACGGCAAAAGGAAGACCTTTCTCTCTCTCTCTCTCTCTCTCACTGTCCACTCTGCCTGTCAAAAAACAAACAAATAAATAAATAATTAAATTACTTATTTGAAAGGAAGAGTTAGAAAAAGAAAGCTTCTATTGGCTGGTTCAGTCCCTAAACGACCACAAAGGTGAGGGTTGGGCCAGGTCCATGCCAGGAGCCAGAAGCCTCCTCCGGGTCTCACACCGGGGTCACAGGGGTCCAAGCCTTCGGCCATCTTCTGCTGCTTTCCCAGGCCATAGCAGAGAGCGGGATCTGGAGAGTAACAGCCAGGACTTGAACCGGCGCCCATATGGGATGCTCACCACATGGGCAGCGGCTTAACCTCGCTGTAGCACAACACTGGCCTTGCATTTTGCTTTTCAATTTTGAAGTGAGCTGAATTTTTTAAATGGTTTTTACTGTTTTTTTTTTTTAATATTTATTTATTTGAAAGGCAGAGTTACAGAGAGCCAGGGAGGGAGAGAGGTCTTCCATCCGCTGGTTCACTCCCCAGATGGCCACAGTGGCGGGAGCTGCGCTGATCCGAAGCCAGGAGCCAGGAGCCTCCTCTGGGTCTCCCATGTGGGTGCAGGGGCCCAAGGACTTGGGCCAGCTTCTACTGCTTTCCCAGGCCATAGCAGAGAGCTGGATCAGAAGTGGAGCAGCCGGGATGCGGGCACTGCAGGCGGCTGCTTTACCTGCTACGCCACAGCGCCTTCCCCACTGTTCTTTTTATGACTGAAAAGGCCTTTCCCAGCCTCACCGGTCAGTTGTTTCACAGCTTCTCAGGAATACACTGGGAGGGCCGGGGACTCCGGGGTGGGGAGGCTGCACCTTCTCTCCAGGGGGTGGATGCCCAGTGCCCACCACATAAGCCCCTCTGTCCCTGGCTGGCGTTTCCAGGCCGTGCTCAGCCCTGGGTCTCCTGAGGGCAGGCAATGAGGATGAGAAGCACTCAGGGCTCCCCTGCCCAGCCACCCGGGGGTGGAGGGTGGGCGGAGCCAGCACCTGACATGGTGACCCCTGCCACGGGCGGGACAAGGCGCTCTGGCGAGTGTTCCTGGGGCTGCACAGCCACCAGGACAGGCCGTGTCTGAGGCTGGGTCCCCAGCCAGGGAGCTCAGTCCCCCAACCCACGTTTGCCCCAAGCTGGGCCCCAGGAGAGGATGCACGGGCAGGCAGCGGCTAGCCTGGGTCTTCCCCAGGGAGCGGAAGTAAGCGATCCCCCTGCGGATGTCAGCTGAGGGTCCTGAAAGAAGCCGGGAGGGGCTTGGGGCTGGGGGGTTAGAGGGGGTCCCGGTGGGGGCGGGGCGCGGCCGCCGCTGCTATCTCGCGTCTGGCATCTGAGCAGGACACAGAGATCCATCAAGTGCAATTAGCAAAGCAGCCCCTTCCTGCTCTGCCGCCTAATTCAATCGCAGCCAAACCAGAGGCCTGGGCCCGCAGCGGCGCTCCCAAATCCAATGAAAGCCTCGCCGCCGCACAGCCCGCACGCCGGCACTACCCAGGCCCCTTCCGCCGCGCAGACCCCGGCCCGCCCTGCCCTGGCCGCGGCCCCCAGGAGCGAGCCCCCGAGTGTCACCCGGGCGGCGGGTGTCCCGGCTCCAGGGGCGGCAGGAGGGGCTGCCGAGGGGCCGGAGAGCACCTGTACGCCCCTCAGCACCCACCCACCCTTGGGTGGACGCTTAAGTCCAGCTTGGGGGTAAGGAGGGGCGGAGGAAGTGGGCGGGGCAGCAGATGCAGAGACAGGAGCCATTGATGATGAGCTTCGGTTTTTAACCGCTTGTAGGTATTTTATGGATTTTTCTTAAGATTTATTTACTTAGTTATTTGCAATGTAAAGTTACACAGAGAGAGCGCGCTTCCATCTGCTGGTTCGCTCCCCAAATGGCCGCCACAGAGGGAGCTGGGCCAGGCAGAAGCCTGGAATCCGAAGCCAGGAGCCTCTTCCAGGTCTCCCACATGGGTGCAAGGGCCCAAGGACTTGGGCTATCTTCTACTGCTTTCCCAGGCCACAGCAGAGAGCTGGATCGGAAGAGGAGCAGCTGGGACTAGAACCGGCGCCCATATGGGATGCTAGCACTTCAGGCCAGGGCTTTAACCCACTGCGCCACAGCGCTGGCCCGGCACAGCGCTTTTAGGTCAGTGTTTTTCTGCCTCACTGACTCTCAGCGATATTCTCTGATGAGAAACCGTGGCTGGACCCAGCCTGCCCTGCACAGCTGGCCTAGGTCAAGGTGCCCCTGCTTCCTCTGCCCCCACAGCGCCTGGACCAGGGCCTTGGTGCCCCAGGCCACCTCCTCGTGTCTTTGGCCCATCACGGCTGCCCAGAAGCTCTTGACGTTAGTTTAATACAGACTTTGGGGAGCTGAGTAGGTTCAGACCTTTGATACTTATGTTAAAGTAGTGAGTTGAGGTCTTTTGTTGTTTTTTGTTTGTTTGTTTGTTTTGCTTTGCGTGCTGTTTCTCTTGTGGCTCCACTGTTTTGGCTTGGTTTGGTTTTTATTGAAAGTAATATTTATGCGCAGTTAATTTCGTAAGCATGGGAAGTACACGCAGTGAATACAGCCCCTGTCTCCCACAGTTAACTGCGTCATCACACACACGCACACACACGCGCACACGCCAGGGACACCGTGACACCACACTCCCTCTGACCCACTCCTCTGGGCCAATGCCCTCCTGCAGGTGGACGGTGCTGCTTCATGGTTGACCAGTAACCATTGACCACACCAAGGCCGTCCCCAGCCTCTGGCCCCTGTGGGCAACACTCCCAGGGTGTTTTATTTGCTCACATGTTACTTGGGGAATTTTGCAAGTGTGTTGTTCAGATAAATTTCTGGTGGTACAATCCAAAAGGATCAGCTTAAAGCAACCCAGCCAAAGGCTACGGTGTAAAGTGAACTCTCCCAGGGATGTTGCCAAAATTGCTTAGAAAAGGATTTCCGGCTCTTCCAATGGGGTATGATGTTATCAACACCTCCAAGTGGAAAAAGCATCTCATTCGGGGCCAGCACTGTGGCTTAGTGGGTAAAGCCGCTGCCTTCAGCACCAGCATCCCATATGGCTGCCAGTAGAAGTCCCGGCTGCTCCACTTCCGATCCAGCTCTCTGCTATGGCCTGGGAAAGCAGTAGAAGATGGCCCAAGTGCTTGGGCCCCTCTGCCCGCGTGGAAGACCTGGAGGAAGCTCCTGGCTCCTGGCTTCAGATCAGTGCAGCTCTGGCCATTGCGGCCATCTGGGGAGTGAACCAGCAGATGGAAGACCTCTCTCTCTCTCTTTCTCTCTCTATCTCTCCGCCTCTCCTTCTCTCTCTTCTTAACTCTGACTTTCAAGTAAATAAATGAATCTTTTTTTAAAAAAAGAATCTCATTCTGGTTTGCACTGGCAGGACTGAGTTAGGAGTGAAGCTGAGAACTTTTCAAATATTTTTGACCATTTTTCTATTAGTTTGTCTTTTTCCTGTTGTCTTGTAACAGCTCTTGGCATATGTGCGGAAAATATCTTCCCCCAATTGATTTATTTTACCACACCAAAGTTTTGAAAGGTTTATTTAAGCAAACATATCAATCATTCTCAAATTAAGTTTGTTTGATGTTACTTAGGAAGGTCTTCATTTTTTGACTATCCTGTGTACTTCTGGTAGTTTTGTGGTGTCATGTTTTATACTCAAATGTATTTTGGGTCTAGTATTGATTTAGAGTAAAATACCTTTATTCTATGTTTAAAAAAGCTTTGCTTTTTCTAAGAGGCTCATCACGACATGATTTATTGAGTGGATGTAAGTGCTCCCTTGTTATAATGCTACTGAATTTCCACACGCTGACATCTACTGCTGGACTCTGCCTTGTAAATCAAGCTATCTTAATCAGCATCGTTGTAGAACTCATGTTCCTGTTCCAGGACAAGGCTTTTCGTGTCCTTCAGTGGGTGTTCCAATGCTCTTCATGCAGTTCCTATCCATTTACTGCTAAGATCATTTCTAGATAGCTTTATTGTATGCATTGCTTTTCAGAATGGGACGCTGTTCGTCTGTTATCTGCTTGCTGGGTCACAGTGTATGTACTAGCAAGGCCCTGACTGGTGTGTGTGTGTGTGTGTTTAAAGATTAATTTTAGTGATTTGAAAGACAAAGTTACGGAGAGGTAGAGACAGAGAGACAGAGAGAGAGGTCTTCTATTTGCTGGTTCACTCCCCAAATGGCCACAATGGCCAGAGCTGAGCTGACCAGGAGCCAGGAGCTTCTTCCAGGTTTCCCGTGTGGGTGCAAGGGCCCAAAGACTTGGGCCATCCTCTGTTGCTTTCCCAAGGTGCATTAGCAGGGAGCTGAATCAGACCTGGAGCAGCTGGGGCTCAAACCGGCGTCCAATATGGGATGCTGGCGTGGCAGACTGAGGCTTTAACCCGCTGTGCCAGAGCACCAGCCCCTGTTGTATGCATTTTTTTGTTTTTGTTTGTTTCATTTTGTTTGGTTTGGTTTGGTTTGGTTAGCAGCAACCCTACAGGGGTTCCCTCCCTGTCTTCTCAGTCCCCTTCCTCTCTCTGATTGGCTGCTCCAAGACAGCATCAGCTCAGAGTGACAGTCCTGGTCCCATTGTTTAGCCTCGGGGTGGTCTGAGATGTAGGATGCTACTGGCTTTGGAGCATATATCTATGTACAGTCAGCCCTTCATGTCCACAGGGTCTACAAATACAGATGCAACCAACTGACCAAGGAAAACACGGGTCTGCCCTCCACAAGGTCAGGCTCGCTTTCTTGTCATTATTCCCTACTCATCCAATATGGCCGCTATTTACACGTGTTTGCACTGGGGAGCCATCATAACTCCTCTAGAGCTGAATTAGACTTTATGGAGGATGTGTAAGTTACATGCAAATATCATGTGGTTTTATATAAGGGACCCTGGCATCTGGGGGTCCTGGATCCCATCCTTTCTAAATACTGAGACCCCCCGTATAACCATCTATTCCCTGTCATACTAAGTTGATGGCTACTGAATTGTGTCAGATGTCTTGGTTTTTATTAAAAGCAATATTTTGATATTGATATTACTATTAAAAGTGGCATTTATGAAAGCTTATGTTTCCTATGCTTTGGGGGTTGATTATAGTCATGTATAGAACCATAGGAAGTCATCCTTTGTGTCTAGGTGTTCAGACTTCTCTGCACGGCCGTTGGCAAAGCAGGCCCTGGCAGAATTATGTCAATGCCTTTTGCTTTTGTGGCTATTTCCCCCCATTCATTTCCACTCTTCTTTCTTACCCATGGCCTCATTTCTGGTCTGTGGAAGGTGTGCCCTGCTCTCTGGCAGGACACAGCAGGTGCCTCCCACCTCCAGTCTGGCTCTGACTGCAGCCCACAGCGGAGGGGCTGCTCTGGTGATCTGTGGCCACTGATGCTGGCTTACTCCCCATCCTCGGGAGCTGGGGCATGAGAGCTGTCCTGGCAGAGGCCGGGGTTGGAGACGCGGCTACCTTGGTGGCAGCTGGACACTCACAGGGTCTGCCCTAGTGGCTGCATTGTATTGATTAACCCTGCAGTGTGGAGAATTCCAAGCATCCCCTAAAACTGGACAGGACTGCATTACACCCACTGTCCATACCCCCCAAATCCCATCCTGCCGCCTCCACACCCCTGGGTACTGTCCCCTCTTACAATTTTGAAGCAAATCCAACATTTCCATATTGCTTCCTCCATAAATATTTCAGTGCATATCTCAAACAACAGACACTTTAAAAGATTATTTATTTATTTGAAAGGCAGAGTTACACAGAGAGAGGGAGACACACAGAGATCTTCCATCCAAGAGTTCACTCCCCAGTTGACCTCAGCAGCCAGACTGGAGCCACGAGCCTGGAACTCCATTCAGGTCCCCCACGACGGAACAAGGACCTAAGCCTCAGCCACTCTTGTTCATTGCCCAAAAGAGATGAACATTGGAATGTATTCCTTGCCCTTGAATCTCAATTGGGTCTCACACCCTATTGCCTTCATACCCCACCCCCTAGGACCTCCTGAAAGACCAGTTCCAGGAATTCCCCTCTGCCTGCTACCCCTACGTCCACCCCATCCCTAGCCCTCCTAAAATATAAAAAGATCCAGCCCCTGGGGGTTGGGACCTTCTGCCATGTGTTCCATCAATGTGCATGTGGGCATTTGGTCACTTACTTCTATGAATTCATTTTCTCTGAATAAATTCGGTCTGGCTGTAAATTTGTACACTGTCTGCTATCCTGCACCTCTTCTCCTGGCATTTTGGTGCCCCATGTGAGGAGACACCAATCTGCAACTCTTTTTCTAACATCCCATGTATGTGGCAGGGGCCTAAGGACTTGGGCCATCTTCTGCTGCTTTCCCAGACGCATTAGCAGGAAGGTGGATTGGAAGTGGAGCATTTAGGACTTGAACTGGCACCCGTGTGGGATGCCGGCATCACGGAAGGCAGCTTCGACCCTGCTATGCCACATCAGCAGCTCCAACTTGTCTTTTAATTCTATCTGAAGTACGCTGTGTAGCTGCTGTGCCAAGGCCATGGGAAAGGCCACCTCTGTTAGGGTCTTGGGGGAAGGAGGCCAGGTACCCCTGGTCCCCAGGCAGAGGCTCCAGCAATCCAGGGATGGATGATTCTGAGGGACTGGGACAGACTCGAGCCCACGCAGGGTTTGGACAGAGCTTGGGCAGCTCTGCCCCACCCCAGACGGGACTGCCCCACCCCAGACGGGACACTGAGCAGCTGGGACGGGAGGAAGGCTGGGGCTGAGCTGAGGGGAGCTGAGACGCACAGGAGGCTCCAGGCAGAGCCACCGCAAGGCTGAGGGTGTGCTGTCACAGGGACAGCTCTCAGGACGGTCCGCTGAGGCATCCGTACTGGTTAGCAAGGCCGCAGTCTGCTCAGTGCCCCAAAGGCAGGACCCAGCTTGGAGGAGGCGGTCTTCCCATGGCTCCGCCTCTTGAGGGACAGCCTGTAGTGGGCCCTGCGACTTCCCACTTGGAGGCTGAGCCTAAGGAGCTAGCGGGCAGAGGTGGGGGGGAGGGGCCCTAAGTTATCCCAGCTGGCTGCAGCAAGCAGAAAGGGCCCCGGGACTTCCTGACTGTTTGTATTCCAGTGGAGCTGGCAGTCAGAATCAAGATCCTCCTGTGTAGCTGGTACAAGATATCACATGGCTCCTGTGTCTCCAGCCCACGATGGCAGCGTCTGCACTGCCCTGGCCAGATAGGGGGCTGGCAAAGGAGCCAGGAGCAAGCTCAGGCGTGCAGTCCTGTGTATCCGTGGCATGAGGAAGTGGCCCTCGGTGCCCCAAAGCAGCCCCCAGCCTGAGAATCGCCACCTGCAAGAAGGGCTTCCATCTTAAGCAGCGGTACCTCCCATGGGCATTTTTTTTTTTTACCAGACTGCCCATGTGGACCAGCTCTGTTGATTCATATTCACATGGCGGGCAGAGGAGAAATTTTCTGATAGTTTGGTAGCCGGGGTCTGTGTTCCCCCATGCATCAAGGGTGGGAAGACTGGCTCCTCCTCCACCGCCACCCCACCCCGACCCCACCCCACCCCCACTCCTGCCTTTGGCCTGGTGTGGACAGCTGCTGCCGATTGATGGCAGTTGCTGGCTGTGCTGTGACCACGGCTTCCTGGGGTGGCCATAGCGGGCGTCCCCAGTGAGAAACAGATCCCGGGTTAATGCAGTCCTCCTGGTGGCCGGCTCCCCTGGGACAGGGAGCTTTTTTTTTCTGTGGTCCAGCTGTCTGCTCTCCTCTTCTGCTGGCAGCTAAGACACATGCCGGGGGATGCGTCCCTGGGAGCAGCTCTGAGGGCAGGGCACCGGGACTGCCTGATATCCAAGGGACAGGGGCTGCCTTGTGTCTGGAAGGGGCAGCGTCAGGGGTAGGGGCTAGGAGTCAGGGCACCTAGGCCAAACCCTCCCTCCACCTCACTGCCCTGGGATTTTGGACACATATGTCTCCTCCACCTCACTGCCCTGGGATTTTGGACACATATGTCTCCTCTCTGAGTCTCAATTCTCTCATCCATGGAATGGAGATGGTCATGGCGGGGGTGGGCATAACTCACCCTTAGCAGGTGCGTTCTGAAAGCCCTGGCGGATGCCCGAGGGAAGGCCAGGCCAGAGGCAGCCCCTCGCAAAGTCAGACCCTGCGGGGGAACTTGCACTTGCTGTTGGCTCCACAGTCGGAGCCATGGACTCAAGTCAGCGAAGGGAGTGACGCAGAACGGAGGAGACAGCAGGACACTTGAGCTGTGTGCCCACGGAGTGTGGTCCAGTCCTCGGAGTCCACAGAGCCCTTTCTGTGGTGGGGTAGAGTGCTCCTGACTGTGGGGCCTTTCACATTTCCAGAGGCGGAGTGCAAAACCTTGGGTTTATTTCCCTCTTCCTCTGCCTGGCACAGCACATGGCAGATGCACGTCCACCACGTTGGGTAGGTGTGTGTGCAGTGTGACAGGGGCACGTCCACCACGTTGGGTGGGTGTGTGTCCAGTATGGCAGGTGCATGTCCACCATGTTGTGTAGGTGTGTGTCCAGCATGGCAGGTGCATGTCCACCACGTTGGGTAGGTGTGTGTGCAGTGTGGCAGGGGCATGTCCACCACGTTGGGTAGGTGTGTGTGCAGTGTGGCAGGGGCACGTCCACCACGTTGGGTAGGTGTGTGTCCAGTATGGCAGGTGTATGTCCACCACATTGGGTAGGTGTGTGTGCAGTGTGGCAGGGGCACATCCACCACGTTGGGTAGGTGTGTGTGCAGTGTGGCAGGGGCACGTCCACCACGTTGGGTAGGTGTGTGTCCAGTATGGCAGGTGCATGTCCACCACATTGGGTAGGTGTGTGTTCAGTATGGCAGGTGCACGTCCACCATGTTGGGTAGGTGTGTGTCCAGTGTGGCAGGTGCACGTCCACCACATTGGGTAGGTGTGTGTGCAGTGTGGCAGGTGCACGTCCACCATGTTGGGTAGGTGTGTGTCCAGTGTGGCAGGTGCACGTCCACCACATTGGGTAGGTGTGTGTCCAGTATGGCAGGTGCACGTCCACCACGTTGGGTAGGTGTGTGTCCAGTATGGAAGGTGCATATCCACCATGTTGGGTAGGTGTGTGTCCAGTGTGGCAGGTGCATGTCCACCACATTGGGTAGGTGTGTGCCCAGTATGGCAGGTGCATGTCCACCACATTGGGTAGGTGTGTGCCCAGTATGGCAGGTGCATGTCCACCACATTGGGTAGGCGTGTGTCCAGTATGGCAGGTGCATGTCCACCACGTTGGGTAGGTATGTGTCCAGCGTGGATGGTGCACATCCAGCACGTTGAGTAGGTGTGTGTCCACCACATTGGGTAGATGATGTCCAGTGTGGCAGGTGCATGTCCACCACATTGGGTAGGTGTGTGTCCAACATGGCAGGTGCACGTCCAACATGCTGATTGCTTAAAGAGCCGGGCGAGTGTGCCCTAGCAGTGAACTTCTTACGTGCTGTTTCATGTTACCCAGAGCTGGCTGGTTTAGCCAGCACTTAGTCACCCCTCACTCCTCTTGCTTGCCCTGTGTCCCTGTGAAGAACGCAGGACATGGGCAGGCAGTGGGCTCCAGAGCAGATGCTATTCCAACTGCAAGGACCTTAGAAAGCACAGAAGGGCCCGCGCTGAGCACTGAAAGGCATCCATTGCTTAGGGTCAGAGACCAGTTCTGGAGGGGAGGAGAGATCAAGGGTGGAAACCTAGTACTTGGGTTCTCAGAACAGATTTCTATCCTTACCTGTATTATTAGCATTCAAAAAAGGAGTAGCTTTTGGCCTTGTTTATACTCTTACTCAGTTCTTTTTAATTTTTTTTAAATTAATTTTTGATCTTTAGAACTTCTTTTATCTGCTTTTATTGTTTTTTTGACTTCAATGCTTTGAAATATTTCTTGCTGTTCCCTAATGTGTATGTTGAAAGACTACACGTTTTTCTCTTACATACTGCTTTAACTGCATTCCACAAGGTTTACTATGGAGTAGTTCCCGGTCCTGCAATACCGAATGATTTAAAACTTCTACCCTGGGACCAGTGTTGTGACACAGTGGGTTAAGCTGTTGCCTACAGCACCAGCATCCCATATAAGCGCCGATTAAAATGTTCCAGTTGCGCCACTTCTGATCCAGTTCCCTGTTAATGCATCTGGGAAATAGTGGAAGATGGCCCAGGTCCTTGGGCCCCTGCACCCACGTGGGAGACCTGGAGGAAGCTCCTGGCTGCTGGCTTCGGATCAGCCCTTCTCCAGCCATTGTAGCCATATGGGGCGTGAATTAGCAGAAGGAAGACCTCTCTTTCTCTCTCTCCCTCTCAAAAATAAATTAAAAAAAAAGTCTATCTCGATGTCAAACACTTAGGAGAACATTTGTAAGTTTCCAAGCACACTTTCTGTGAGTACTTCTTAATTGTTGATTTCCAGTTTATTGCATCTTGGCCACATTATGTGGACTGCATAACAGCATCCTTTGAAGTTTCAGGAGACTTCCTTTCCTTTCACCAACTTTTGACCTTGAACTGTCTAATGGTCTCAGCTTCCACTGAGATGGCAACTCTTTCTTCTTGTTACTGAGCACACACGTTTGTGGTCGTGGGACATGCACACACACATATGCCCCACACACATTTTTACACTCACACATGAGCACACAACACTCGCATAGACACACACATACACAGTTGCACATACAGAATAAACGTATATACACTCACTCACACGTACACTCACATACACGTTTGCACTCACATGTATGCTCATACAAACACATCTACACATCTAACACACACACAAAGCAAGTTTTGTACATTTGTATTTGTTTATTCGAGAGACACAGAGAAAGAGAGACAGAGTGAGCTACTAGCCCTGGTTCACTCCCCAGATGCCCACAACAGCTTGGTGCTAAAGTGGGGAGCTGGAAATACAATCCAGGTCTCCAACATGGGGTGGGGGGCAGGACCCTGATTCCGTGAGCTGGAGTCACCAGGCTCCCGGGAGGCTGGAGTCAAGAGCTGGAGTCTGTTATTAAACCTGCGCGCATGAATGTGGCACATGGGGGTCCCAAGCAGTGCCCACCACCTCCAGGAAGCGGCTTTAATCAATAGGGAATGTCAGCTTACAGGCGCTACCACCACACCTGGAGGAGTGGCTGCAGGTGGGTTCCAGTCCCCTGGGCAACCCCGGCTTGGGGGGGACCCTTCTCTTGGGGACCTCGGGGGTAGGGCAGGCCAGGCAGCAGCCTTCCCTCCCTGGCTGGCCCTGGACCCAAGTGGGGTCCAGGGAACCTCGGTCAGCCACACCCAGGGACAGCACGTTCTGCCCCCAGGTGTCAAAGCAGGCAATTTAATTAACCAGAAATTGGGCAGCCAGCGGTGTGACATCACAGTTCCTGGAAACAGGAATTGCAGCCATAACTCTTGCAGCTCCTAACGCCCTTCAGGAGTTTAAATTTTTCAAATGCTTACCCTTCAGTGGTTTGCTTACCTCCCCACAGGGTCAGGCCCACCTGCTGGGAGCAGCCCCTCCCCTGGCCTGCTGTGGTCCCACCAGGAATTAAGCCTGTTAAGAGATGGGGAGGCTTCGGCATCAGTAATCCAATCTCCCTTGTTTACTGAACTCTGCCATTAGCCGAGTTGAAAGCAAAATGTTTTAATTAAAAAGATTGGCAATAAGTTGGTGTAATGCCATAATTTGCACAGGGCCCCTTCTAGAAAATGACTTCGCCCTTGTCGGGGTTGCTATGACAACTAATGGATGGGATTGTTCCAGCGTGAGAAGCAGCTGGGAGGGGACAGGGAAGGGGAAGAGGGGCCTCTCTGCAGGGGGTCGGTACCCAGAGGTGCAGGCAAGGGCTGGGGGCGTCTTTGTATGCAAAGAAAAATAGCACCTCCCTTAGTGCAAAGTATGCAAGCACATCCCGGTTAGAAGGCCAGGTAGCTGAAAATCCAGCAGCCACCAGTGCATACATGGTGGCAGGGCCAATGCAGCCTCCCCACCAGCTTCCACCTCCCCACCCACAGGGGGATGCCTTCCGCCAGGCTAGAGGGACGCCCAGGGGCATCCTGGGGCAGAGTACACCCTGAGGGTTGCACTTCCAATGGCCAAGAGTCACTCCCTGCTCTAACCTGGGGGCCAGGTCCACCTGGAAGAGGCAAGCCCTTGGCGGGAACAGAGGGGGAGCGACCAGGAGGCTCTGAGTTTTAAATCCTGCATCTGTGCAATGGGCATAGAAGCGCCTCTCTCTCTATAGAACCCAGCAGATCTCTAAGTACTGCCGTGTTCTGCAGCCTTGTTCGTGCTGGACAAGTGCAGGTGGCTCTGAAAGGGCATGGCTGCCACACCTGGAGAGGGGACAGATTCTGTCCCACCGGGGAGCAGGGTGGAGGCGGAAGCAGAGCAAAACAAACAAAACGGGAATGCAATGGGAGAAAGCCAAACCCAGCGTGCGGCCATTGTCCCAACCCAGCGGGTTCCTGGACTGAGTTTGCAGCACCCTGGCTGGGGTCACCGGAGCCACAGCTCAGAGCGCCCCTGGGAAGGCGACCCGGCACCCTGCTGTTCCCACCCCCTAAGCCCGCACCCCACACACACACCCCTGCTGGGCCAGGAGCTCTGCTGAGATGGGGCCAGGCCAGGCCACCGGCTCTGAGGGATGCCTGGACCCTGTGGGAGCACCTCCCTCCACACTCAGGGAGTATGGCTCCCTGCCGCTCTGCTTTGGTGAGCTGAGCCCTGCCCCCCACCCCAGCCCGGGTGCCCGCTCAACAAGTGGTCCTGGGCACCTGTCATGCACCTGCTTGGAAAGCCCACCAGGGCCCCTCTGAGGTCCGTGCCAGGGGCTGCTCTGTCCCCAAGCGCTGTTGCCGGCTGTGCGGTTCAAGGAGCCGCCTCCTCTCCCTTGCTGGGAGTCGCAAGGCGAAGCGGGGGCAGGGCGCTGGCCAGGGCACCACAGGCTCCCCTAGTCAGGCGGATGCTGGTTCTCGGCGCCCCGGGGCCCGTCTGACCCGGCCGTGCCGCCTTTATCGGCAGCGGGGAGGGCGATCGATCACGGCAGCCCGCTGGTGTGGAAGGGCAATAAAACAGATATTGACCCGATCCTAATCTGGTCCGCGCCCGCGCCTGCCTCCGAGCCCGGTCCAGACGCAGGGGAGGCAGCAGAGCGCGCTTCTGAGCAGGGGCGAGATAAGGGAACGCCGGGCTGATTGGATTTAACGCAAGCAGCCATGCGAGCCGCCGAGGGTGCTGCGTGCGTGCCTGCGTGCGTGCGGGGAGACGCAGGAGCCGCCACAGGCGCAGAGCCCCACCCCGGAAGGGTCAGCAGTCGCTGGGCAGTGAGCGGAGCGCCAGGGCTGGCCCCGACCTGCACCCAGCTCTGCAGAGAGATGGCTCTTTCTACGCCCCCTCCTCTGCGCTCCCTTCCCCCATCCCCTGACTCCCCCACCCCCCTCCTCTGCTCTCCTGCAGGCTTCGGTGGAGATGCCCACCCCTGGTCCCTGCCTCTAGTGCAGGCTCACACTCTGCACCCCCTTATACCTGCAGCACCTGGTCCCCGGGGCCTGGCCCAGAGCTCCTCTCTAAGGCTCATCCCCAGTCTGAGGACTTCCTGTTGTCCATTTCAGGGTACCCGAGCCTCCCCTCTTCCGCCCTCTGCCTGCTGCGTGTGGCTGGGCTGAGGTCCCTCCTCGCCCCTTCCTCGGACACAAAATCCTCCCCAGCCCCACCCTCCAACTTGGTCGCCTCTCTCGCTGTCCACCTGCCCTGGCCCGCACTCACGCCTGCCCTGGTTGACCTCCCTGGCTCTCCCTGGAGGAGCCTCTGCGTGCCCTGTGCCTTCTGTTTAGAACCAGTGATCCCACCCCCTGCAGGCCGCCTCCCTCCCCACTGGGGCCATCCTTGGCCCAGCCAGTCCAGTGCCTCTGAGTCGAGTCCCTCTCTCCCATGACCCTCTCAGCGAGTGGACAGGACACACGCATGTGTCTGCATGTCCATCGCCTGTCCCCGTCTCACCCACTCACCAGCGGCTTTTCAAGCTGATCCCCAAACTCCCATACCTAAGGCAGGCCGCAAAAGGGCTCGATGCCACCACCAGGGGGCTCACTGAATGCCCCTCTGTGCCTCAGTTTCTTCATCTGCAAAATGGGGGTGTTATAGCACCTCCTCATGTTTGGGTCTTCTGGACTGTGCTGGCTGTGGCTGTCCCCAGTGTCACTGGGGCTGAGCTGCGTGGTCTGTTAGGGGCCAAACGGGTGGCTCAGGGCCTCTAGAGCTCTGGGCAGCCCCTGCCTTACACAAAGCCTCCCACTCACATTTTTTGGCTGGGCCCTGGTTTTGAGCTTGGCCCACGACCCCTCCCTTGCTGGGGCTCAGGCCTCTGTGGGATGGGAGCTGGGGGTCCCCAGGGTGTCCCCACCCCCACCCGCACACCACATGAGCCCTGGTATCAGATCCGGCCCCCGTGAGTCAGGTCCCTGATTTGATTTGCCTGTGGCCTCGTGGCATCTCACGCCCGTGCCCGCGGGGCTGGTCTCTTCGGAGGATAATTGTAGGAAGTAATTCCATTTGCTTCAGCCGTGCCACAGTGCACTCCAGGCTAATGGAGCCGGCGTCCTTGCATATTAAGGATGTGTTATGGCCAAGCACAGGGTGTTCTTGGAGAAAGGTCTCCTTACCCGCCACGGCTCTGCCCTCTCCGAGCCATCAGCAGGCAGGCTGAGAAAGCTGGCGCCGAGGGGAGGGGTGGGGGCGGCACTCTGCACACCCCCAGTCCAGCCTCGGGCTGCCCTGCAGGGACTCCTGTTAGCCCATTTTGTAGGTGAAGATACGGAGAATGGGGAAGGCAAAGGCACACGCCCAGCGTGTACACGCAGCAGGTGGACGGGAAAGCTCGGCTCCTTCCAGAAACTTGCTCACGCCCCTCCCATCATCACCAGTACTCTCCTTCCTGACAGGCTCATGTATCAATTTAATGGATTTGGAGCTGGCGCTGTGGCGTGGCAGAGTAAAGCCTCCACCTGCAGTGCTGGCATCCCGTATGAGCAACGGTTCGAGTCCTGGCTGCTCCACTTCCGATCCCGCTCTCTGCTATGGCCTGGGAAAGCAGTGGAAGATGGCCCAAGTGCTCGGGCCCCTGCTGCCCATGTGGGAGACCTGGAAGAAGCTCCTGGCTCCTGGCTTCAGCCTGGCCCAGCTCTGGCCTTTGCAGCTATCTGGGGAGTGAACTAGCGGATGGAAAACCGATCTCTATTTCTTCCTCTCTCTGTCACTCTGACTTTCAAATCTCAAGGCTAAAGTCAAGTGCCAGCAGCTCTGTCCGGTCTCCCACGTGAGAGAGAGATCCAAGCACGTGAGCCATTGCATGCTGCCTCCCAGGTGCATTTGGGAGAAGCTGATGGGAAGTGGAGGCAGGGCTCCATCCCAGTCGCTCTCCAACAGCAATGGCTTAAGCAGCTGCACCATGACACTTAGCCCCGCCCTTTGCTGACTCAGTTTCCCACTTCCTGCCTGGCTCACAGCGCTGCCTTCTCACGGCTGTGCCCATGTCCTGCCTCCCCCCTGCCCCACCCCACATCCACCACCAGCTCAACTCCCAGCTCTGCGAGCAGTGGCAATGTCTCACCTCCTTGTGAGATGCCTCACTGTGTGTCCAAGGCCTTTGCAAGACAGGGGGCTCTAGGGTGCTGTGCACACCCATTGTCTGTGATGGCCAGAACTGAGCAGATCTGAAGCCAGGGCCAGGAGCTTCTTCCAGGTCTCCCACGCAGGTGCAGGGGCCCAAGCGCTTGGACCATCTTCTACTGCTTTCCCAGGTCATAGCAGAGAGCTGGATTGGAAGAGGAGCAGCCAGGACTCGAACCAGCGCCCATGTGGGATGCCGGCGCTGCAGGGGAAGGCTTAGCCCATGATGCCACAGTGCCTGCCCCCAGCAGGGTTACTTTTAAGCTGATGGTTTTGTATGGCACGGGAAGGATGTTATAAAATATCCAGAAAAAAAGGCTTCTGCACCTGCCACGTTCTGTGGACGTTCCTGCCATCTGGCCTACTCCAGGCAGGAGACTGAGCCACGCAGAGGCTCGCGTGCAGTGCCGGCTGACACCTGCTGCTGCACCTGTGCCGCTGCGCTGACGTCACCCAGCAAACATCCAGGGAGGCCCCGCCCCATGCAGGCTCTGTAGTGGGCTGCCTTTTTCTGTTCAGTGACTGCAACAAGACACATGCACGGGCAGCTTATAGCACAGACACTGAGTCTCAGTGCCGCCTTGCTGAGGTCTGAGACCGGGGCAGCACCGTCTTCTTGGTGTCCTACGTGATGCAGAGAGACCAGCGCTCTCCTACGTCTTCTCTCAGACCCCACTCGGAGTGCCCCTCTCTCAGAACCAGATCACGCCAGAGGCCCTGCCTCCAGTGACTGGGGATTTGGGCTTTCACCTGGGCATGCGGACAGGACACAAACATTCAGACAACGCCCAGGGCTGCCATGTCCCCACCAGGTGATACCTGGTGCATGCGGAATCCAGGGACACTCGTGCTGGCAGACTCGAGCCGGGTGAGGAGCCAGCAGAGCAGGGGATGCGCAAGGCAGAACAGGGCGTGGTGAGGGAGGTAGCTGGGGGGGCCGCCACTGAAGGGGACAGACGGCACGGCTGGGGGCCTGGAAGAACAGGAGAGGCCATTGCAGGGGCTGGGCAGGGCAGGGCACAGTGCCCAGACTCTGGAAGCATTTGTGACGGGAGTAGATTGTGGGGGGAGCTCTGGACAGGTGCCGTGTGGACAGGACCGGACATTCAGGTGGCAATGTCTGCAACTGGCATTGCATCGGGGAGCCTGGCGTGATGTCCCACCTGAGCCCCTGTCCCTGGCCTCCTCACAGGGACACGAGCGCAGGGACCCAGGGCCCCCCTCGGGCCTGGCCCTCACAGGCACCTGCTGGATGCCTGCATGTTCCTGGAGAGCTGTCCCCAGGCCAGGGGAAGTGCATGCGTGTGTATAGAACAGGGTGGGGGTGATCAGCCCTCAGACCCCCGCCCCTGCACCCCGCCCATCCCAGCCCCCGCTCTCAAGGGAGCGGCTGCCCACCTGCCCCACAATTAGTCCCTCAAGGGGTGAACTCCTTGCCTGTCACAGATCTTGAAGGATGACTTCTCTTCTTCCCATAGGCCTGTGAATTAATTCACGCCATCTATTCTCCCAACTCGGATCAAAGGTTGTCAAATTCCTTTACCCACTTAATGATCTGTAATATACCCTTCCATTTCCCGACCAGGCTATTAGGTGGAATAGAATTCATAATGGCCTCCTGACAGCCTCCGTGCACCTGTGGACATGTGCAGGGTCAGGTGGGAGACCCTCGGAGCTGCTCGGAGATTCTGCAAACCAAGCCTCAAGCCACGCAGCAAGCACACTCTTACTGCCAAATGGACTGCGGTCCCTGTGAGGTGGAATGCATGACACACGAGCCACCCCTGCCCTTGCCCTGGCCTCAGCAGACATCATTAATCAATTACAGCCACTCTCCTCCTTCATGGAGCTCTGATGTGGCCTCCCCACGAGCCACAGATGACAGAAGTCATGATCAGGACACAAGGACACTGTTGGGCACCCTGGTGAGAGAATTCATTGGTATTTCTTGCCATCCTGCCCATTTTTTTTTTATTTTAACGTGTGCTGCAGCCCTTAAGCCGGAGGTTCGAGGTGGCAGGGGTGCCCCAGCTGAACCTCACAGAAGCAGTATCCCAATGGACACAGCCCACAGCCGGGTACCAGAGGCAGGAGTGGGCAGCCCAAGCCTGCCAGTCTCCCACCACCCAGCTCTGGGTACGAAGGCAACTTGCTGGGCAAAGCCAGGCACCGTGGGCCTTGAGAACACCAGGCCGTGGTCAGAAGCCCTGGGCCCCACCAGGACATGGAAGCAGGACCAGCAAGGCCAATGGTCAAAGCTGAGTAAAGCCCTTGGTCGTGTCCCCCAGGCTGTATGAACCGACAGCACTGGAGCCAATTCCAGCCCCTTCCTCCTCTCTCGGGCTCACTCTGCCCAGCCTGGAGCTCCCTGGGGCTTCCTCTCCCAGCTCCTCCGGGCCTGCAGTGGGTGGGCTGCAGGGAAGAGCAGAACGAGCCCCAGTGGGTCCCTAGGAGCTGGGCCACGGGAGCTGCCACCACAGGAAGCCAGGGCTGCAGGGTCCACTCGGTCCACAGGGCACAGCCGAGAGAAGGAGCAGGGACAGGGATGAGGTCAGAGGGGAGCTAGCCCGAGGGCTGCAGGGGGTCCCCGCCTGGACAGAGCTGGAGGGCCAGCCGCCTGCCGCAGGGGCCACCCATCGTCCCCTTGTCACCCTGGGCCACAGCACTCTGCCTCCCGGACCTGGATGGAGCCGCCCTCGCCGGAGCTGTGAGCCTCGCAGCCCCTCACCCCTGCCTCGACCTGAGCCTTTTAAGCAAATCAGCAATGTGATTATTGATCCACAAAAGAAAAGGAATTAATACAGCCACCCACATCCTTTGAACATAAGAGTATTTAACAATGAACTCTGCTTAAACTTCATAAAAGCCTCTTCAGCAAATCAGCGCCCCGGTATTGATCCGGGGCCTGCCTGTGCGGCCCAGCTGTCTGCATCCATGAAGGACCATTAGTTTGTTCTCCGGACGCTCCCCTCCGCCGTGATGGCCGGCGCCTGCCCCCGGGGGAGCCCTCCTGCCTCCCAGCAGGGCCCAGGGTTCGCTGACTTTCATTTTTCCTGGACTCGGGTGTGCGCCCCCCGGTGCTGCAGCACCTGCCGGCCTGGTGTCCCCCGCTCAGGCCTCTCTGGGAGCCCCTCAGCGCTTCTGGAGCAGGGGCCTGGGGCCCCAGGACGCATGTGCGCTCTCACTCACCCTCCCAAGCTCCGGGAGCCACAGATACCACGCGCTGAGGTTCGCGGCCGGAAGCCCAGCTGCCAGTTTGAGCGACGTCCTCTCCTTGGAAGTGTGAGTTGGGGCTGGCCTTGCCCATGGCAGGCGACTGGGACAGCTGCCCGGGATGCCGTGGGCGCCAGGGCTGGATTCTTCCCCACAGAGGCGGGGGCAGGGGCACCCCACTGGCCCTGGCGTGACTGTTACCCTTGGCCCCTGCCCGTCGGCCCCATGTGCCTGTGGCTGTGTGTGCACATCACGTGGGGGCCTTGTGGTGTCTAACGGGGGCGGGAGGAGGGGACATCAAGGCTCCACCTATGGGTGCAATCAGCCAGTCCTCTACGGGGGGGGGGGGGTGCTGGGGTGCAGGGCCGCGGAGGGCTCTGCCCAGCCCCAGGATGCAAAGAGTCCTGCCCTGCGGCCTCCCAGCCTTGGGTTGAAACCCCTTCCCCTCTGCCCCAGTGGCTCCTCCGGGAAGCAGGTGCAAGACCTAGCCTCTCAGATCTTGCCTGCTCTGTCACCATCACACAGCAGGGCAGGGGTCCAGAGAGCCCAGAACCTAGACCCCCCAGTCACCAGCCTAGCCCCTGCAAGTGATCACTGCCTACCAGTGATGGGACATCCACCCACCGTCCTGCATGTGGTCCACAGCCAGCCAGCCTCCGCATCTCGCTCGCTCTCTCCCTCTCTCTCTCTTTCTCCGACCCCCACTCAGCATTCTCTTTTCATTCTCCTCTGCTCTCCCCCGCACACCCTGTCTTTTTCTCCTTGTGTCTCATTCCCAGCCCTGTTTCCTGCTCTGTGGGTTTCTTATTTTCCTTTTCAACATTTCTCTCCTGATGCCGAGTCGGTGTGACCCAGCCCACAGGGACCAGTGTCCAGCATTCCCTGGGCTGGGAAGGACAATGCTCATGTCCAGGTGTCGGGAGGTGACCCCGGGTTAGGACACCTAGGACTCGGCATCAGGTGATGGCCGGGCTGCCTGGGCACCTCTGCCCGGGTGACTCCCAGGGGCTTCTCGGACAGCTTCACTGCTCACGGCTGCCTCTCAGGGCAGATCAAGATGCCTGTAGCCCTGCAGTGGGTCTCACCTGGAGGGCTATGCCGCTGGGGGCGGGCAGCTGGCCAGGGGGCAAGGCGTGGGCCTCTGTGAAGCACTGGCTCCTGTAAGAGTTGGCGGGAGAAAAGCAGGGAGCCTTTCGTGTGGGCTGGGAGCTGTCACTCAGACCTTGCTGATCTGTATCCCAGAGGGCACAGGCAGGGGCAGCTCACGTGGGCGTCTGCACCGGAGGAAGTGGGGTGCCAGGGCTCCCCAAGCTCTGCCAGGCTGCCTTTAGGGCCATCTCAAGTGAAGGCTGCATCTGGAGGAGACGTAGGCCTCAGAAAGGAGCTGGAATTTGGTGAGAAGGAAGCTAAGACTGGGCCGCAAAGGAACTGCCCCACCCCCACCACCGGCAGGTGCAGCCCCGAGGACCAGCCCCTAACTCTGGGACTCCTCTCTGCAGTATGGGACCACCAGGCAGGGAGAGCACCAGAGAGGGTTCTAGAACAAACCCACCTTCCTAGTGACTGGTCAAGGCTTGTTGAGATCCCTGGGGCCCCTCAGACTACCTCTTGCAACCAGCTTGGGGCTGAGCCCACCCTCTGTGGGAGGCCTGCCCTCCCAGGAGCCCCCTTGCCCGCCACCCCCAGCCCATGAGCTCAGCTGGTCAGCACCGGCTGTCAGAAGTCGGAAGAAGTCGCCTTCTCTTCCTGACCCCTCCACTTCCTGCTGCCCCAGATCAAAGGGTGTCCCCTTGGTGGCAGTTCCTGTCATCGGGCCATTAGCACAGGGCTGGGAGGAGAGGCGGGAGAGGGAGGCGGGAGCCTCAGATCTGAGCCCAGCAGGGACCGAGGGAAGCAGGGGGCTGGGGCCAGGGAGGCTGGGACCCCACCCCGGGCGGGGACAGGATTCAAGAGTACCCCCTGGGCCATTTCTGAGCCTTCCTGTGGGGGGGGATCCTGGCCCAGCTAGGGGAGCTCTGCCTGTTGGGGTCCAGGGACCTTGCCCTGTCTCCTCCCCCTGTCCCCAGCAGGGCTCTGCCCTCACCCGGAGGCTGACGCTCTTGAATGCGTTCTGGGGGACACCTGTACTGACCTGGTTCCTCCTGGACGCCGAGGGCGTGGTGGCCGGGCTGCACCTTCCCTCCCCCGTGCACCAGCCCAGAGCTGCAGGTGGAGCAGGGCAAGTCTGGGTAGGGGTGGGGTGCAGTGTTGCCTCACACTCCTGGGAATGAGAAGGGGGCTGGGTCAGAGGCCCAGGGGCCTCCAGGGCTGAGTAGGGGGCTGCGTCCCGCACCGAGGACCAGACACTGATAGGAGCTTGAGGGTTGAGTGAGGTGAGAGGGCAGCTGCTACTCAGGTCTGTGGGGAGCGGGCTGCCACGCCAGTCAGCCCTGGAGGAAGCGTATGTCCTGGCCACACAGGGAAGGCCGTCGCCAACCTCCTTCCCACGTCCCTAGCCTGCGCCCTTGCCTGCTCCAAACCTTGGGGCGAGCCCTAGGCCAGTGGGGCCAGCAGCACTTCCTCTGAGCCAGCGACTCAGACACTGGCTGGAGAGCTTAACCTGAAGCAGCCGACTCAGCAGGAACCAGGTGTGCAGACATAGGTCCATGAGGGAGGCGGCGCCCACCATCACAGGGTCTGCACCCTGCACCTCACCTGTGGGGTGAGGGTGCACCGGTGCCCACCCTGCTCCAGGGGCTCACCAGGAACCCCCCAGATCTGCCCAGGCCCCTACATGCACCCTGCCCCTTCATTCCAGCAGGTGAGAGGGGCCCACGTGTCAGCGTCGGTGTCAGCCACCCATACCAGTCCTGGACACTGGGTACCTTCTCTCTCGCAGGTGGAGAAATCAGGGCAGAGCAGCCGGAGGTGGCACAGATGGCACAGGTGGGGTGTCATCTCGGCAAGGGTGGGCGCCGGAGGTGAGACGGGATGGGACCAGGGCCATCCCCACGTGTGCCTGGCCTGAATGGTTGGTAGGAGGCGGCCCTGCCTTCCTTCCCAGAGTGCGCAGCTGAGGTGGCTTCAGTCGAGGCCGCAGCGAGAGCCCTGCTGCTCCCTGGACACACAGCGTTCAGGGCAGCGCCGCAGCCTGGGTCCGCACCGAGGCCTCCCAGGGTGCCGATCGACCTGCTGAGCGAGCCGAGCTAATGGGGCCCACTGGGCTTTGGCTGGCGAGGCGAGGCTGCCTGTAAGCAAGGCTGCCGGTGTGCTTTATCAGCAACTGCTTCATACAATATGCAGCAGCACATTAACCTCACCCTGGCCGGCCGGCCGGAGCCACCGCTGCTTGGAAGCCGAGGCCCGGCACCCCATGGCGTGCTGGGCTGGGGGCGGGGGGGGGGGGGGCGGAGCCTGCAGACCTGAACTGCTCACTGCGCCCAGCACTGGTGTCTGCTCTGCCGGGCACCAGGGCAGGAGGCATCTTCCAGGCCTTGCTTATTTTCCCATATGAACTTTCTGAGGCTCTACTTCTCTCCGCCCAGAGCTTCGGCCCTGAAAAATGGAGATTGGCCCAGCCCCAAGTCCAGCCCAAGCCATGCCTGCTGCCCTCAGGCCAGGCTTCCAGCCCCTGAACCCTACAGGGCCATCCCCAGGCCTGGGTGCCACCTGTTCGACTCCATGTGCGATGTGGGCATTCAGCATCACACCAAAGACAGCCAGTCCAGGACACAGAAGAACAGGTTGTTTTTTTTTTTTTTAAGATTTTATTTATTTATTTGAGAGAGAGTTACAGTGAGAGGGAGAGACAGAGAGAGAGTCTTCCTTCCGTTGGTTCACTCCCCAGATGGCTGCAATGGCCGGAGCTGTGCCGATCCGAAGCCAAGAATCAGGAGCTTCTTCCAGATCTGTGATGGCCAGAACTGAGCAGATCTGAAGCCAGGGCCAGGAGCTTCCTCCAGGTCTCCCACGCGGGTGCAGGGGCCCAAGGACTTGGGCCACCTTCTACTGCTTTCCCAGGCCATAGCAGAGAGCTGGATCGGAAGTAGAGTGGCCGGGACTAGAACCAGTATCCATGTGGGATGCTGGTGCTGCAGGCCAGGGCTTTAACCCACTGCGCCACAGCGCCAGCCCCAAGAGAATAGGTTCTAGCGCCAGGTCTGCTGCCTGCTGGCAAGGAGAAGGTGGGTGAGGCATGCTGCCACCCTGTGCCTTGGTGTCCTCATCTGTGAATGGCACCGGCACTGAAGAAGTAGCCGCTGCTGAGAGAATCCACTGGCCCATCGTAGGTGCCCAGCACCCAGCATCCGGCAACGGGTGGAACCCCGGGCCAGAAGCTCAGACTCCTCCCCCCACCAACCCCACCCTACTGGGTCATACCAGCTCTGTAAAACACAAGGACTCATGTCTCAAAGGGACGTCATGTGCCATTCGCTCCAGAGGCAGCCTAGACAGGAGGTCTAAACACCAGGGGTCAGATCTCACCGCTGCTTTCAGTCCCTGGGTGAGAGCCAGGGCCCCCAGCTTCCTGTCTCCATTGAGCTGTGCTGTGTCCTGGAGCCCCTCTCAGCACACACACACACACACACACACACACACACATTAGCAAAGCAAAACACAGCAAACAGCTCTTAAATACACGGCTGGCTTGGAAGCGAGCGAGGGACACTTCCGGGGACAGGAATGCAGTGAGCAATGTCAGATGTAGGTCCAGGCACTGACAGGGCAGGCGGCAGGGGACAGGCCCCTTGCAGGGCCTGGGCGGGGGTAAGGGTGGGGTCCCTGCAGTCACGCCAAGACCAGCCCTGCCTGGGGTCCCTACCGCTTAACAAAAGGCTGTTATGAAACTAAACAACAGCTCTGTAGAGGCTGCTAAAGCCATTCCCCCAACAGCTTTAAATTTTATTACTATTAAAAAAAAACTGTTTCTTGTAAATTTGGCACATTGATCACCTGGCAAGTTCTGTTGTCAGCACACTGATTTTTTTTTTTTTTTTTTTGAACAATTGGTGTTTGGCAAGTTGATTTTCATTGAATTGGACCATTGATGGATTTTTGCATCTTGGCCGGCTCCCAGTTTCCAAGGGCCTCACCAGAGGGGAGTTGAGGACTTGAGTCCAGGAGAGGAATAAACGGAACTGAGATTCTCCATCCATCCTCTGTCCCTAACCCCCAACACACAACCAGGAAGGGTCACAACTCCAGTTAAAAGTTCTACTAGCAACAAAGCAAACCCTTCTCATTGGAAGCCAAAACTCATATCTATTCCTGCTTCATATTTCTACCATGCTCAGGATCTGGAAGTTAAAGGTTCAAACACATGGCAGGAAGCTGCCACCCAGGGTGGCTCCAGCGACACTAAACTTGCCCAGCAGAAGGACCTCCCCCAGATCCCATGGAGCTCCTATAGCCCAGGCTCCACGGAGGATGAGCTCCCAAGCACACATGAGAGAGTCCGAGAGGACAGGCCAAGATGGTCAGAGACACTGCAGACACACACACACACACTGTCAGTCCCCACATCCTAGCCAACAGAACCGCTAGCAGGAAGTTGTGACATAAAAGCACAAAGGCCATGTAAATTAAAAAGCCACCCAGATACTAGGAAGGAATCAATGATGTTCTTTTCAAGTGGAAGAATATAGTGATTGAAATAAAAGTAAACGTTGATGAACAGGTGCAACAACAAGATTAGATGCAGCCAGAGAGGGTGCTATTAACAAAGAGGATGCCGATGAGGAAATTACCCACAACACCGCACAGGGCCGTAATGAGAGACCTTCCAGAAAGCGAAAAAATAAGCAGAGACAGTATCCACAGACTTACCAGTCAAGAGTTCTAAAGAACCAGTAGGGATCACTTTTCAGTTAAATTTAAACACCTAAGAATAATTGTGCATTAATTAAAGAGTTCAACCAAT